>NC_084555.2:49505000-49590000 GCF_033978685.3 Nerophis lumbriciformis | reverse complement strand
TTTTGTTTTTTCATGTATATATTCATTTCACACCATATTCATTGCACTTCTACATTTTTAAAATTTTTATATATTTGCACATTGTTTTTCTAGCATGCACACATCGCACTGTATGGAATGGCCTCAATCTCGTTACCTTGCGTAATGACAATAAAGCTGATTCTCTTCTTCTGATTCCATGAAATGCTCAGTCATTCACAAACAAGGACGGGGCGAGGGTCACCGCTTTGTCAACAAATGCGTGAGCAAATTGTTGAACAGTTTAAGAACAACCTTTCTCAACCAGCTATTGCAAGGAATTTAGGGATTCCATAATATCATCAAAGGGTTCAGAGAATCTGGAGAAATCACTGCACGTAAGCAGCTAAGCCCGTGACCTTCCATCCCTCAGGCTGTACCGCATCAACAAGCAACATCAGTGTGTAAAGGATATCACCACACAGGCTCAGGAACACTTCAGAAACCCACTGTCAGTAACTACAGTTGGTCGCTACATCTGCAATGGCGCCCCATAATACACCTGCTGTGAACCTGTTTTTATGTTTTTATGTTTTTATTTATTCTATTTTTATCTATTTATTTTTTTATCGTGTTCTGTTTGTGTTGTGTTGTTTGCTCGGTACTCGTTTTATCTTTTAACCTGTCCATTGTACAGCACTTTGGCTACCCCTGTGGTAAATTTTAAATGTGCTTTATAAATAAAGTTGATTTGATTTGATTTGATTTGATCTGTAAGTGCAAGTTAAAACTCTCCTATGCAAGGCGAAAACCGTTTATCAACAACACCCAGAAACGCCGTCGGCTTCGCTGGGCCTGAGCTCATCTAAGGTGGACTGATACAAAGTGGAAAAGTGTTCTGACGAGTCCACATTTCAAATTGTTTTTGGAAACTGTGGACGTCGTGTCCTCCGGACCAAAGAGGAAAAGAACCATCCGGATTGTTCTAGGCGCAAAGTGTAAAAGCCAGCATGTGTGATGGTATGGGGGTGTATTAGTGCCCAAGACATGGGTAACTTACACATCTGTGAAGGCACCATTAATGCTGAAAGGTACATACAGGTTTTGGGAGCAACATATGTTGCCATCCAAGCAACGTTACCATGGACGCCCCTGCTTATTTCAGCAAGACAATGCCAAGCCATGTGTTACATCAACATGGCTTCATAGTAAAAGAGTGCGGGTACTAGACGGGCCTGCCTGTAGTCCAGACCTGTCTCCCATTGAAAATGTGTGGTGCATTATGAAGCCTAAAATAGCACAACGGAGATCTGTTGAACAACTTGAGCTGTACATCAAGCAAGAATGGGAAAGAATTCCACCTGAGAAGCTTCAAAAATGTGTCTCCTCAGTTCCCAAACGTTTACTGAGTGTTGTTAAAAGGAAAGGCCATGTAACACAGTGGTAAACATGCCATTTTCCCAACTACTTTGTCACGTGTTGCAGCCATGAAATTCTAAGTTAATTATTATTTGCAAAAAAAAAAAAAAAGTTTATGAGTTTGAACATCAAATATGTTGTCTTTGTAGTGCATTCAATTGAATATGGGTTGAAAAGGATTTGCAAATCATTGTATTCCGTTTATATAACTCACATGGAAACGGTATGTAGAAAACATGCATTTATGTAAGATTTAGTGTAACACATATCCTGACCAGAGGTGGGTAGTAACGCGCTACATTTACTCCGTTACATTTACTTGAGTAACTTTTGGGATAAATTGTACTTCTAAGAGTAGTTTTAATGCAACATACTTTTACTTTTACTTGAGTATATTTATAGAGAAGAAACGCTACTTTTACTCCGCTACTTTTATCTACATTCAGCTCGCTACTCGCTACTAATTTTAATCGATCTGTTAATGCACGCTTTGTTTGTTTTGGTCTGTCAGACAGACCTTCAAAGTGCCTGCGTTTCAACAAATACAGTCACTGGTGACGTTCACTCCGTTCCACCAATCAGATGCAGTCACTGGTGACGTTGGACCAATCAAACAGAGCCAGGGGTCACATGACCTGACTTAAACAAGTTGAAAAACTTATTGGGGTCTTACCATTTAGTGGTCAATTGTACGGAATATGTACTGTACTGTGCAATCTACTAATACAAGTTCAAATCAATCAATCAAAAGTGTGAAGAATAAAAGACCCTTTTTTATTTCAACCGTACATCCCGTCAAAAGCCCAAAGACTGACTGCACAGTTCCTGTCTTCACAATAAAAGTGCCGCTCCATCGCGCCTGCGCTTTCAAAATAAGAGTCTCCGAAAGCCAGCGCAAACAAGCTAGCAAGCCACGGAGTTTGCCGCCAATGTATTTCTTGTAAAGTGTATAAAAACGAATATGGAAGCTGGACAAATAAGATGCCAAAAACCAACCACTTTCATGTGGTATTAGACAGAAAGGAGGAACTTTTTTTCTCCTCCATTTGAAAACGTGGACGTTATCAGCACTACTGTCTGATTACAATCAATGCAAGTCATCAGAATCAGGTAATACACCAACTTATATTCTAGTCTTCATGAAAGAAAGGAATCTATATGTGTTAAACATGCATGTATATTCATTAAAACACCATTAACATGTAAACAAAAACGGCAAAATAAATAAATATAAATTATATATACAGATCCGCCCGGAGTTCCTTAAGGCTCTGGATGCTGTAGGGCTGTCTTGGTTGACAAGACTCTGCAGCATCGCGTGGACATCGGGGGCAGTACCTCTGGATTGGCAGACCGGGGTGGTGGTTCCTCTCTTTAAAAAGGGGAACCGGAGGGTGTGTTCTAACTATCGTGGGATCACACTCCTCAGCCTTCCCGGTAAGGTCTATTCAGGTGTACTGGAGAGGAGGCTACGCCGGATAGTCGAACCTCGGATTCAGGAGGAACAGTGTGGTTTTCGTCCTGGTCGTGGAACTGTGGACCAGCTCTATACTATCGGCAGGGTCCTTGAGGGTGCATGGGAGTTTGCCCAACCAGTCTACATGTGCTTTGTGGACTTGGAGAAGGCATTCGACCGTGTCCCTCGGGAAGTCCTGTGGGGAGTGCTCAGAGAGTATGGGGTTTCGGACTGTCTGATTGTGGCAGTCCGCTCCCTGTATGATCAGTGTCAGAGCTTGGTTCGCATTGCCGGCAGTAAGTCGGACACGTTTCCGGTGAGGGTTGGACTCCGCCAAGGCTGCCCTTTGTCACCGATTCTGTTCATAACTTTTATGGACAGAATTTCTAGGCGCAGTCAAGGCGTTGAGGGGATCCGGTTTGGTGGCTGCAGGATTAGGTCTCTGCTTTTTGCAGATGATTTGGTCCTGATGGCTTCATCTGGCCAGGATCTTCAGCTCTCACTGGATCGGTTCGCAGCCGAGTGTGAAGCGACTGGGATGAGAATCAGCACCTCCAAGTCCGAGTCCATGGTTCTCGCCCGGAAAAGGGTGGAATGCCATCTTCGGGTTGGGGAGGTGACCCTGCCCCAAGTGGAGGAGTTCAAGTACCTCGGAGTCTTGTTCACGAGTGAGGGAAGAGTGGATCGTGAGATCGACAGGTGGATCGGTGTGGCGTCTTCAGTAATGCGGACGCTGTATCGATCCGTTGTGGTGAAGAAGGAGCTGAGCCGGAAGGCAAAGCTCTCAATTTACCGGTCGATCTACGTTCCCATCCTCACCTATGGTCATGAGCTTTGGGTTATGACCGAAAGGACAAGATCACGGGTACAAGCGGCCGAAATGAGTTTCCTCCGCCGGGTGGCGGGGCTCTCCTTTAGAGATAGGGTGAGAAGCTCTGCCATCCGGGGGGAGCTCAAAGTAAAGCCGCTGCTCCTCCACGTCGAAAGGAGCCAGATGAGGTGGTTCGGGCATCTGGTCAGGATGCCACCCGAGCGCCTCCCTAAGGAGGTGTTTAGGGCATGTCCGACCGGTAGGAGGCCACGAGGAAGACCCAGGACACGTTGGGAAGACTATGTCTCCCGGCTGGCCTGGGAACGCCTCGGGATCCCCCGGGAGGAGCTGGACGAAGTGGCTGGGGAGAGGGAAGTCTGGGCTTCCCTGCTTAGGCTGCTGCCCCCGCGACCCGACCTCGGATAAGCGGAAGAAGATGGATGGATGTATATGTGTATATATATATATATATATGATATGTGTGTGTATGTTACTCATCAGTTACTCAGTACTTGAGTAGTTTTTTCACAACATACTTTTTACTTTTACTCAAGTAAATATTTGGGTGACTACTCCTTACTTTTACTTGAGTAATAAATCTCTAAAGTAACAGTATTCTTACTTGAGTACAATTTCTGGCTACTCTACCCACCTCTGATCCTGACCCAGATGTGGAAAATGTTTGCACACACCTGCACTAACCCAAATAATTTTTTTTTTGGTGTGTGTGTGTGTGTTTTTCCACGGCTATTTTTTGTTTCGGTTTGATTTTATTCCTTCTTTTTTTTTAGTGCGTCTCCACAGATGTAAAGTCCATGTCAATAAGTCCCCCTCACCAAGAGTCCGAGATTATAATGTAGTGCCCATGTTGCACAGGAACATGTGCACCATTACCCACACACACGTGCACCCGCTGTTTGCAGCAAACACACACACACACACACACACACACACACACACACACACACACACACACACACACACACACACACACACAGGGATTGATATGTGAGGCCCACGTGTCAGCGGGCTGCTACATGGCAGCAGTGTGCAGGGTCAAGGCCTTTCCCAGGTGCAATTGCGAGCAAAGAGGGGGGGAGAGAGTTGGTTTGGAAGCACCCCACACACACACACACACACACACACACACACACACACACACACACAGAACAGTTGCGGGTCACCTTGCCTCGCTGTGAGATCAATGTCTGTTTGACTGGCAGAGACACACACAAAGCGGGTGAATCACTTCATTGAGATGCAGCTAAGACCTGGTCTGGCCTCCAGCCCCGCAAGACATTTGCATGACGCGTCACACTCCCTTTATGTACGCTGCATGTGGTCCATCTACCCACACACACACACACACACACACACACACTCCGTGGCCTGCGAGTCAACAATATTGTAATCAAGCGTCATTAAATACTAATGAGCTATCATATTGCCCTTCAAGTACACTATTTACACCTGCCCTGGTCTAACCGGGCCCAATAGCACACATTTAGGTCTCTACAGCAGAGATTGGCTAATATTTGGACTCGGGGGCCACATTGAGAGAAGAAATGTGTCTAAAGGGGGCCAATGTGTATGTGTGTATAAATGATATATACACATTTAGCTGTACAGTATGTGTGTATTAATGATATGTACACATTTAGCTATATATACATATACATATATATATATATATATATATATATATATATATACACATTCCAGGAACACTAATACCAAAAAACCTCCATAGCAAAGCACATATACATATTACAACGTACATCTCAGAGGGGAGGGAGTGGGGGGGCCATGGTGGCGGGCTGCAGCTCTTCAGGCGCCGCCCATCCGTCCATCACCCCTGGGGGATTTGCGTCAAGGGCGTTGGATTGGGGGTGGGGTATGTGTTTTTCAGTGACGTGCGGTCACTGAAGAAAGAAAAAAAATGTAAAAAGAAAAAAAAAAAATTAAATTGTTATATGTATCCAGTGAGTTATTTTCCATTCAACTTCACCAGTTTTAGATTATTTTTATTCAAAATCGCTGAATTTTCACATTTGCCGTTCAAATACTGAGAATAGACGGTGCGGTGAACAGCAGCCAGTTGAGGCACGTCGCTCAGTGCCTCAACACGGATTCCGGACTCGGCTAACTGCTGGCCTGCTGTGCAGTGAGACCGTATTGCTATATGAATTATATTATACATTTCCATAGTTTAGTTAGCTGAGGTATATAATGTACAGTGTATTTTGTCAACAACTGTATGTGTGTAACGTATTTCTTGTGCCGAGCGATCATAAAACTGCTGCAAAAGACGCACTGGCTGAGGCTCCAGTAATCCCGCCTCCTGCACCCCCGCCGTAGAATTGTTATATCAACTAAAGCCCACACTTAAACTTTCCACGTGCAAGATTGAATCTATTTAAAAAAGTTATTTCATAAGAAGCCAAAAAGTGCAAAAACAATAATGTTGGTGTTGGAGGAGTTGTGAATGACTGCAGGGCCACAACATTAGGTACACCTGCAGACTGCAGGTGTATCTAATTCACAACTCCTCCAACACGAACATTATTGTTTTTGCACTTTTTGGCTTCTTATTAAATAACTTTTGTAACCTATTTTCATGGGCTTTCCTCTTTGTGATGTTAAGTTCCTGTTATGCGCTGTTATACAGTATATGCCTTGAGCTCTTATTTTGAAGGCGCTAAGAGCGGAAGTGATGTCACGTCGCGGAGGTTTTTGAAAGAAGGTAAATAAAGTGGTCCTCGTGTAATCTGGAGCCTCCGTGTTTGTTATTTTGTAGTTTCATACAGTATAGGCGACATTTATAAACCCTCGGTTACACTTTTTTAAATAGATTCAATCTTGCACGTGGAAAGTTGAAGTGAGGGCTTTAGTTGCGGCGCATGGACTTAATTTCTAAGTAAAGGTAAGACCATAATAACGTTTTTTTTATTAAATGTGCTTTTTTGTGTGCTACAGTTTGTATGTGTAAAGTTAAAGTTAAGTTAAAGTACCAATGATTGTCACACACACACTAGGTGTGTCGTCTGCATTTGACCCATCCCCTTGTTCACCCCCTGGGAGGTGAGGGGAGCAGTGGGCAGCAGCGGCGCCGCGCCCGGGAATCATTTTTGGTGATTTAACCCCCAATTCCAAGCCTTGATGCTGAGTGCCAAGCAGGGAAGAATGCTGGTATGAGCTTTTAAACATAACCCGTTAACTGCCGCCAATCAAATGGTGAATAAGATACTCTTTAGGGTTCATATGTTTGTAAATCTGACTGTGATGAAGTCAGTGCCTCACCAGCCATCAACCTCACCGCACGTCACTGATGTATACACATTTAGCTGTACAGTATGTGTGTTTGGCTCCCTTTTTTTCCAGGAACACTAATACCAAAAAACCTCCACATCAAAGCACATATACATATTACAACGTACATCTCAGAAGGGAGGGAGTGGGGGGGCTATGGTGGCGGGCTGCAGCTCTTCAGGCGCCGCCCATCCATCCATCACCCCTATGGGATTTGCGTCAAGGGCGTTGGATTGGGGGTGGGGTATGTGTGTTTGGCTCCCTTTTTTTCCCCAGGAACACTAATACCAAAAGTCACAATGTCCCATAGAGTTCGACAAAAAGTTATGACAGACCACCTCAAAACAACAGAATCAAATTTTACCGTTTTTTACTGAAAAGGACACCCAAAATGTACATGAATATAAAGAAAGTGGGATTTTCTATGACGAATAAAAGAGTGAATATTAACAACATATTTTACTTCTCAGACCAGCTCTTCCATAGACATATTTTACAATCAAGCAAAACACAACAAAAATGTAACAAACAGCAAAATATGAATGCAAAGTGTAATAAACACCTACAATATGATATATTATCACTTTTATGCAGAAAAAAGTTATGACAGACTACCTCAAAAAAAACTAAATGGAATTAAAAAAAATCTTTACTGAATGGGACACCCAAAATGTACATGAAAAATAAAGAAAGTGGGATTTACAATATTAACTATGAACAATAAAAGACTGAATATTAACAATATATTTTACTTCTCAGACCAGCTCCTCCATAGTTGTGTATCTTTTACAATCAAGCAAAACACAACACAAATGTAACAAACAAACAAGGACAATAAACACCTACAATATGATATATTATCACTTTTACGCAGACATTAGCTGTACAGTATGTGTGTTTGGCTCCCTTTTTCCCCAGGAACACTAATACCAAAAGTCACAATGTCCCATAGAGTTCTACAAAAAGTTATGACAGACCACCTCAAAACAACAGAATCAAATTTTACCGTTTTTTAACTGAAAGGGACACCCAAAATGTACATGAAAATAAAGAAAGTGGGATTTTCTACGAACAATAAAAGAGTGAATATTAACAACATATTTTACTTCTCAGACCAGCTCCTCCATAGACATCTTTTACAATCAAGCAAAACACAACAAAAATGTAACAAACAGCAAAATATGAATGCAAAGTGTAATAAACACCTACAATATGATATATTATCATTTTTATGCAGAAAAAGGTTATGACAGACCACCTAAAAAAAAAACCAGAATGGAATTTTACCATTTTTTACTGAATGGGACACCCAAAATGTACATGAAAATAAAGAAAGTGGGATTTTCTATGACGAATAAAAGAGTGAATATTAACAACATATTTTACTTCTCAGACCAGCTCCTCCATAGACATCTTTTACAATCAAGCAAAACACAACAAAAATGTAACAAACAGCAAAATATGAATGAAAAGTGTAATAAACACCTACAATATGATATATTATCATTTTTATGCAGAAAAAGGTTATGACAGACCACCTCAAAAAAAAAACAGAATGGAATTTTACCGTTTTTTACTGAATGGGACACCCAAAATGTACATGAAAAATAAAGAAAGTGGGATTTTCTACGAACAATAAAAGAGTGAATATTAACAACATATTTTACTTCTCAGACCAGCTCCTCCATAGACATCTTTTACAATCAAGCAAAACACAACAAAAATGTAACAAACAGCAAAATATGAATGCAAAGTGTAATAAACACCTACAATATGATATATTATCACTTTTATGCAGAAAAAAGTTATGACAGACCACCTCAAAAAAAACAGAATGGAATTTTACCGTTTTTTACTGAATGGGACACCCAAAATGTACATGAAAAATAAAGAAAGTGGGATTTACAACATTAACTATGAACAATAAAACACTGAATATTAACAACATATTTGACTTCTCAGACCAGCTCCTCCATTGACATATTTGACATCCATCCATTTTTCTACCGCTTGTCCCTTTCTGGGTGGCGGAATGGCGCTGGAGCCTATCCCAGCTGCGTTCGGACAAAGGGGTACCACCCTGGTCAAGATGGACAACATTCGCACACTAGGGACCATTTAGTGTTGCCAATCAACCTATCCCCAGGTGCATGCCTTTTGAGGTGGGAGGGGCCTATCCCCAGGTGCATGCCTTTGGAGGTGGGAGGGGCCTATCCCCAGGTGCATGTCTTTGTAGGTGGGAGGGGCCTATCCCCATGTGCATGCCTTTGGAGGTGAGAGGGGCCTATCCCCAGGTGCATGCCTTTGTAGGTGGGAGGGGCCTATCCCCAGGTGCATGCCTTTGGAGGTGGGAGGGGCCTATCCCCAGGTGCATGCCTTTGGAGGTGGGAGGGGTCTATCCCCAGGTGCATGCCTTTGGAGGTGGGAGGGGCCTATCCCGAGGTGCATGTCTTTGAAGGTGGAAGGGCCTATCCCCAGGTGCATGCCTTTGGAGGTGGGAGGGGTCTATCCCCAGGTGCATGTCTTTGAAGGTGGGAGGGAGCCGGAGTACCCGGAGGGAACCCACGGGGAGAACATGACAACTCCACACGAAAAGACCCCGAGGCCGGGGATCGAACCCCCAATCAAGCAAAACACAACAAAAAAATGTAACAAACAAACAAGGGCAATAAACACCTACAATATGATCAATTATCACTTTCACACAGACATTTGTTGTAAAAATCTGCTTCCGCAACATGTGTTTGGGGCTGAAAATAAGCCCCGCCCACTCTGCTTTATTCCTGGTCTGAGCTGCCGTGACCCAGATCAGTGTTTTTCAACCACTGTGCCGTGGCACACTAGTGTGCAGTGAGATATCGTCGGGTGTGCCGTGGGACATTATGCAACTTCACCTAATCGGTCCCAAAAATATTTTTTTCAAATCAATAATTATAATCTGTGCCGTTGCTTAGTGTCTGTGGTTTGTTGTGATCACAATATGCAGGTAAGAACGTATATAATGCTCAAACCAAAAATGAACATAAGGAAAAGGCAATGAAGCGTAGGAATGGCTATGCCAAACACAAGTAAAACTGAACTGGCTGCCAAGTCAACAGAAACAAAATGCTGGACGACAGCAAAAACTTACGGCGTCCACAAAGGACATCCGTACATGACATGACAATCAACAACGTCCACACAAAGAAGGATAGCAACAACTCAAATAGCCTTACTGGCTAACACAAAGGAAGACATGAAACTGCTACAGGAAAACACCAACAAAACAGGAAATAAAATAAAAGCGCAAGACAAAAACTAAAGCACTACACAGGGAAACACCAACAAACTCAAAATAAGGCGCGACGACCTGGTGGAGTTTTATTTTTGAACGTTTTCTGCTGGTGGTGTACCCTCCGGAATTTTAATGAAAAAAACCTTAAAAAAAGGTTGAAAAACACCGACCCAGATTACCCTAAAAACTCCCATAACACTCAAAAGTGCAGATTTAAACTAGAGATGTCCGATAATATCGGACTGCGGATATTATCGGCCGGTAAATGCTTTAAAAATGTAATATCGGAAATTATCGGTATCGGTTTCAAAAAGTAAAATGTATGACATTTTAAAACACCGCTGTACGGAGTGGTATACAAACGTAGGGAGAAGTACAGAGCAGTTGCGTCTCCCAGTCATACTTACCAACCCTCCCGATTTTCCCGGGAGACTCCCAAATTTCAGTGCCCCTCCGGAAAATCTCCCAGGGGCAACCATTCTCCCGAATTTCTCCCGATTTCCACCCGGATAACAATATTCGCGGCGTGCCTTAAAGGCACTGCCTTTGCATGTCGGCCCAATCACATAACATCCACGGCTCACACTGAGGGTGGCCGTATAAACAACTTTAACACTGTTACAAATACGCGCCACACTGTGAACCCACACCAAAACAAGAATGACAAACACATTTCGGGAGAACATCAGCACCGTAACACAACATAAACACGACAGAACAAATACCCAGAACCCCTTGAAGCACTAACTCCTCCGGGACGCTACAATATACACCCCCCCGCTACCGTTAAAGTGCATCCGGCAGTGGAGGCTCCTCTATGGGGTCTTGGGGCACTAGGAGGTTAACCCCTTTACTACTGTTACCCCAGGTGGCCCTTGGCAAAGGCCTAGTACCTGACTGCCCCCTAGCCAGGGATACGGTGAAGACCTCAACGGCGGAAGACGGTAGATTTAAGAACTACCACAACGGCTGCAATGGCGGAAGAAGGCTGTGGCAGAAAAAGGGTCCCCAGTCGTCTTGGACTCCATGCCACTGGACCATGACCCGATTTCTGTCAAGGATAGTGTGGTGACCGTCTGTGCACCAGTCTCCCCACGTAAAACTACCGTATTTTTTGGATTATAAGTCACAGTGGGGTGCAACTTATGCTCTGGAGCGACTTATGTGTGAAATGATTAACATCCATCCATCCATCCATCCATCTTCCTCCGCTTATCCGAGGTCGGGTCGCGGGGGCAGCAGCCTAAGCAGGGAAGCCCAGACTTCCCTCTCCCCAGCCACTTCGTCCAGCTCTTCCTGTGGGACCCCGAGGCGTTCCCAGGCCAGCCGGGAGACATAGTCTTCCCAACGTGTCCTGGGTCTTCCCCGTGGCCTCCTACCGGTCGGACGTGCCCTAAACACCTCCCTAGGGAGGCGTTCGGGTGGCATCCTGACCAGATGCCCGAACCACCTCATCTGGCTCCTCTCGATGTGGAGGAGCAGCGGCTTTACTTTGAGCTCCTCCCGGATGGCAGAGCTTCTCACCCTATCTCTAAGGGAGAGCCCCGCCACCCGGCGGAGGAAACTCATTTCGGCCGCCTGTACCCGTGATCTTGTCTTTTCGGTCATAACCCAAAGCTCATGACCATAGGTGAGGATGGGAACGTAGATCGACCGGTAAATTGAGAGCTTTGCCTTCCGGCTCAGCTCCTTCTTCACCACAACGGATCGATATAGCGTCCGCATTACTGAAGACGCCGCACCGATCCGTCTGTCGACCTCACGATCCACTCTTCCCTCACTCGTGAACAAGACTCCGAGGTACTTGAACTCCTCCACTTGGGGCAAGATCTCCTCCCCAACCCGGAGATGATTAACACATTACCGTAAAATATCAAATGACGACCGAAACCGTTCTGTCCGGATTCAGAAAGGCTGGAATAGTTGGAACCGCAACTGACGATGACTCTGACGTAAGCGACGTACCGATAGAAGAGGAAGCGGCGCATTGTCTTACCTTTGGAGTCAATCAATCAATCAATCAATCTTTATTTATATAGCCCTAAATCACAAGTGTCTCAAAGGGCTGCACAAGCCACAACGACATCCTCGGTACAAAGCCCACATACGGGCAAGGAAAAACTCACCCCAGTGGGACGTCGATGTGAATGACTATGAGAAACCTTGGAGAGGTCGGCGGAGTTGTTTAGAAGCGACACCGAGGTAGAAGATTTCATGGGATTTAGTGATTAGGAGTGAGAGATTGTTTGGTAAACGTATAGCATGTTCTATATGTTATAGTTATTTGAATGACTCTTACCGTAATATGTTACGTTTACATACCAGTTGGTTATTTATGCGTCATATACAGTCGTGCTCATAAGTTTACATACCCTGGGAGAATTTATGATTTCTTGGCCATTCTTCAGAGAATATGAATGATAACACAAAAACCATGCAGCCCATTTTTCTTCAAGTGCCTCCTTTTTGTACATCTTGAAACAGCCACACCACCATTTCTCAGCTGAATTTCAGCTGAAGTTATTTGTGGATTTTTCTTTGCATCTCGAACGATTTTTCCTGGCAGTTGTGGCAGAAATCTTTGCTGGTCTACCTGAATCCCTCATTTTCCACTTCTTAATCAGCGTTTGAACACTGCAGATTGGCATTCTCAATTCCTTGGAATATCTTTTTATACCCCTTTCCTGTTTTATGCAGTTCAATTACCTTTTCTCGCAGATCCTTTGACAATTATTTCGCCTTCCCCATGACTCAGAATCCAGAGACATCTGTGCAGCACTGGATGAAAGATGCTGCCCATCTTTTGATCAGGGTCATTTGGGTACTTTCTTTTGTCATTTTGATTTAAAAAGAGTAAACACAGTTGTTTGCCAATAAATAGCTTCACACAACCATTAAGCATGAGTGGAGGAAAGGTTTTTGTGTTATTATTCATATTCTCTGAAGAATGGCCAAGAAATCTTACATTCTCCCAGGGTATGTAAACTTATGAGCACAACTGTAACATACCCTTATTCAGCCTGTTGTTCACTATTGTTTATGTATTTTAAATTGCCTTTCAAATGTCTATTCTTGGTGTTGGATTTTATCAAATACATTTTCCCCCAAAAAATGCGATTTATACTCTAGTGCAGACCTGGGCAAATTAACGCCCGTTGAGCTTTTCAATCTGGCCCGCCGGACATTCCCAAATAATTGTTTTAGATGTTTAAGATGGAAAGTGTGGCTGCCATTACGATGTGCAGTCATGTTTTCTAATGACCGTAAGTCTTCAACTATACTAAGTCTTTCAATGCTTGGAATCTGCATCATATACTGTCAGAATTATTCTATCTAAATTATCACAATACGTTGTGTTGGAGGTACCATCTTCAGTCCCAAGGTAAGGTTGAAAGGATGAACCAGAACATCAAAAACGAATTGGCTAAAATCTGTGCACAGACCAAATTGGATTGAACTGACATGTTGCAATTAGCGTTAATGATCATTCGAATGTCCGTGAATAAAACTGTTTTACCGCCCTTTGAGTTTTTCACCCTATGAACTGCATACAGGTCAGCCCCTTCCCAGGATCAACACCCCCCTGGAAGAAGGAATCAGCGTAAAACCAAAATGGTATTTTACACAAAATGCAGAATTTGTGTGCCAGTTCTTCTGTACAGATTCGGGGATGACAGCCCGCCACTCCAGATTCCCTTCCGTCCACTGAGAGGGTCAAGATCAAGGTCATCAAACGCATGTGTGCGGAGCCCAGGTGGAATGGTCCCTTCAAGGTCGTGGTACGGACGAGCCCCCAAATTGTTGCGTTTTGGACCAGTTGTTCCTCCCAGGGAATTCAAGTCACAATTCGCTCCCAAGTTCTTTCCGACACTTAAAGCTGAGTTGAAAAACCACCAGAGACAGAATAGGTATTTTGTTGTATATTCTCAAAGCTTTGCCAATATACATTTTGATTGAGACCAGTCTAACCCTCGAACATTCTATCGCACACACCCCAATTGGTCTGTCTTCCCAACGCCAAAAACCTCTCTTTCCTTCCCCCTCCCTAGCCATAACAAAATGCTAGTCAAAACACATTCCAAAGAACTCAAGGGCAACACACACAGTATACTTGGGGGCGACATGGCGTAGTGGGTAGAGCAACCGTGCCAGAAACCTGAGGGTTGCAGGTTCGCTCCCCGCCTCTTACCATTCAAAAATCGCTGCCGTTGTGTCCTTGGGCGGGACACTTCACCCTTTGCCCCCGGTGCCACTCACACCGGTGAATGGAATGATAGGTGGTGGTCGGAGGGGCCGTTGGCGCAAATTGCAGCCACGCTTCCGTCAGTCTACCCCAGGGCAGCTGTGGCTATGAAAGTAGCTTACCACCACCAGGTGTGAATGAATGATGGGTTCTACATGTAAAGCGACTTTGGGTACTTAGAAAAGCGCTATATAAATCCCAGGTATTATTATTATTATTACTTGCTGACAGAGCATCAAGAGAAGAAATGGAAGAAGTACAACTTAAATTCGGATATATGTAAATATCTGCCTCCGACAGTTCCTAGCAAGAAGACAAAAGCCGTCTTTGAAACCTACCAAGAAGAAGGCTCGTAAAACTCCACTGTGTAAGGGGGAAAGCCACATGAAGGGTTTTCTGTTTTCTCTTATATATGGTAATCAACAGAAAGATATTGTTCTGACCCAAGGACTTCAAAGCGGACAGATGGCAGGATCTGCCCAATTTCCAGACGAACTCTTTTTGAAGTATTTTATGGAACTCTTTTTGAACTGACCTTTTCTGTGAATTGTTTACGACCTTTTCTGTGAACTTTTTTGCGACCTTTGTCCTTTGGAAACAGCGGTGGCCGAGTGGTCGGGGAGGGTCCAAAATAAAAGAAGGAGGCATGCAATCTTTTGGCAGATCGTCTTAAGATACTGTGCGAAGGTACAGTGTAAAGACGACTCTCCTCGATATTGAGTCCAAATTGAATTCTGTCTCTGTTTGATTCCTTGCTTCTTGTCTTGTTTAATAAAAGTTAAAGTTAAAGTACCAATGATTGTCACACACACACTAGGTGTGGCGAGATTATTCTCTGCATTTGACCCATCACCCTTGATCACCCCCTGGGAGGTGAGGGGATCAGTGGGCAGCAGCGGTGGCCGCGCCCGGGAATCATTTTGGTGATTTAACCCCCAATTCCAACCCTTGATGCTGAGTGCCAAGCAGGGAGGTAATGGGTCCCATTTTTATAGTCTTTGGTATGACTCGGCCGGGGTTTGAACTCACAACCTACCGATCTCAGGGCGGACACTCTAACCACTAGGCCACTGAGTAGGTAGATGTCATCAGTGTTTGAACCTGACATATACTCGTTAATATGTTCATCTAATTAGTTACTAT
This sequence comes from Nerophis lumbriciformis, assembly GCF_033978685.3. NCBI lineage: Eukaryota > Metazoa > Chordata > Actinopteri > Syngnathiformes > Syngnathidae > Nerophis > Nerophis lumbriciformis. Next base: position 49,574,387 of record NC_084555.2, on the reverse strand, counting down.
AGTTATCTAATTAGTTACTATGGTCACTATGAGATATCTCAGATTGTAGGTGGGGGATTTTTTTCACTATGTTTGTTGCATTTTGTTTGTGTTTCGGTTGATTGTAAAATATGTTGTCAATTTTCAGTGTTTTATCATTAATAGTTCATATTGTAAATCCCGCATTCTTTATTTTCATGTACATTCTGGGTGTCTCATTCAGTAAAAAAAAATTCAAATTCCATTCCGTTTTTTTAAGGCGGTCTGTCATAACGTTTTAGCTTTCAATCATTATTGTGAGGTTTTGTATTAGTGCTCCTAAAAATAGACACACTTTTTTATCTAAATTTGGCCCCCCGAGTAAAATAATTGCCCAGGCCTGCTCTAGTGCGACTTATATATGATTTTTGTTCCTTCTCTATAATGCATTTTCGGCCGGTGCGATTTAAACTCCGGAGTGATTTATAATCCGAAAAATACGGTAAGTCACGCACAAGCCAATCCTCCATAAAGGGATACACCCCTACCAGAGAGGATCGTCATACTCATTTGAGTGACCGACTATCATACTTGCCAACCATCCCGAATTTTCCGGGAGACTCCCGAATTTCAGTACCTCTCCCGAAAATCTCCCGTGACAACCATTCTCCCGAATTTCTCCCGATTTCCAGCCGGGCCTGTCGTCACGTTCACTTTTCCTCCATATAAACAGCGTGCCGGCCCAGTCACGTTATAACATCCACGGCTTTTGGAGCTCAGTGCGCAACTGCACACAAAACAAGAAGGATACTATTATATATGTCACCGTTATCCATAGGTTTATCTATAGCCCATAAAGTAGGCAGGCACGGAGCTATTTCTCAGCGTGTGTTTATTCCAGCCGGCACGTTAACACACTGACACACACAACATCCGGATTCCCTATGGTGCATTGCTTCAAAACTACGGCAAGTAGTAATGTCCAAAAAAAAAAAGATTGTGACAGAGAATAGAACGAGGATGGACAATTCAACCCTAAACTCACTCCTTTTCTGCAATTTACATTTTTCACAGATGCTGCCCATACCTATGCTCCTTCAAAGGCTGTGCTACTGGCTGCAAAGCATTGCACTTTCTAATACAACAATGAGTAGAGAGGAGTGTTATGCGTGTGTATATATGTAAATAAATGAACACTGAAATTCAAGTATTTACTTATATATATATATAAATATATATATATATAAATTGTCGGAGGCAGATATTTACATATATCCGTATTTAAGTGTTACTTCTTTAATTTCATAATCATATTACAAAACAGCTAGTGTTTTTCTTCCAATTGTGGTCTTTTGGTTGTCTGCAAATACTGTGTGCTAACCTTGAGTGTGGAATGTAAGAAAGAGAGATACTCCTTCCTCTTATCTATTCTTATGTCCAGGTGCGGAGGATGTGTTTGGGCTGGAGGGACAAGACTGCGAGGGTGGGAGGGAGAGAGACTTGATAGAGGAGAGGGTTTTTTTCCATTTCGGGGGGAGACCATCTTGGCGGCGCGATTGAATGTTCTATGCTGGACTGGTCTCATGATATTTACAAAGCTTTGCAAATATATACAAAATACCTAGTCTGTCTCTGGTGGTTCTTTTATATATATATATATATATATATATATATATATATATATATATATATATATATATATATATATATATATATATATATATATATATATATATATATATTGTTGCGTTTGGACCAGTTGTATATATATATATATATATATATATATATATATATACATATATATACATATATATATATATATATATATATATATATATATATATATATATATATATATATATATATATATATATATATATATATATATATATATTGTTGCGTTTGGACAGTTGTTCCCTCCCAGGGAATTCAAGTTTCTGGCCATCGCTCCCAAGCTCTTTACGACACTTAAAGCTGAGTAAAAGAACCACCAGAGACAGAATAGGTATTTTGTAATATATTTGCAAAGCTTTGTAAATATCATGAGACCAGTCCAGCATAGAACATTCAATCGCGCCGCCAAGAAGGTCCCGTCCCTGCCCCCCCCCCCTCCCCCCCCCCCCCCCCCCCCCCCCCCCCCCCGAAATGGAAAAAACCCTCTCCTCTATCAAGTCTCTCTCCCTCCCACCCTCGCAGTCTTGTCCCTCCAGCCCAAACACATCCTCCGCACCTGGACATAAGAATAGATAAGAGGAAGGAGTATCTCTCTTTCTTACATTCCACACTCAAGGTTAGCACACAGTATTTGCAGACAACCAAAAGACCACAATTGGAAGAAAAACACTAGCTGTTTTGTTAATATCCATCCATCCATTTTCTACCGCTTATTCCCTTCGGGGTCGCGGGGGGCGCTGGAGCCTATCTCAGCTACAATCGGACGGAAGGCGGGGTACACCCTGGACAAATCGCCACCTCATCGCAGGGCCAACACAGATAGACAGACAACTTTCACACTCACATTCACACACTAGGGCCAATTTTAGTGTTGCCAATCAACCTATCCCCAGGTGCATGTTTATGATTATGAAATTAAAGAAGTAACACTTAAATACGAATATATGTAAATATCTGCCTCCGACAATTTATATACATTATGCATTTTCAGCCGGTGCGACTTATACTCTGAAAAATACGGCATATATATATATATATATATATATATATATATATATATATATATATATATATATATATATATATATATATATATATATATATATATATGCGACTTATACTCCGAAAAATACGGCATATATATATATATATATATATATATATATATATATATATATATATATATATATATATATATATGTATATATATATATATATATATATATATATATATATATATATATATATATATATATATATATATATATATATATATATATATATATATATATATATATATATGTATGTGTGGGGAAAAAAAATCACAAGACTATTTCATCTCTACAGGCCTGTTTCATGAGGGGGGTACCCTCAATCGTCAGGAGATTTTAATGGGCATCCAGCACACCTTACAATAGTGGTAATAAAAGATGCAACTTATGCTTGAAAGAGAAACTGTTTATTATCTACCGTCCAGACCTGTCATCCCTCAACAAGCGCAGCGAAATTGTAACAACATGCCGCCATAGACGGAAACACCTCCTAGGTAACACATGAACCAATCACCACGCCCCTAGGCCAGCCTGTACCCACCCACTCTGTGCCCTATATAAACCATGGTATGCGAATGCTCCCATTAAAATCTCCTGACGATTGAGGGTACCCCCCTCATGAAACAGGCCTGTAGAGATGAAATAGTCTTGTGATTTTTTTCCCCACACATACATATATTGCGCTCTACTACGGTATCGAGCACTATTTTTTGGATAACCTTATTAAGACATATATATATATATATATATATATATATATATATATATATGCCGTATTTTTCGGAGTATAAGTATATATATGTGCGACTTATACTCCGAAAAATGCGGCATATATATATATATATATGCCGTATTTTTCGGAGTATAAGTCGCATATATATATATATATATATATATATATATATATATATATATATATATATATATATATATATATATATATATATATATATATATATATATATATATGCCGTATTTTTTGGAGTATAAGACTTATACTCCGAAAAATACGGCATATATATATATATATATATATATATATATATATATATATATATATATATATATATATATATATATATATATATATATATATATATATATATATATATATATATATATATATATATATATATATATATATATATATATATATATATATATATATATATATATATATATATAATATATATATATATATATATATATATATATATATATATATATATAATATATATATATAAAAATAAATAAAGAATAGTGAACAACAGGCTGAATAAGTGTACGTTATATGAGGCATAAATAACCAACTGGTTTGTTAACGTAACATATTATGGTAAGAGTCATTCAAATAACTATAACATATAGAACAATGCTATACGTTTACCAAACAATCTGTCACTCCTAATCGCTAAATCCCATGAAATCTTATACGTCTAGTCCAGGGGTCGGCAACCTTTACCAGTCAAAGAGCCATTTTGACCAGTTTCACAAATTAAAGATAACCGCAAATTTTTTTTTTTTTAATTTAAAAGGAAATAACACTGCATATCGTGGGATCACACTCCTCAGCCTTCCCGGTAAGGTCTATTCAGGTGTACTGGAGAGGAGGCTACGCCGGATAGTCGAACCTCGGATTCAGGAGGAACAGTGTGGTTTTCGTCCTGGTCGTGGAACTGTGGACCAGCTCTATACTCTCGGCAGGGTCCTTGAGGGTGCATGGGAGTTTGCCCAACCAGTCTACATGTGCTTTGAGGACTTGGAGAAGGCATTCGACCGTGTCCCTCGGGAAGTCCTGTGGGGAGTGCTCAGAGAATATGGGGTTTCGGACTGTCTGTTTGTGGCGGTCCGCTCCCTGTATGATCAGTGTCAGAGCTTGGTTCGCATTGCCGGCAGTAAGTCGGACACGTTTCCAGTGAGGGTTGGACTCCGCCAAGGCTGCCCTTTGTCACCGATTCTGTTCATAACTTTTATGGACAGAATTTCTAGGCGCAGTCAAGGCGTTGAGGGGATCCGGTTTGGTGGCTGCAGGATTAGGTCTCTGCTTTTTGCAGATGATGTGGTCCTGATGGCTTCATCTAGCCAGGATCTTCAGCTCTCACTGGATCGGTTCGCAGCTGAGTGTGAAGCGACTGGGATGAGAATCAGCACCTCCAAGTCCGAGTCCATGGTTCTCGCCCGGAAAAGGGTGGAGTGCCATCTCCGGGTTGGGGAGGAGATCTTGCCCCAAGTGGAGGAGTTCAAGTACCTCGGAGTCTTGTTCACGAGTGAGGGAATAGTGGATGGTGAGATCGACAGGCGGATCGGTGCGGCGTCTTCAGTAATGCGGACGCTGTATCGATCCGTTGTGGTGAAGAAGGAGCTGAGCCGGAAGGCAAAGCTCTCAATTTACCGGTCGATCTACGTTCCCATCCTCACCTATGGTCATGAGCTTTGGGTTATGACCGAAAGGACAAGATCACGGGTACAAGCGGCCCAAATGAGTTTCCTCCGCCGGGTGGCGGGGCTCTCCCTTAGAGATAGGGTGAGAAGCTCTGTCATTCGGGGGGAGCTCAAAGTAAAGCCGCTGCTCCTCCACATCGAGAGGAGCCAGATGAGGTGGTTCGGGCATCTAGTCAGGATGCCACCCGAGCGCCTCCCTAGGGAGTTGTCTAGGGCACGTCCGACTGGTAGGAGGCCACGAGGAAGACCCAGGACACGTTGGGAAGACTATGTCTCCCGGCTGGCCTGGGAACGCCTCGGGATCCCCCGGGAGGAGCTGGACGAAGTGGCTGGGGAGAGGAAAGTCTGGGCTTCCCTGCTTAAGCTGCTGCCCCCGCGACCCGACCTCGGATAAGCGGAAGAAGATGGATGGATGGATGGAAGTTTTTGGTTTTTTTTGCTTTGTGCTATGTATAAACCAGGGGTCTCAGACACGCTGCCCAAACTTCAATATGGAATTTGTATGCTGGTGCGGTATGCGGGTTTTATATGAATGGCGCTTGTCAGCATCATGGGTGCCGTGATGGTACAGCATATAGCACCCACTACGACCAGCGTGCCTGATCAGCCACACGTTGTATGAGGCTTCCGCTTGCTCAGTAGGTGACAGCAAAGCATACTTGGTCAACAACCACACAGGTTACACTGACGGTGTCGGTATAAAAAACAACAACTTTAACACTCTTACTAATAATGCGCCACACTGTGAACCCACAATAAACAAGAATGACAAACACATTTCGAGAGAACATCTGCACCGTAACACAACATAAACACAACAGGACAAATACCCAGAATCCCATGCAGCCCTAACTCTTCCGGGCTACATCATACACCCCCCCCTACCAAACCCCGCCCACCTCAACCGACGCAAAGAGGGGGGAGGGGGTTGATGTGTGAGGGAGCAGGGTTGGGGTGGGGGCGGGGTTTGGTGGTAGCAGGGGTGTATAATGTAGCCCGGAAGAGTCAGGACTGCATGGGATTCTGGGTATTTATTCTGTTGTGTTTATGTTGTGTTAAGGTGCAGATGTTCTCTCGAAATGTGTTTGTCATTCTTGTTTGGTTTTGGTTCAAAGTGTGGCGCATTATTAGTAAGAGTGTTAAAGTTGGCTTATATGGCCACCGTCAGTGTAACCTGTGTGGCTGTTGACCAAGTATGCCTTGCTGTCACTTGCGTGTGCGAGCAGAAGATGCATATGTGAAGAGGCTGGGCTGGCACGCGTGTTAATACATATTGTAGAGGGTGCTAAATGCTGTACCATCATGGTACGCCCTTATTATTATTGTAAGGGTGAAAATCGGAGAATATTAATCCTGAGAGTTTTCTGCGAGAGGCACTGAAATCCGGAAGTCTCCCGGGAAAATCGGGGGGGTCGGCAAGCAAGCTGCTGAGCCGCATCAGAGTGGGGCGGCATGGCGTAGTGGGTAGAGCAACCGTGCCAGAAACCTGAGGGTTGCAGGTTCGCTCCCCGCCTCTTACCATCCAAAAATCGCTGCCGTTGTGTCCTTGGGCGGGACACTTCACCCTTTGCCCCCGGTGCCACTCACACCGGTGAATTGAATGATGAATGATAGGTGGTGGTCGGAGGGGCCGTTGGCGCAAATTGCAGCCACGCTTCCGTCAGTCTACCCCAGGGCAGCTGTGGCTATGAAAGTAGCTTACCACCACCAGGTGTGAATGATTGATGGGTTCTACATGTGAAGCGACTTTGGGTACTTAGAAAAGCGCTATATAAATCCCAGTTATTATTATTATTATCAAAGAGCCGCATGCGGCTCCGGAGCCGCGGGTTGCCGACCCCTGGTCTAGTCTCTTACGTGAATGGGATAAATAATATTATTTGATATTTTACGGTAATATGTTAATCATTTCACACATAAGTCGCTCCTGAGTATAAGTCGCACCCCCGGGCCAAACTATAAAAAAAAACTGCGACTTATAGTCCGAAAAGTACGGTATATAAAATAAATACTTGAATTTCAGTGAATGCTAGCTATAAATATACTCCTCCCCCTTTAATCCCGCTCCCCCGGCCCGGCCCCCAAAATCCCCCGAATTCGGAGGTCTCAAGGTTGGCAAGTATAACAATGCAGTGTTTTATCACAAGAAGCGACATTTGCCTAAAGTTTCTGACAGCGTCCATTATTACCGCCGGTGCAGGGGTCCCTAACGCTGCCCCCCCCCCCTCTATAGTGACGAGTGGGTGGGATCCACGCCATCACAATTGCCTCCGCCTTCGCCACGCGCATATTTCTTTTAGCAGGCCCCCGACAGGACAAGTCGAATTTATTAGCGTTCTGAAATAAATGGCACATAACTCAGGGACGCGGACGCGTGGGGCGAGACACTCCCGCGCCGCCGCAGGTGCGGCGTGATGGAGCGCAAAACATGAACGCCGCTGATTTAAATCGCTTTAAATGTAAATGTTTATTGTGCCGAGCGATGCGGATGCAGATCAGGCGGAGGAGGAGCGGGGGATGTGAACGCCCGGATTGTTTGGCGTTTGAAGAGTTCCTTTCAGGTGCTGGTGGGCAAAAGTGAGGTGGATGGAATGCACTTCATGCACACACAAGGTGAAATAGAAGGCGGTGCACTCCCAGCAAATAGACGCCACCCGCGCAAAGCATTAAAGTGACGATGATTCCGACGTCGATACTGATAACTTTCAAAGTTGACCTGAAAAGAGCTCGAGTCCAATATTGTGACGAGGACATTATCTTTAATAACCTAATCAACGGCAGTCGATGCACGGCCAGATGGAGGATGGAGTTACACACTTTTGGGTCTTTTTTTGTTGTTGTGTAATTAAACAGCACGCTTTTTTTTTTTTTTGACCTAATCAGATATAAAAGTAGGGGTCGCTAAAATTTCCCACCCACCTCTCAGGCACAGGACACCTCGTTTGTCATGTGGAAGGAAGGAAGGAAGGAAGGAAGGAAGGCACTGGTCTGTATGGTCCCCAACACAAAGTCACCATCATCATCATCATCATCATCATCATGCACGCACACACCAGGTGCGTCTGACACACACACACACACACACACACACACACTGCTTGGTGACCTTGCACAGTAGCTTTTGTTCCTTCAAAGCCACGTTAAGTCCGCAGGAAGACGTTTCCGAGTGACTTTGAACGCCTCACGGAGCCTTTAAAGTCCTTTTATTTAAGCAAGCAAAAATAAAAATAAAGTGTAAGGAAGGGATTTTTTTAAAGCGATGGATTAACTCAAAATGATGTATGAAATTGTGTCATGTTGGGGAAAAAAAAACAAAAAAACACAATGATTTGTAAACAAAAACTTTTCGCAGTATTTAAATTTTTTTATTTTTTTTAATTCCATGTTTTCATGTTTAATTTATTTTGCGGGTGTTTTCCTTGTTTTTGAATCCAACAAGTGGACTCCTGTCTAGTAAAAAAAAAAAAAAAAGACAAAAAAAAAGCTAATAATTGACTAGATCGGTCCATGCACTCCGGGCCCCGTGGCAAGAAGATTCCACGCGTCACGACGCGCATTGGAAGGGGATTGTTTTGGTTCAAGTCATTTCTGCAAAAGCCACGCAACAGGTCAAGGCCGCCTCTTTTTTTTTATTTTTTATATATAAAATAAAACAATTTTATTAAAGACGCACAATATAATTGGAATGAATCACCACGCTTAGTTAAAGGTACATTTAAATATATTGCGTATTCGCGATTAAACGCGCTGTTAATTCCGTGCGTAAAGCGCGCGTCACGCAGCGAATATTTTCGTCAAAATGACATTATTGTTTTTTTTTTGTTTGTTTGTTTCAAGCAGAAGCAAAAACAACAAGATTGTGCGCACCGTGCGTAAAATCAAGCAAATAATTTAAATAGAAATCAGGCAAAAAAAAATAAATGTTTCCATGAATGGTATATTTATTTAAAAAAAGGAGCGAGTTTTAAAGAGCCAGGTTGGCTTTAAATAGCGAGCAAGAGTGTATTAAAAGTACAAAACAGCAACAATAAGAAGGTCAAAATGGCAAATTTGATGCAAATTTTCGAGTAATTCTGATAGAAAGACTAAATTATTGTCGAATTTCCGCGGCCTCCAGAAGGCGGCTTCTAAAAAGTGTTTTCAGGGTCCAAAGTGATGTTGTCCAGATGCCGTCAAAGTCCGTCCAAAAAGCAAAAATAAAAGAAAGGGGGGTGGGGGGTGGGGGGGGACATGACCAGCATGCATGGGGTGCGCACTGTTCTCATCCAAAACCAAATAAAAGTGGAGACAAATACGCAAAGCAAAAAATGAAAAAAATGAGAGCAAAAAGGGTTCCAGGTTCGATCCTAGTCCTTGGACACTTTACCCACCTGGTTTAGATATAAAAGCGCTTGGAGGAAAACGCGCTATATAAATATAATGCACACAGTGTAAAAGTGGAGTCTTGCTAGAACTTTCGAGTGAACTTTTTTTTTTTTTTTTTTTTTGGGGCGGCCCAGACTCACATGAAGAACTCCGGGGACGAGGGGTTGTTGTTGTTGTTGTCGCCGCCGCCGCCGCCGTTTTCCCGGAATCCGGTGGTGACGAGCTTCTCGTACTTCTCCTTGTAGGCGTCGCGCTCCCGCGCCAAGCGGGAGATCTCCTGCTTGAGGTGGTCCACCTGCTGGATGAGCTGCGTCTTCTCGCCCTCCAGGACGTGCCGCTGCTGGACGCGCTTGTAGCGGCAGGACTGCGCGTAGCCGCGGTTCTTTAGCGTCCTGCGCTTCTGCTTGAGGCGGATGACCTCCTCCTTGCTGACGCCGCGCAGCTGCCGGTTGAGCTCCCGCACCGACATGGTCACCAGCTGCTCGTCCGAGAAGCGGTCGTCCAGGCGCATGTGGTGGTGCGGGTGGTGGTGGCTGTGGTTGTTGTTGTTGACGGCGCCGGCGGACTGGGAGCCGGAGGACGGGTGGTGCGCCCCGGCGCCGGTGTGGTGGTGGTGGTGGTGGTGGTGGTTGTGGTTGTGGTGGGGCGCGCCGCCGCCGGTCTGCGCCGCGGCCGCCGCGATGACCGCCGACACCACCGCGGCCGCGGAGCCCATCTCCTCCCCGGCCGGTGCCGCCCCCCCGGCGAACTGCTGCCCCCTGGCATAGCCGTCGAAGCCCTGCAGCGGGTGGCCGCTGCTGATCAGCGCCTCTACGGCGTCCTCCGGGCTGAAGCCCAGAGCCTCCGGGTTGAGCTGCTGTTGGTAGCCGCTCATCCAGTAGAAATCCTCCAGGTGCGCCTTCTGCTCGCTGGAGCCGGACCCGGACCCGGAGCCGGGACTGGGCGCCGAGAAGCTGGGAGAGGGGGGCACCGAGCTGCAGGGCGTGCTCATCGGGGTGGAAGACAGCGATCCCCCGGCGAGCAGGCGGCTGCACTGGCTGATGCTGCGCTCGGGCTCCAGCGGCTCCTTTTTCACTTCAAACTTCATCAGATCGAAGTCATTAACATATTCCATGGCCAGGGGACTGGTGGGCAGGTCGGAGTTGCTCATTGCCAGCTCTGATGCCATCCTCTTGCTGCTGCTGCTGCTGACAGTCCTCCAAAGGGGGTGAGGAGCACCTGTCAAAGTGGGCTGCTGAGACGCGCACTGAGCCAGCCTGATTTCTTTACTTAATTCTGTTTGACACCAAGGGCGGAAAAGTGGCGGGCTAATTGCGCACAAGTCGGGCTTCCCTGCGGTCCTCCCGTGCCTGCTGGCCGGCGTGCGTCAGTCTGAGCGCCGCGCGGCCGCTCGCTGCCATTTAACCACTTTTTTTTTTTTTGGGAGGATTAGCGCGCCAATTTCAGTCCGCGTCCCGGACCAAACAGTCGCCTAGATGCTGCAGGAGGAGGAGGAGGAGGTGGAGGAGGAGGAGAAGAAAAAAAAACTCCACCCGAGGAATTGATAGATTATTTTTTTTTTTTTTTTCGCTTATTTCATGCTGACGTGACGTCACCAAGCGCAACTGGGCAAATGAGCCTAATTAGCATAATTGCAGGTAAACTTTTACGCGCGTCGTCGGAAGGGGGGTGGAAAAAGTACAACTCGGTAAAAAACTGGTTAAAATCTTACATTTTATACTTTATATACATTTATACTGCTCGTTATGGACGTTTTTTTTACGACACTTAAACATGCACAGCCGCTCACTACAAACACGCGCGTAAAGTCGTGTATTAGTGCCCCAATAATAAACACACAATATTCATGTAGTAAATAAAAATAAATACACAATATTCATGTAGTAATAATATTCATGTAGTGATAAATAAATGCATGATATTGACGTGGTGATACGTAATATTCACGTAGTAATACGTAGATAAATAATATTCGTGTAGTAATAAAGACGGATCGCGAGACAAAAGGCAGCGAGGTGAACACGTGCTCCGATTACAAACCCAATGTCGCCCCCTTTCGGTTGAAATGTGCAACTCCTACTGGGAGACGCGGTGTAATTCATTAGTAACACACGCACTAATGAGCGACACTTGCACTATACTGAAAAATAATGTTTTTGCAAAGATATTTTTCTTCACTTTTTGGTGCATGGTTTGGAATATTTAATGTCGATTTTAAAATCAAAATCCTGCAAATAGTACCTATTTTTGCATATATTTATTTTAGTGCAATTTATTATTGTAATTATTCTTTAATTTATTACTCTTTTATTATGGTGGTTTATTCTGACTTGTCCCAAATCTTATCTGATTGGGATTTGATGTGTTGTATACTTTTTACTATTTTGTGATCTTGGCAATGTTTTGTGATGCTTGTTATCAGGGGCGCCGAAAAGGGGGGGTAAAGGAGATGGATTCTAGGGGCCCATGATGGAGGGGGGCCCAGAGAGGCCCCTAATGATGATGAAATTATAATACAGAAAATTAATGATACTGTGTTGGGGGCCCTGTAAAGATTATTTTCATGGGGCCCAAAATCCCTAGCAGCGCCCCTGCTTGTTGTGCATGTGCCAGGTCAGAGGTGTCAAAGTGGTTGTCACTTGAGGGCCACAAGGCATTCATATTTGGCCCCAGAGGGCTTCTCCTTCTAACAGTCAATACTACTTATTACACCATTTTTTAATGCATTTTATTAGTAGATTTAAAAAAAAAACTAAAATAAAAAAAAAATAAGTTGCAATATTGTTACATCAAAATGTAGTGTATATTACTGTAAATTGAAAAAAACAATACTGCTGTTTTTGTGGTAAAAAAAAAAAAAAAAAAAAAAAAAAAAAAAAGCAGCTCAGTTGCCAGAATTTTAGTGTAAAATTTAATTATTTTTTTTACTGTAAATTTAAAAAAAAAAATGCAATTTTCCAGTAAAATTTTGCCACCTGAGCTGCCAGTTTGTTTATTTTTATTAGTAGATTTAAAAAAAACTAAAATATAAAGAAAATAAGTTGCAATAATGTTACATCAAAATGTAGTGTATATTACTGTAAATTGAAAAAACAATACTGCTGTTTTTGTGGTAAAAAAAAAGAAAGAAAAAAAAAAAAAAGCAGCTCAGTTGCCAGAATTTTAGTGTAAAATTTAATTTTTTTTTTTACTGTAAATTAAAAAAAAATGCAATTTTCCAGTAAAATTTTGCCGCCTGAGCTGCCAGTTTGTTTATTTTTATTAGTAGATTTAAAAAAAACTAAAATATAAAGAAAATAAGTTGCAATAATGTTACATCAAAATGTAGTGTATATTACTGTAAATTGAAAAAACAATACTGCTGTTTTTGTGGTAAAAAAAAAAAAAAAAAAAAAAAAAAGCAGCTCAGTTGCCAGAATTTTAGTGTAAAATTTAATTATTTTTTTTACTGTAAATTTAAAAAAAATGCAATTTTCCAGTAAAATTTTGCCGCCTGAGCTGCCAGTTTGTTTGTTTTTACCCCAAATCAACAATTGTAGATTTTTGGGTGCATTACTGTAAATACCAAAACGGCACCACAGTTTATTACAGTAAAAAACAACAACAACTGTTTCTTCATTTAGAGAAAAATGGTTGCATTTTATTAGTAGATTTAAAAAAAACCTAAAATATATAAAAAAAATAAGTTGCAATAATGTTACATCAAAATGTAGTGTATATTACTGTAAATTGAAAAAAACAATACTGCTGTTTTTGTGGTAAAAAAAAAAAAAAAAAAAAGCAGCTCAGTTGACAGAATTTTAGTGTAAAATTTCCTTTTTTTGTTTTTACTGTAAATAAAAAAAAAACTGCAATTTTCCAGTAAAATTTTGCCACCTGAGTTGCCAGTTTGTTTGTTTTTACCCCAAATCAACAATTGTAGATTTTTGGGTGCATTACTGTAAATACCAAAACGGCACCACAGTTTATTACAGTAAAAAAAAAAATAACTCTTTCTTCATTTAGAGAAAAATGGTGTAAAAAAGCACAGTAAATGTCACAAATTGACCATGAAATCTATTGCTACTTTTACATTGCACAAATTGATGGATAACTTGCTTGTAAATCATTATTATTAGTATTTATTTCTATTTAAAAAATAGTTTGATCATATATAATTGACACCTGTGTGGCTGGGGTTTGTATTGCATGTCTAAGATGTTTCAATGGATGTCCTGACCTTGCTGGCTGCAAAACAAGTTTACCTGCGGGTTCTAATAAAGTAACTAACCTTAACAACATCAAAATAAGCACTGGCGCATGGCTTCATACTGGGAGGTGGTTGTAATATTTTGATGAAGATTTTTAAAATCAAGACGCTGCTAAAAACAGTGCATTTTAACTTAAACTGAACTGAATGCAAAGTCAACAAAAACAGAACGCTGGACAACAGCAAAGACTTACAGCGTGCGGAGCAGCAGACGGCGTCCACAAAGTCAGAAAATCTGCAAAGACTCCCCCCACCCCCACCAAGGACTGTTTTCACTGCTGGACTCTAGAAAGAGGTTCCGCAGCCTCCGAAGCAGAACTTCCAGGTTCTGTAACGGCTTCTTCCCTCAGGCCGTAAGACTCTTGAACGCATCATAATTAAATTATCCCCTCAACTCCCCCCAAAATGGATTAACTCGCTGGAATAAAAAGGAATATAACATACATCCATTAACGTGGACGCATGTGAAAAAGTGCAAGATATTTATCTGTACAGTAATCTATTTATTTATTTATATTTAATTATATATATTTATTTATTTTATATATATATTATATATATTATTTATATGTGTTTATTTATTTATATATGCACCGTATTGCTTTTTTATCCTGCACTCCCATGAGCTTATGTAACGAAATTTCGTTCTTAACTGTGCTGTAAAGTTCAAATTTGAATGACAATAAAAAGGAAGTCTAAGTCTAAGTACATCCGTAAATGACATGACAATCAACAACAAAATAGGAGCGCAAAACTAAAACTGAACTGGCTGCAAAGTCAACAAAAACAGAACGCTGGACGACAGCAAAGACTTACAGCGTGCGGAGCAGCAGACGGTGTCCACAAAGTACATCCGTAAATGACATGACAATCAACAACAAATTAGGAGCGCAAAACTAAAACTGAACTGGCTGCAAAGTCAACAAAAACAGAACGCTGGACGACAGCAAAGACTTACAGCGTGCGTAGCAGCAGACGGCGTCCACAAAGTACATCCGTAAATGACATGACAATCAACAACAAAATAGGAGCGCAAAACTAAAACTGAACTGGCTGCAAAGTCAACAAAAACAGAACGCTGGACGACAGCAAAGACTTACGGCCTGCGGAGCAGCAGACGGCGTCCACAAAGTACATCTGTAAATGACATGACAATCAACAACAAAATATGAGCGCAAAACTAAAACTGAACTGGCTGCAAAGTCAACAAAAACAGAACGCTGGACGACAGCAAAGACTTACAGCGTGCGGAGCAGCAGACGGTGTCCACAAAGTACATCCGTAAATGACATGACAATCAACAACAAATTAGGAGCGCAAAACTAAAACTGAACTGGCTGCAAAGTAAACGAAAACAGAACGCTGGACGACAGCAAAGACTTACAGCGTGCGGAGCAGCAGACGGCGTCCACAAAGTACATCCGTAAATGATATGACAATCAACAACAAAACAGGAGCGCAAAACTAAAACAGAACTGGCTGCAAAGTAAACAAAAAGAGAACGCTGGACGACAGCAAAGACTTACAGCGTGTGGAGCAGCAGACGGCGTCCACAAAGTACATCCGCAAATGACATGACAATCAACAACAAAATAGGAGCGCAAAACTAAAACTGAACTGGCTAGCCTTTAAATAGACCCCCCTTTTAGACCAGTTGATCTGCGTTTTCTCCGGTGGCCACGGTTGAAGTGCTGGCTGTCTGGACCACTCGCCTGTGCATCGGTTGGGGACGTCTCTGCGCTGCTGACCCGTCTCCGCTCGGGATGGTCTCTTGCTGGCCCCGCTATGGACTGGACTCTCACTATTATGTTAGATCCACTATGGACTGGACTCTCACTATTATGTTAGATCCACTATGGACTGGACTCTTACTATTATGTTAGATCCACTATGGACTGGACTCTTACTATTATGTTAGATCCACTATGGACTGGACTCTCACAATATTATGTTGGATCCACTATGGACTGGACTCTCACTATTATGTTAGATCCACTATGGACTGGACTCTCACACTATTATGTTAGATCCACTATGGACTGGACTCTCACAATATTATGTTGGATCCACTATGGACTGGACTCTCACTATTATGTTAGATCCACTATGGACTGGACTCTCACACTATTATGTTAGATCCACTATGGACTGGACTCTCACTATTATGTTAGATCCACTATGGACTGGACTCTCACTATTATGTTAGATCCACTATGGACTGGACTATTACTATTATGTTAGATCCACTATGGACTGGACTCTCACAATATTATGTTAGATCCACTATGGACTGGACTCTCACTATTATGTTAGATCCACTATGGACTGGACTCTCACACTATTATGTTAGATCCACTATGGACTGGACTCTCACTATTATGTTAGATCCACTATGGACTGGACTCTCACTATTATGTTAGATCCACTATGGACTGGACTCTTACTATTATGTTAGATCCACTATGGACTGGACTCTCACAATATTATGTTAGATCCACTATGGACTGGACTCTCACTATTATGTTAGATCCACTATGGACTGGACTCTCACACTATTATGTTAGATCCACTATGGACTGGACTCTCACTATTATGTTAGATCCACTATGGACTGGACTCTCACTATTATGTTAGATCCACTATGGACTGGACTCTCACTATTATGTTAGATCCACTATGGACTGGACTTTCACAATATGCTAGATCCACTCGACGTTCATTGCACCGGTCGCCCTAGACGGGGGAGTGGGGGAGGGGGGTCGCCCACATCTGCGGTCCTCTCCAAGGTTTCTCATTGTCATCCCACTGGGTTGAGTTTTTCTTTGCCCTGATGTGGGATCTGATCCGAGGATGTCGTTGTGGCTTGTGCAGCCCTTTGAGACCCTTGTGATTTAGGGCTATATAAATAAACATTGATTGATTGATTGAACGCTGGACGACAGCAAAGACTTACAGCGTGCGGAGCAGCAGACGGCGTCCACAAAGTACATCCGCAAATGACATAACAATCAACAACAAAATAGGAGCGCAAAACTAAAACTGAACCGGCCGCAAAGTCAACAAAAACAGAACGCTGGACGACAGCAAAGACTTACGGCCTGTGGAGCAGCAGACGGCGTCCACAAAGTACAACTGTAAATTACATGACAATCAACAACAAAATAGGAGCGCAAAACTAAAACTGAACTGGCTGCAAAGTCAACAAAAACAGAACGCTTGACGACAGCAAAGACTTACGGCCTGTGGAGCAGCAGACGGCGTCCACAAAGTACATCCGTAAATCAACAACAAAATAAAACTGAACTGGCTGCAAAGTCAACAAAAACAGAATGCTGGACGACAGCAAAGACTTACAGCGTGCGGAGCAGCAGACGGCATCCACAAAGTACATCCGTAAATCAACAACAAAATAGGAGCGCAAAACTTAAACTGAACTGGTTGCAAAGTCAACAAAAACAGAATGCTGGACGACAGCAAAGACTTACAGCGTGCGGAGCAGCAGACGGCGTCCACAAAGTACATCCGCAAATGACATAACAATCAACAACAAAATAGGAGCGCAAAACTAAAACTGAACCGGCCGCAAAGTCAACAAAAACAGAACGCTGGACGACAGCAAAGACTTACGGCCTGTGGAGCAGCAGACGGCGTCCACAAAGTACAACTGTAAATTACATGACAATCAACAACAAAATAGGAGCGCAAAACTAAAACTGAACTGGCTGCAGAGTCAACAAAAACAGAACGCTTGACGACAGCAAAGACTTACGGCCTGTGGAGCAGCAGACGGCGTCCACAAAGTACATCCGTAAATCAACAACAAAATAGGAGCGCAAAACTAAAACTGAACTGGCTGCAAAGTCAACAAAAACAGAATGCTGGACGACAGCAAAGACTTACAGCGTGCGGAGCAGCAGACGGCATCCACAAAGTACATCCGTAAATCAACAACAAAATAGGAGCGCAAAACTAAAACTGAACTGGTTGCAAAGTCAACAAAAACAGAATGCTGGACGACAGCAAAGACTTACAGCGTGCGGAACAGTAGACGGCGTCCACAAAGTACATCCGTAAATCAAGAACAAAATAGGAGCGCAAAACTAAAACTGAACTGGCTGCAAAGTCAACAAAAACAGAATGCTGGACGACAGCAAAGACTTACAGCGTGTGGAGCAGCAGACGGCGTCCACAAAGTACATCCGTAAATGACATGACAAGCAACAACAAAATAGGAGCGTAAGACAAGAACTAAAACACTGCACACAGGAAAACAGCAAAAAAAAACTCCAAATAAGTCAGGGTGTGATGTGACAGGTGGCGACAGTACACCTACTTTGAGACAAGAGCTATTTTGATGCATGCTTGGTTATAGTTTAAAGTCATATCCAACAATTGCGAGAACGACTTTTGTCAGGTTCAAACACTGATGACATCTATTAACAAACAAGACAAGAAGCAAAGAATCAAACAGAGGCAGAATTCAATTTTGACTCAATTGAGGAGAAACGTGTCGACCTGTAACCTCTTACAGTGTCACCCACGCTCTGGCGAAAGATTGTACGCCTCCTCTTTTTATTTGGACTTTCCCTGTTTACATAACAACATCTGTTTCTAAAGGAATGGGGAGTTTGTAAACAGTCATTGTTTTCGGTCACATTAACACAAAAGAAAAAGATGCCTCGGGCTTGGGCTAGTCCTGGATTCAGCCTGGGCAGGTCTTCGATGACAATAGATAACCCCCCCTCCCGTCTCCTCCCATCGTCCACAATGGAATTTTCCAAGCCTTTGCTTGGTGTAACAAAAACAGCCTCTTGTCTGTTCATTGGGAACTCAGACAACGGAAAGTTTTTTGATAATTTACATACAATTTTTCTTAGGACTTTTTACAGTCAATATCAGCTGCTGGGTTTCATTTTTTAATAGTTTCCACTGGTGAAAAAAATGTGCCTCGGCTCAGAAAAGGCTGAAAAACACTAATCTATAGTTTCAGAACATTTCTATATTTATTTGCCATAAAAATCAAGACAAAATGCTGCAGAAAACATTAATCTGCTCAAACTGTAGTCCTATCTTTAAAGTTGCCCCCTCAAAAACAAACCTTTTGTCCCCCGTGTTTATGTAAACGCTGGCTGTGACAACAAGTGTGCTTTGAATCCCGCGCAGCGACTCTTTCTCCCGAAGCGGCGACGGGGAGAGTAAACAATAAATAGGAAGACTCTCTGTGGAAGGCGTCACACGGGGGAGGGGAAAGAGCATCAAGAAAACTACAAAGCCGCCTGCAGATAATCCAAGTCCCCGGTGTCCCCCGCACAAGTAAATATCCTCTTGGTCCCTGCGACTGTTCATGAGGATTTAACGCTACGCGGGGTGGATAAACATTGTGCTTTATTCATTACAGCGGGGCCACGGAGGGCCCTCGGACGCCTGGGTATAAATATTAAACAGATAAGGGGTCCGCCCGTCTGATGTCCCCGCTGTAACTTCACACCATAGTCTATTTCCATGTCTTGATATTCAGGCATTAGATCACTCGGGGGCCACATTGAGAGAAAACATGTGTCTGGGGGGGGCCATTGGCGTTGTTAGGCCTATTTTAGGGGGGATCAAGCCCCCCTAAAATATTCTTAAGCCCCCCTAAATAATTTGGTTTATTTTTTTTATTTTTTTTACAAATAAATGCCGACATATTCATTATAAAGTGGCCCAAATATGAGTTTAAATAAATAATCATATAACCTGTTATTATTCACTCAGTTTCCCCTCACTTCGTAGCGTAAGGTAGAGAGCCCCTTTCGTGCGTCGGTATCCAATCCATTCCACTTGTTCATATAGAAAATGCCCACATCACTCAAATTCCAGCCCGCATTTTCTCTGCGACCTTGCTTGCGGTCCTGCAGGTGTACGAAGCACATTATTATTATTATTATATTATTAAAATATTCTTAAGCCCCCCTAAATAATTTGTTGTTTTTTTTGTTTTGTTTTTACAAATAAATGCCGACATATTCATTATAAAGTGGCCCAAATATGAGTTTAAATAAATAATCATATAACCTGTTATTATTCACTCAGTTTCCCCTCACTTCGTAGCGTAAGGTAGAGAGCCCCTTTCGTGCGTCGGTATCCAATCCATTCCACTTGTTCATATAGAAAATGCCCACATCACTCAAATTCCAGCCCGCATTTTCTCTGCGACCTTGCTTGCGGTCCTGCAGGTGTACGAAGCACATTATTATTATTATATTATTAAAATATTCTTAAGCCCCCCTAAATAATTTGTTTTTTTGTTGTGTTTTTTTTACAAATAAATGCCGACATATTCATTATAAAGTGGCCCAAGTATGAGTTTAAATAAATAATCATATAACCTGTTATTATTCACTCAGTTTCCCCTCACTTCGTAGCGTAAGGTAGAGAGCCCCTTCCGTGCGTCGGTATCCAATCCATTCCACTTGTTCATATAGAAAATGCCCACATCACTCAAATTCCAGCCCGCATTTTCTCTGCGACCTTGCTTGCGGTCCTGCAGGTGTACGAAGCACATTATTATTATTATTATATTATTAAAATATTCTTAAGCCCCCCTAAATAATTTGTTGTTTTTTTTGTTGTTTTTTTACAAATAAATGCCGACATATTCATTATAAAGTGGCCCAAATATGAGTTTAAATAAATAATCATATAACCTGTTATTATTCACTCAGTTTCCCCTCACTTCGTAGCGTAAGGTAGAGAGCCCCTTTCGTGCGTCGGTATCCAATCCATTCCACTTGTTCATATAGAAAATGTGTCATGTCTGTGTAATCATGTTTTGTTTTAAGTCATGTTTTGTTTAGTTTCTGGCTTTTCACTCCCTTGTCTTGTTTGCATGATTACCCATTAGTTTCACCTGTTCCACGTTTGGACTCATTGTGCACTCTTGTTTGTCACCATAGCAACCATTAGTTTTCACCTGTCACGCACCTGTTTCACGTTTTGAATCATGCACCTGCTTTCACTAATCATGTCCATAGTATTTAAGTTCATTAATTTTCTGTTGTTCGTCCTGACGACATCCCCGCATTTATGCCCCCTGTCACACTCTGTCCACCTCTGCGTACTTCATGTCCATGCCAAGTAAGTTTTTGTTAATTAAGCCACAGTTAGTGTTTTGTTTAATTGTTCATAGTTTCTGCCAATGCGCAAGTTTTGTGTTTATAGTCTAGTTTTGTACCTCCGCCCCTGTGCGCGCTTTTCGTTTATTCCTTTTTTTGATAGTTTAAATAAATCATGTACCTACCTTCAAGTCATATCCAGTCCAATTCACTTGCACCTCGGGAGAACAAACCAAACCATAGTCCAAGTCATGACAAAATGCCCACATCACTCAAATTCCAGCCCGCATTTTCTCTGCGACCTTGCTTGCGGTCCTGCGGGTGTACGAAGCACATTATCTTCCTTTACAATGAGTGAAGCTGCACAAAACCTTGTGTGTGCAATTGTAAATCATTTATTTTTTTAAGTTTTGTGTTTCTTGTAGAATCTATATAAAGTAATATACATAAGCCTATTGTTAAAATAATGAAAAAAAACATAATTAAATATATTTGTTTTATTGTATTGTTACATTAATAGCTGTTGTATTATTATAGGATGGCTTGTTAAACATTTCATAGGATTTTCAGAGGGAGGAAAAACCAAGACATTTAATATAAAATGTAAAATGAATAAATACATAAAAAGAAAAAGAAAACATATGGTTAAAAGCCATCGTCCCGGGGAGCATTTCATTAAAAAAAAAATAATAATAACAATGAATAATTTCTAAGTCTTTGTTAGCCGTTTGTGAAGTTTTGTGCTCGTGCGTAACATTCGCTCACATCCTGTGCATCTCCTGGGGGCAAAGCCCCCCCTGTCCTTAAAAGCTAGTGACGCCCCTGGGGGGGGGGGCAATGTGTATGTGTGTTTAATTGATATATACACATTTAGCTGTACAGTATGTGTATAAATGATATATTGTCATGATCCGTGGTTCGGATCGTGTTTTTGTTATGTTCTGTTAGTTTTAGACTCCACTAGTTCCTGTTTTTGTGTGCGCCCTTGTTTGTTTTAGTTACCATGGCGACTTGTGATTTTCCCCTGCCTCTGGTGTTCGGGACACGCACCTGTTTCCAATCAAGAGACGTGATTTAAGCCCACCTTTGCCAGTCAGTCGTCCTGGCGTCATTATTGGTTCCATGCCACAGTCTCATGTTGTGCTATGCCATAGTTATGTGAGTTGTTTCATGCCACAGTAAATCTTGTTTGTTATATGTCCATAGTTTATGCGTCTATGTTTCCTGCGTTAAGTTTTTTGTTTGTTCTGTAGCCTCTCGTGCGAACGGCATGCTTTCCTTTTGTTTTAGTTCCTGTCTTTTGTGAAGTGTAGGATTAATTAATTAATTAATATGTTCCTACCTTCAAGTCCTGTCCGGAATAGTCTGGGAGAACAAACCTCGCAGTAAGCTGCGACCCCCCGGTATGACATATATACACATTTAGCTGTACAGTATGTGTGTATAAATGATATATATACACGTTTAGGAAAAACCCACCAAACGAGCCGAACGGAGTTGTCCAATTAAGGCCCCCCCCTTAGTGACAAGCAGACACCCAGAAATGACAGATGTCATTTATAAAAGCCAAAGTGTAGACAAGACCTGGTAGTCACTGTCAGAAAGACGTACTGTTGTTTAATAGTCATGTCCTTTTTATATACAACTATATGCTTTGCAAATGGAATGCAAAAATAAAAGCAAAATTGGCATTTCTTTTACGTGTGTACATACAGACTTTGAAGACAAAATATGTTGTTATTAGTATTAACCAAGTATTGGCCATGTTGTTATTAGTATTAACCAAGTATTGGCCATGTTGTTATTAGTATTAACCAAGTATTAGCCATGGTGTTATTAGTATTAACCAAGTATTGGCCATGTTGTTATTAGTATTAACCAAGTATTATCCATGTTGTTATTAGTATTAACCAAGTATTATCCATGTTGTTATTAGTATTAACCAAGTATTGGCCATGTTGTTATTAGTATTAACCAAGTATTAGCCATGTTGTTATTAGTATTAACCAAGTATTGGCCATGGTGTTATTAGTATTAACCAAGTATTAGCCATGTTGTTATTAGTATTAACCAAGTATTAGCCAAGTTTTTATTAGTATTAACCAAGGATAATGAGTGATTATTTGTCTAACAGTGAGAGCAGACATTGTACAGTAAGTGGTGTTGTATTTTGTTTGTTGGCTCTCATGATAAATACCAGTAGTTGTTATTGTCGAAGAAAAAAGGAAAACGTTGTGACGCGTTTGTTAAATCAATGTGCTGCCTGTCGAATGCTTAAAATGAACAAAATATGTAAATATTACATGTTATTATGAATGTTACTACATGACATATATACTTACATCATGTATATATTAAAGTTAAAAGTTAAAGTTAAAGTACCAATGATTGTCACACACACACTAGGTGTGGCGAAATTATTCTCTGCATTTGACCCATCACCCTTGATCACCCCCTGGGAGGTGAGGGGAGCAGTGGGCAGCAGCGGTGGCTGCGCCCGGGAATCATTTTGGTGATTTAACCCCCAATTCCAACCCTTGATGCTGAGTGCCAAGCAGGGAGGTAATGGGTCCCATTTTTATAGTCTTTGGTATGACTCGGCCGGGATTTGAACTCCCAACCTACCGATCTCAGGACGGACACTCTAATCACTAGGCCACTGAGTAGTGTTATTATGAATGTTACTACATGACATATATACTTACATCATGTATATATTATGTTATTATAAATGTTACTACATTACATATATACTTACATCATGCATACATTACATGTTATTATGAATGTTACTACATGACATATATACTTACATCATGTATATATTACATGTTATTATGAATGTTACTAGATACTACATATATACTTACATCATGTATATATTACGTGTGATTATGAATGTTACAACATTACATACGTATATACTTACATCATGTACATATTACATATTATTATGAATGTTACTACATGACATATATACTTATATCATGTATATATTACATGTGTTTATGAATGTTACTACATGACATATATACTTACATCATGTATATATTATATGTTATTATGAATGTTACTACATGACATATATACTTACATCATGTATATATTACATGTTATTATGAATGTTACTACATGACATATATACTTGCATCATGTATATATTACGTGTGATTATGAATGTTACTACATGACATATATACTTACATCATGTATATATTACATGTTATTATGAATGTTACTAGATACTACATATATACTTACATCATGTATATATTACATGTTATTATGAACGTTACTACATTACGTATATACTTACATGATGTATATATTACATGTGATTATGAATGTTGCTAGATACTACATATATACTTACATTATGTATATATTACATGTTATTATGAATGTTACTAGATACTACATATATACTTACATCATGTATATATTACATGTTATTATGAATGTTACTAGATACTACATATATACTTACATCATGTATATATTACATGTTATTATGAATGTTACTACATGACATATATACTTACATCATGTATTTAATACATGTTATTATGAATGTTACTAGATACTACATATATACTTACATCATGTATATATTACATGTTATTATGAATGTTACTAGATACTACATATATACTTACATCATGTATATATTATATGTTATTATGAATGTTACTAGATACTACATATATACTTACATCATGTATATATTACATTTTATTATGAACGTTACTACATTACATATGTGTGTGTATATAAAATGTTGATGGAAGTGTTTGGATTTTTTTTAAGTGCTTTATGGGCAGAATGGAGCGACTACCATAGTTTCTATTGTAAGCAAACTTTTGCTAACATTTATTTAGGAGCTACAACGTATTAAAAGGAGAAACATGTGCATTTGTCTTACATAAGGATTGTGAATTATAGGTATAATACCAAAACAGTGCAGTTCTCCTTCATACATACTAGGCCAATAAAGCAGATTTTGATTTATATTTGTGTTCGTGTCGCACAGCATCATGTGTGATAATGCATTTCAAGACATTCCAGGGAAGATGTCTCACAATATTTATCACCTCTAACACAGTAGAAAGCGGTGTTTATTTACTGAATTGTTGTCAAGAGTTTGACGACGCGCGATCGATATTTGGCGCCGGTGGGCTGATAACACATTAAAAGATGAAGTATCATAACATTAGAAGTGCCATAAAATGTCCCGCTTGATTTATTCTTCCTGCGGATGCATCAAATCGGAATAAAAGTCTTGAGTTGTTGACGTTTCCGACGGAATGGCAAGTATTTTGGGAGCAGGGGATGTGTCTCTTAGACCACTTTGACCCTTTGGAAGTGTGTTGATGAGACACTGCGTGACCTTCTAGGACAGAGCTGGGCAAATATTTGCACTCGGGGGCCACATTGAGAGAAAAAATGTGTCTGGGGGGGGTCCAATGTGTATGTGTGTATAAATGATATATACTCATTTAACTGTACAGTATGTGTGTCTAAATGATATATATATATTTAGCTGTACAGTATGTGTGTATAAATGATATATATACATTTAGCTGTACAGTATGTGTGTTTGGCTCCCTTTTTTTCCAGGCACATACCAAAAAAACCTCCATAGCAAAGCACATATACAAACGTACATCTCAGAGGGGAGGGAGTGGGGGGGCCATGGTGGCAGGCTGCAGCTCTTCAGGCACTGCCCATCCGTCCATCACCCCTATGGGAATTTTTCGTCAAGGGCGTTGGATTGTGGGTGGGGTATGGGGTATCTTATTTACACAATGGCATGCCATTTATGTATCCACATCAGAGCTGGGCAAATATTTAGATTCGGGGGCCACATTGAGAGAAAAAATGTGTCTGGGGGGCCAATGTGTATGTGTGTATAAATGATACAGTATATACACATTTATCTGTACAGTATGTGTGTATAAATTATATATACACATTTAGCTGTACAGTATGTGTGTATAAATGATATATACACATTTAGCTGTACAGTATGTGTGTATAAATGATATATATACACATTTATCTGTACAGTATGTGTGTATAAATGATATATATACACATCTATCTGTACAGTATGTGTGTATAAATGATATTTACACATTTAGCTGGACAATATGTGTGTATAAATGATATATATACACATTTAGCTGTACAGTATGTGTGTATAAATGATATATACACATTTATCTGTACAGTATGTATGTATAAATGATATATACACATTTAGCTGTACAGTATGTGTGTTTGGCTCCCTTTTTTCCAAGAACACTAATACCAAAAAACATCCATAGCAAAGCACATATACATATTACAACGTACATCTCAGAGGGGAGGGAGTGGGGGGGCCATGGTGGCAGGCTGCAGCTCTTCAGGCGCTGCCCATCCGTCCATCACCCCTATGGGAATTTTTCGTCAAGGGCGTTGGATTGGGAGTGGGGTATGGGGTATTTTATTTACACAATGGCATGCCATTTATTTCTCTACATTAGAGCTGGGCAAATATTTAGACTCGGGGGCCACATTGAGAGAAAAAATGTGTGTATAAATGATATATACACATTTAGCTGTACAGTATGTGTGTTTGGTTCCCTTTTTTTCCAGGAACACTAATACCAAAAGTCACAATGTCCCATAGAGTTCTAAAAAAAGTTTTGACTGACTACTTCAAAAATCCAGAATGTAATTTTACATTTTTTTACTGAATGGGACACCCAAAATATTGGACACACTTTCTCCTCATTCAATGTGTTTTCTTTATTTTCATGACTATTTACGTTGTAGATTGCCACATCAAAACTACGAATGAACACATGTGGGGTTAAATAAATGGCGAAATAACTGAAAACATGTTTTATATTCTAGTTTCTTCAAAATAGTCACCCTTTGCTCTCATTACTGCTTTGCACACTCTTGGCATTCTCTCCATGAGCTTCTAGAGGTAGTCACCCGAAATGGTTTTCACTTCACAGGTGTCATAGTTGTGATGCGTTCAGTGACAATCTGCAATGTAGTAAATAGTCATGAAAATAAAGAAAACGCACTGAAATGAGAAGGTGTGTCCAAACTTTTTGCCTGTGCAAGATATTAAAATGAAGAAAGTGGGATTTACAATATTATCTATGAACAATAAAAGAGTGAATATTAACAACATCTTTTACTTCTCAGACCAGCTCCTCCATAGACATCTTTTACAATCAAGCAAAACACAACAAAAATGTAACAAACAGCAAAATATGAACGCAAAGTGTAACAAACACCTACAATATGATATATTATCACTTTTTTGCAGAATTTTGTTGTAAAAATTTGTTCCTGACACATGTGTTTGGGGCTGAAAACAAGCCCCGCCCACTCTGCTTTGGTCCTGGTCTGAGCTGCTGTGACCGAGATCAGTGTTTTTCAACCTTTTTGGAGCCAAGGTGTTATGGTTAGACTAGGAGAGGTGACGGCAACAGACACCAGAGGGCAGTAATGTTCAATAATTTATTATATATATATATATATAGCATATATATAATAACAAACAATACTACTAAACTATAGAATGGAGTGTGTGACCAAAATACAAGAGTGTGTGGTGTAAGACTATGTGTGGAGATAGCTGAAGTGTGTTACCAAGTGTTGATGAGAGCGAAGGACCACGGAAGTCCATGGGACAGGCAGGTGATCCGGGCAAGAGAGAAGCATCAGAGTCCGAGTCCACGCGAGGGGGTCGAGAGTCGAGATCCAGGGGGGGAGTCCAAGGGAGCGAGACGCACATCTCGAAACCAAGGTAACGGAAGGAAAGCACAAGGAAGAAGACAGGAGACAAATCAAGCACGGGGAAGAATGACGGAGAGAGAGCAAAAGAGAGCATAAAGCTTGTGTCGGCTTACGGTACACCATAGAGAAACTAAGTTCCCGCAAGGATCCCTGGGTCCACTGGTCCTTTAAGCAGCTCGCCCTCAACAGTTCCAGGTGTGCGGATTGCTGATCGTCTGCAGGCTTGCAGCTGCATGGGCGTGCTGCTCTCAGCGTGAGCAGGGCGCGCTGTCAGCGGAGCCTCTATGTGCTCCCGCAGTGGAGGGAGAAGCAGACTGCGCCGTAACACAAGGCACATTTTTTTTCATTAAAAAAAATACGAAGGCACACCACCAGCAGAAAAGGTTAAAAAATGGAACTCCACAAGGTTGCCGTGCCTTATTTTGAGTGTGTTGTTATTTCCTGTGTGTAGTGCTTTAGTTCCTGTCTTGTGCTGTTATTTTGGTGACCCTTCCTGTTTTGTTGGTGTTTACCTGTAGCAGCTTTGAGTATTGCTATTGTTTTCGCAATCAAGACTATTTAAGTGGTGCTTACGCTATCCTTCTTTGTAAGGACATTGTTGATTGTCATGTCATGTACGGATGTAGTTTGTGGACACCGTCTCCGCTCCACGCGCTGTAAGTTTTTGCTGTCGTCCAGCATTCTGTTTTTGTTCACTTTGTAGCCAGTTTAGTTTTACTTTTGTTTTGCATAGCCATCCCTATGCTTCAGTGCCTTTTGTTGATTTTTGGTTTAAGCGTTACATACCTTTTTTACCTGCACGCTGTCTCCCGCTGTGCTCTGCATATTGGGATCACGACGAACCATCCTCGACGCGTTCCGACTTCTACAAAGCAATGAACTACCTGCTGCCACCTACTGATATGGAGTATTACAAGATTACCCCATACTTGCCAACCTTGAGACCTCCGATTTCGGGAGGTGGGGGGTGGGGGCGTGGTCGGGGGGTGGGGGCGGGGCGTGGTTGGGGGCGTGGTTAAGAGCGGAGGAGTATATTGACAGCTAGAATTCACCAAGTCAAGTATTTCATACATATATATATATATATATATATATATATATATATATATATATATATATATATATATATATATATATATATATATATATATCCATCCATCCATCCATCCATCCATCCATCTTCTTCCGCTTATCCGAGGTCGGGTCGCGGGGGCAGCAGCTTAAGCAGGGAAGCCCAGACTTCCCTCTCCCCAGCCACTTCGTCCAGCTCCTCCCGGGGGATCCCGAGGCGTTCCCAGGCCAGCCGGGAGAGATAGTCTTCCCAGCGTGTCCTGGGTCTTCCCCGTGGCCTCCTACCGGTCGGACGTGCCCGAAACACCTTCCTAGGGAGGCGTTCGGGTGGCATCCTGACCAGATGCCCGAACCACCTCATCTGGCTCCTCTCGATGTGGAGGAGCAGCCTCTTTACTTTGAGGCAGAGCTTCTCACCCTATCTCTAAGGGAGAGCCCCGCCACTCGGCGGAGGAAACTCATTTCGGCCGGTTGTACCCGTGATCTTGTCCTTTCGGTCATGACCCAAAGCTCATGACCATAGGTGAGGATGGGAACGTAGATCGACCGGTAAATCGAGAGCTTTGCCTTCCGGCTCAGCTGCTTCTTCACTACAACGGATCGATACAGTGTCCGCATTACTGAAGACGCCGCACCGATCCGCCTGTCGATCTCACGATCCACTCTTCCCCCACTCGTGAACAGGACTCCGAGGTACTTGAACTCCTCCACTTGGGGCAAGATCTCCTCCCCAACCCGGAGATGGCACTCCACCCTTTTCCGGGCGAGAACCATGGACTCGGACTTGGAGGTGCTGATTCTCATCCCAGTCGCTTCACACTCGGCTGCGAACCGATCCAGTGAGAGCTGAAGATCTTGGCCGGAGGAAGCCATCAGGACCACATCATCTGCAAATAGCAGAGACCTAATCCTGCAGCCACCAAACCAGATCCCCTCAACGCCTTGACTGCGCCTAGAAATTCTGTCCATAAAAGTTATGAACAGAATCGGTGACAAAGGGCAGCCTTGGCGGAGTCCAACCCTCACTGGAAACGTGTCCGACTTACTGCCGGCAATGCGGACACTGACACTGATTATACAGGGAGTGAACTGCCACAATAAGACAGTCCATTACCCCATGCTCTCTGAGCACTCCCCACAGGACTTCCCGGGGTACACGGTCGAATGCCTTCTCCAAGTCCACAAAGCACATGTAGACTGGTTGGGCAAACTCCCATGCACCCTCAAGGACCCTGCCGAGAGTATAGAGCTGGTCCACAGTTCCACGACCAGGATGAAAACCACACTGTTCCTCCTGAATCCGAGGTTCGACTATCCGGCGTAGCCTCCTCTCCAGTACACCTGAATAGACTTTACCGGGAAGGCTGAGGAGTGTGATCCCACGATAGTTGGAACACACCCTCCGGTTCCCCTTCTTAAAGAGAGGAACCACCACCCCGGTCTGCCAATCCAGAGGTACCGCCCCCGATGTCCACGCGATGTTGCAGAGTCTTGTCAACCAAGACAGCCCCACAACATCCAGAGCCTTAAGGAACTCCGGGCGGATCTCATCCACCCCCGGGGCCTTGCCACCGAGGAGCTTTTTAACTACCTCGGCAACCTCAGCCCCAGAAATAGGAGAGCCCACCTCAGATTCCACAGGCCCTGCTTCCTCATAGGAAGACGTGCTGGTAGGATTGAGGAGGTCTTCGAAGTATTCTCTCCACCGATTCACAACATCCGCAGTCGAGGTCAGCAGAGCACCATCCCCACCATACACGGTGTTATATATATATATATCCACATCCTGAAAATATGCAAACAAAACTGTGTTTAGATAATTGATACTTCAAACTTGCATAAATATAACATGAATATAACATAACTTGGCTTCTGAGAGCTTCAAAATGTAATGAATAAAATGCTAAAGTTGTTGATAAACAAGCCATTTTTTAAATCATGAAATATGGTCATTTTAAATGAATTATTATGATAATTTAAAATGTATTATTTCAAATATGTTTATTTTAATGTACCAGTATAATTCTATGGCTGGACGTAAGGAGTCAGAAAAAATACAAAAAAAAATACAATTAATTTTTATGTTTTTAGCAAAATATAGCAAAAATTTATTTATTTTTTATTTTTATTTTTTATTAATTAATTATTTTTTAGGTAAGATTACCCTGCCAAGCTTTACACAGCACAGGCACCAGACAACGGCACATTATTTGCAGATTATAATTATTGATTTGCAAAAAATATTTTTGGTGGACCAAGTAGGTGAAGTTGCATAATTTCCCACGGCACACCAGACAATATCTCACGGCCGCGGCACAGTGGTTGAAAAACACTGACCTAGATTACCCTAATAACACCTATAACACTCAAAAGTGCAGATTCAACCATTGAAATACTTTCTATAGTTCAAGACTTAGTAATTTAAAAACATCACTGCACATCATAATGGTAAATACCGTTTTGATGTTAAAGGCCTAAAATAATTATGTAGAACATCCGGTGGGCCGGATTGAAAATGTTAATGGGCCCAGTGTTACGGCTCAGGCTCCTGCCAACGCCGCTCATCCGTCTGTGCGCACCTCGGGACACGCCCACGGGTGCGCACATCCAGGGACGCGCCGCGCGCGTCCCCGCCCTGCAGCAGCCACCAGCTGCATTCACTCACCGGCAATCTACACTCCTGGGTCTGGCTCAATAAAGGACCAGTGGACCCAAGGATCGGCGCGGGAACTTAGTTTTCTCATGGTGTACCTGTTTACCTTCCGTTTCCCTGGATTTTGACTGCCTCCTTCGTTTCCTTGACTCCTCGCTTGCCCCTGGACTTTGACGCCTCTCTCTCGCCCCGGATCACCTGCCTGCCCCATGGACTGCCTCGTTTTCTCCCTCATCCAACAGAACGGTAATATACAACAGCTAACTACACACATAGTCTAACACCACTCACTCTAGGGTTTTGTCACACACTCCATTTCGTTAGTTTAGTTTATATTAGTATTGTTTGTTATTAATATATATAATGAATATACAATATATATATATATATATATAATAAATAATTGTACATACTGCACCCTGGTGTCTGTTTGCCGTCACCTCCCCTTTAGTCTATACACAACACCCAGGTCTGGTCTAGGCAAACACTGATAATGCTGACCCTGACTGCTGGACCTCTCTGTGATTTAGAGGCACTGATTGTTATATCCGTTAAAAGAATCCTTGTAAGTGCCACATTGCTGTAATTCTCACTTTTATTGGGAGCGTCGCGTTGGCCTGCAGGCGCCCCCAGAAGGTGCACACTTGCCTCTGACTTTAAGTTCATCCATCCACATGCGCTCGGTCAAAATGTGTAAACAATGCATTTAAAAGGACAAATGTCACTGTGGTATAAAATGAAATGTTTTGTCTAAATAAAGTGGTGACTTTTTTGCATGGTGTGCATTTTTGAGCGCCCCCCCCTCGCACAATTAAAATACACTTTTAATGTGACACAAACTAAACTGAAGGATTTCTGCACTACGTAGATTAAGCCTTCTAATCGTTCATTGCGCTACGACCGGGAGGTTGGCTCCATATTAATTCACAATCTCCCGCTTAATGCCGTGTATTAAACTCTGGTGGCACTCCAAATGTGGGGGGCGGGAGGGTGGGGCGGTACACGCAGACAAGTGGGCTCATCGGAGACACATTTAATTAGCAGCGCACTAAATGAGCCAGGGTCTTAACTGACGTGTCTTTTTGTAATAGAATGAGGACGTATGCGAGAGGCTGTTGGAATATGAAGAAGACTGCTGTGTTGGAGGAGGTTTGAAGCTAGCACTTCAATGTCTCAGCACACAACAGCTGACTTGACAATCATTTGTCATGAAAAGTGCCGTGCATTATTCTTTATAAATTATTGTTTACACCAGGGGTGCCCAATAGGTGGATGGTGGAGGGGGTGTCAGTCCATGGTGGAGGGCGTGTCAGAAACGTCTGGGCCGTTCTCTTTGTACAGTCTCCCAGCACGCTCTGACGAAAGATTGTACGCCTCCTCTTTTATTTGGACTTTCCCTGATTACATGGCAACAGCTGTTTCTAAGGGAAGGGGGTCGTAAACAGCCGCTGTCTTTGGTCACAAAACAGTTCTGTCATGATCCGTATTTTCTGTTAGTTTTGGACTTCTTTAGTTCCTGTTTGTGACACCTAAGTTTGGTTTGGTTGCCAAGGCTGCTTATTGTTTTCACCTGCCTCTGGTGTTCAGGACCGCTCACCTGTCTCTAATCAGAGGCATTATTTAAGCCTGCCTTTGCCAGTCAGTCGGCCTGGCGTCATTGTTCGCTTCATGCCTTGTACACGTAAGCCTTGTTTATTTCATGGCACAGTTTCGTGAGGTTCCATGTCCATAGTCCCATGTTTCCTGCGCTAAGTTTTTGCCTTAGCTTCCGCGTGCGATAGGCACGCTTGCCTTTGTTTTGTAAGTTGGATGATTTATCAAGATTAAATCATGTTCCTACCTGCAAGTCCTGTTCTGAGTCGTCCGTTTGCATTCCGGGAGAACGACAAGTTCAAAGAAAAGGTGCCTGGAGGGGAGTCGGGTCCTGCTTCCTCTCCGCTTTGTAGATCTCGGGTCAAGACAAAATCTTCCTGTGGATTTGTTAGAATAATTATGCATATAATATCACACTAACTTTAGTATGCTTAAAGTCCGTTGCTTTAGTTATTAGCTATTGTGCTCAAGTTAGACTTTTCTAATCTATGCAAGGACAAAAACTTCTTGTCTGAGGGTTGGCCTCAGCCGTAGATGTTATCTTTGTTTTAGCCCGCTAACAGCCAAGGACTTCAAGGACCTCAACGAAGATAAGATGACAACACGCAGACGAGGCGGGGACAAGGCGAAATCACAAGGCGCCCCAGCACATTCCGTTACGTACTGTGCGTCCTGGACTGGCTTTGCATAATATATGTGACCACTCCTTTTAGAGGCGGCCTCTGACTATGGAATTCTGAATAAAAAAGAGGGACGCGGGAGCTGAACCTTAGAGCGTAGGGCGAGACTGTGACTAAGTGTGCAGCTCCACGCGTTCTCCTCATGAGCTAAATTGAACTCTGCCTCTGCATGATTCCTTGCTTCTTGTCTGATTAATAGATGTCATCAGTGTTTGAACCTGACAGGATTACAATACATCAAAGAAACCGACACCCTAACGTTGCTTCCCATCCTACACAGTGGAGTTTTTCAAGCCTTTTGCTTGGTAGGATCAAAGACAGCTTTTGTCCTCTCGCCGGGAACTCATGGCAACACAAAGTTTTGATACAATTATTCTGACATTTCCTGTTAAAATAAAGACAATATTGACACTTTTTCGTCGTTCCCTTTATTTGGAAAAGTATCGAGATACATTTTGGTACCAGTACCAAATGATTGGTATCGGGACAACTGCCAGGTTCAAACACTGACGACATCTATTAAACAAGACAAGAGGCAAAGAATCAAACAGAGACAGAATTCAATTTGGACCCAATATATTGAGGAGAGTCGCCGTCGACCTGTAACCTCTTACAGTGTCTCAGCACGCTTTGCCAAAAGATTGCACTCCTCCTTCTTTATTGGACTTTCTCCCCCCCACCTGACCACAGCTGCTTCCAAAGGGAAGTGGGTCGTAAACAGCGTTGCCTTTGGTTACCGAACAGTTCAAAAGAAGATAGTTCAAAAAGAGTTCCATAAAATAGTTCATAATGTCATGTCTGTGTAATCATGTTTCGTTTTAGTCATGTTTTGTTTAGTTATTGGACTCTTTAGTGTCTGGCTTTTCACTCCCTTGTCTTGTTTCCATGATTACCCATTAGTTTCACCTGTTCCACGTTTGGACTCATTGTGCACTCTTGTTTGTCACCATAGCAACCCATTAGTTTTCACCTGTCACGTCACGCACCTGTTTCACGTTTTGAGTCACGCACCTGTTTTCGTTAATCATGTCTGTAGTATTTAAGTTCAGTGTTTTCAGTTTGTCTTTCTGGTGACATCCCCACATTTATGCTCTGCACATTTCTGACTCTTTTTTCATGTCCATCACTCATGCTGCTCCTTTTTGTCCATGCTAAGTAAGTTTTGTTTATTATTGCCACAGTTAGTGTTTTTTGTTGTCCATAGTTTTTGTCTTTGTGCAAGTATTTTGTTCTCCGCCATTGTGCGCGCCTTTTGTTTACTTCCTTTTTTTGTAGTTCTAGTGTTTAAATAAAAATGTACTTACATTCCACTTACGTTCCTTAAGGCTCTGGATGTTGTGGGGCTGTCTTGGTTGACAAGACTCTGCAACATCGCGTGGACATCGGGGGCGGTACCTCTGGATTGGCAGACCGGGGTGGTGGTTCCTCTCTTTAAGAAGGGGAACCGGAGGGTGTGTTCTAACTATCGTGGGATCACACTCCTCAGCCTTCCCGGTAAGGTCTATTCAGGTGTACTGGAGAGGAGGCTACGCCGGATAGTCGAACCTCGGATTCAGGAGGAACAGTGTGGTTTTCGTCCTGGTCGTGGAACTGTGGACCAGCTCTATACTCTCGGCAGGGTCCTTGAAGTTGCATGGGAGTTTGCCCAACAAGTCTACATGTGCTTTGTGGACTTGGAGAAGGCATTCGACCGTGTACCCCGGGAAGTCCTGTGGGGAGTGCTCAGAGAGTATGGGGTAACGGACTGTCTTATTGTGGCAGTTCGCTCCCTGTATAATCAGTGTCAGAGCTTGGTCCGCATTGCCGGCAGTAAGTCGGACACGTTTCCAGTGAGGGTTGGTCTCCGCCAAGGCTGCCCTTTGTCACGATTCTGTTCATAACCTTTATGGACAGAATTTCTAGGCGCAGCCAGGGCGTTGAGGGGATCTGGTTTGGTGGCTGCAGGATTAGGTCTCTGCTATTTGCAGATGATGTGGTCCTGATGGCTTCCTCCGGCCAAGATCTTCAGCTCTCACTGGATCGGTTCGCAGCCGAGTGTGAAGCGCCTGGGATGGGAATCAGCACCTCCAAGTCCGAGTCCATGGTTCTCTTCCGGAAAAGGGTGGAGTGCCATCTCCGGGTTGGGGAGGAGATCTTGCCCCAAGTGGAGGAGTTCAAGTACCTCGGAGTCTTGTTCACGAGTGAGGGAAGAGTGGATCGTGAGATTCGACAGGCGGATCGGTGCGGCATCTTCAGTAATGCGGACGCTGTATCGATCCGTTGTGGTGAAGAAGGAGCTGAGCCGGAAGGCAAAGCTCTCGATTTACCGGTCGATCTATGTTCCCATCCTCACCTATGGTCATGAGCTTTGGGTCATGACCGAAAGGACAAGATCACGGGTACAAGCGGCCGAAATGAGTTTCCTCCGCCGAGTGGCGGGGCTCTCCCTTAGAGATAGGGTGAGAAGCTCTGTCATTCGGGGGGAGCTCAAAGTAAAGCCGCTGCTCCTCCACATCGAGAGAAGCCAGATGAAGTGGTTCGGGCATCTGGTCAGGATGCCACCCGAACGCCTCCCTAGGAAGGTGTTTCGGGCACGTCCGACCGGTAGGAGGCCACGGGGAAGACCCAGGACACGCTGGGAAG
This sequence comes from Nerophis lumbriciformis, assembly GCF_033978685.3. NCBI lineage: Eukaryota > Metazoa > Chordata > Actinopteri > Syngnathiformes > Syngnathidae > Nerophis > Nerophis lumbriciformis. Next base: position 49,538,133 of record NC_084555.2, on the reverse strand, counting down.
ACTATCTCTCCCGGCTGGCCTGGGAACGCCTCGGGATCCCCCGGGAGGAGCTGGACGAAGTGGCTGGGGAGAGGGAAGTCTGGGCTTCCCTGCTTAAGCTGCTGCCCTCGCGACCCGACCTCGGATAAGCGGAAGAAGATGGATGGATGGATGAATGGTACTTACATTCCCGTCTCGCCCGAGCCAACTTTCCGTTGCATCCCGGAAAAGCAAGCACCCAGGATCAAGTCTTGACACATAAAGAGTTCGTAAAATACTTCAAAAAGAGTTCGTCTGGAAATTGGGCAGATCTTGCCATCTCTCTGCTTTGAAGTCCCAGTGGAGTTTTACGAGCCTTCTTCTTGGTTGCTTTCAAAGACAGCCTTTTGTCTTTTTGCCTGGAACTCATTTCAACACAAAGTTTTTTTGTGATAACTTACAAACAATGATGATGTCTCAAGTGAGTCATCCTTACATTTGAACACATAGAACAAAAACACTATCATCCTCTACACTGCCAAATGACTTGTGAGGTGTGGCTCCCTAACGTTTTTTTTTACACGTCCCATTTTAGTGCAGACTATTTTCCCTGAGCAAGAAAAATCCCAGGTTTATAAACGCAACTGTGCACTAGAAAAGATCCATTAAGAGTGAGGAAGCTGAGCTAATCTTTGTCTGGCTTGATTATTGGCCTCATTAATTATCCCCAACATGCATCAACACATCATGCCAACACTGCTAATGCAGACCAGACGATACAAGGTCCACTTGGCAGGGGGCCCGACTGGAGATGTGCGCAGTTTGATAACGACGGAAGAGTTTGGAAGGAAAATGTGTTTTGGATTGGAAAGAATAAAATAGTGCGTCCCCAGCAGACGTGGCAGACTAATGACCGTGCAAAGGCCTTTTTGTGTGTGCAGATGAAGGTAAATAATCATTTCTTCCTCCTTGTGATAATCCCCTCAATCTGTTACTCCGACTCATTTGTCTGCAGCTGTTTTGCGAGCGGAGCGGGACAACTAAGACCACATCCCTCTGGGTTATTTTACACTTTGTCAGAGAGGCGGAACGGGCTCGCTGTCATCCTTCTGCCCGAGATTAACGTCCGCAGACAAGCGCCACTGCTGGGACGGTGGGGTGGGGACACGACCAGGTGTGACGGGCGGCCATTTGATGAGGGCAATATCGAGCGTGGAAACGAGATGTTTATCAAATGTGGTGTGGAGGCGTGCGAAGGGAACGGGGGAAGCCGGGGATAAGCGCTAATCTGGCTGTTAAACGGAGGGTTTGACATGTTGGGTATGACTGTAGAACCCCAGTCTACATGTATCTCTTATGTGTGACTGCCATCATATTGCAGTCTACACGTATCTCTTATGTGTGACTGCCATCATATTGCAGTCTACGCGTATCTCTTATGTGTGACTGCCATCATATTGCAGTCTACACGTATCTCTTATGTGTGAATGCGATCATATTGTAGTCTACATGTATCTCTTATGTGTGACTGCCATCATATTGCAGTCTACATATATCTCTTATGTGTGATTGCCATCATATTGCAGTCTACATGTATCTCTTGTGTGTGACTGCCATCATATTGCAGTCTACACGTATCTCTTATGTGTGACTGCCATCATATTGCAGTCTACGCGTATTTGTAACGTGTGACTGCCATCATATTGCAGTCTACATGTATCTCTTATGTGTGACTGCCATCATATTGCAGTCTATACGTGTCTCTTATGTGTGAATGCCATCATATTGCAGTCTACGCGTATCTCTTATGTGTGACTGCCATCAAATTGTAGTCTACATGTATCTCTTATGTGTGACTGCCATCATATGGCAGTCTACGCATATTTCTAACATGTGACTGCCATCATAATGCAGTCTACATGTATCTCTTATGTGTGACTGCCATCATATTGTAGTCTACATGTATCTCTTATGTGTGACTGCCATCATATTGCCGTCTACATGTATCTCTTATGTGTGACTGCCATCATATTGCAGTCTACGCGTATTTCTAACGTGTGACTGCCATCATATTGCAGTCTACATGTATCTCTTATGTGTGACTGCCATCATATTGCAGTCTACATGTATCTCTTATGTGTGACTGCCATCATATTGCAGTCTACATGTATCTCTTATGTGTGACTGCCATCATATTGCAGTCTACATGTATCTCTTATGTGTGACTGCCATCATATGGCAGTCTACGCGTATTTCAAACATGTGACTGCCATCATATTGCAGTCTACATGTATCTCTTATGTGTGACTGCCATCATATTGCAGTCTACACGTATCTCTTATGTGTAAATGAGATCATATTGTAGTCTACATGTATCTCTTATGTGTGACTGCCATCATATGGCAGTCTACGTGTATTTCTAACGTGTGACTGCCATCATATTGCAGTCTACATATATCTCTTATGTGTGAATGCCATCATATTGCAGTCTATACGTATCTCCTATGTGTGACTGCCATCATATTGCAGTCTACACGTATCTCTGATGTGTGAATGCCATCATATTGTAGTCTACATATATCTCTTTTGTGTGACTGCCATCATATTGCAGTCTACGTGTATATCCAATGGGTGACTGCCATCATATTGCAGTCTACACGTATCTCTTATGTGTGACTGCCATCATATTGCAGTCTACGCGTATTTGTAACGTATGACTGCCATCATATTGCAGTCTACATGTATCTCTTATGTGTGACTGCCATCATATTGCAGTCTACATGTATCTCTTATATGTCACTGCCATCATATTGCAGTCTACACGTATCTCTTATGTGTGACTGCCATCATATTGCAGTCTACACGTATCTCTTATGTGTGAATGCGATCATATTGTAGTCTACATGTATCTCTTATGTGTCACTGCCATCATATGGCATTCTACGCGTATTTCAAACATGTGACTGCCATCATATTGCAGTCTACACGTATCTCTTATGTGTGACTGCCATCATATTGCAGTCTACACGTATCTCTTATGTGTGACTGCCACCATATTGCAGTCTACACGTATCTCTTATGTGTGACTGCCATCATTTTGCAGCCTACACGTGTCTCTTATGTGTGACAGCCATCGTATTGCAGTCTACACGTATCTCTTATGTGTGACTGCCATCATATTGCAGTCTACACGTATCTCTTATGTGTGACTGCGATCATATTGTAGTCTACACGTATCTCTTATGTGTGACTGCCATCATATTGCAGTCTACACGTATCTCGTATGTGTGACTGCCATCATATTGCAATCTACACGTATCTCTTATGTGTGACTGCCATCATATTGTAGTCTACACGTATCTCTTATGTGTGACTGCCATCTACTGGTCACACTTATCATTACACCATGTACCCAAAAAAAATAGTTTAGAGGTCGGTAAGCACAACAAGAATTATTCCCTACATTAGGCGCACTGTCGAGTTTTTGAGAAAATTAAAGGATTTTAGGTGCGTCTAATAAAAGTAAAATACGGTACTTACCGTTAAAAGATGGGCCCCAAGGGAGACGTGTTCCAAGAGGGGTAGACCAAAGGATCTTGGAGCTTCTTTTCCTAAAAAAAAATAAATAAATAAAAAATGGCCAAACAGACTTAGTAAGAGTTAGTCACGCTTCTTTGCACACTCACAGTGGCGTTGGATGCTCACACAAGGAGCAGAGACATCCTTCCTGTTGCTCATCCGCTTCCTGAGCCTCAATTTGTATTGAAATCCCTCCCAGGCAATTATCCACATGCCAATGGTGTACTTATGTAAGTTTCTTTGCCGGTAAGCCGCACCGTTTTTCATCTTAAAAATTATAATTACAATTTCAAAGTTTATTCCATAGAGGAAAACTTTACACAGAGCCTAAAGTCCCCCCAGACCTCTTTAATTTGAAGGATTGATTAATCTCCGCCTGGCATGATGTTGGAAATCCCTGAGTCGGAGGAGAGCCGTGGGCACAGGATGCATGATGTGGTCAGGAGGACCTTTAGTGGCACTCGGGCGGCATAGCTCGGTTGGTAGGGTGGCCATTCCAACAATTTGAGGGTTCCGGGTTCGATTCTCGCTTCCGCCATCCTAGTCACTGCCGTTGTGTCCTTGGGCAAGACACTTTACCCACCTGCTCCCAGTGCCACCCACACTGGTTTAAATGTAACTTAGATATTGGCTTTCACTATGTAAAGCGCTTTGAGTCACTAGAGAAAAGCGCTATATAAATATAATTCACTTCACTACACTATATTGCCAAAAGTATTTGGCCGGCCACCTGCCTTTACTCACATATGAACTCGAAGTGCCATCCCTTGGAATTGTCCAAAATGTTCCTTTCACTGGAACTAAGGGACCAAGCCCAACTCCTGAAAAACAAGCTGTTGTTATCACAAAAGAAACGTTGTATTACGAATGCTGTCTTTCGAGGCCTAACAAGAGGAAGAAGGCTCGTAAAACTCCACTGTGATTTCAACACGGACAGACGGCAGGATCTGCTCAACTTCCAGAGGAACTCTCTTTGAAGTGTTAAACGAACTCTCTCTGAAGTATTTCACAAACTCTTCCAACTATTTGGTAACCGAGGTCAACGCTATTTACGACCCGCTGCCCTCTTGAAGTTGCTGTGGTCAGGAGACGGGAGGGGTTATCCATTGTCCTCCAACACCTGCCCCAGCTGGATCCAGGAAGAGCCCAAGCCCGAGACATCCTCTTCTTGGACTTCAATGAGACCGAAAACAATGACTGTTTTACATACTTCCTATTTCTGCTGAGACATGTGTTGGTGCGTGAACATTGAACATCTGAATAAAAGAGGAGACGAAAACCTTCTTCGTCAGAGCGTGGTGCAGGACCATGTCTCTCCTCAATATTGAGTCCAAATTGAATTCTGTCTCTGTTTGATTCCTTGCCTTTTGTCTTGTTTAATAGATGTCCTCAGTGTTTGAACGTGACACAAGCCCACACCATAATTCCTCCTCCACCAAATTTCACACTCGGCACAATGCTGTCCGAAATGTAGCGTTCTCCTGGCGACCTCCAAACCCTGGTCAATCAGATTGCCAGATGGAAAAAGCGTTATTCATCACTCCAGAGAAGGCGTCCAGTGGCGACGTGCTTTACACCAGTGGTCCCCAACCACCGGGCCGCGGCCCAGTACCGATCCGTGGATCGATTGGTACCGGGGCGCACAAGAAAAAAAATTTAAATTAAAAAAAATATATTTATTTCATTTTTTTTATTTTTTTTTTATTAAATCAACATAAAAAACACAAGATTCACTTACAATTAGTGCACCAACCCAAAAAAAACTCCCTCCCCCATTTACACGCATTCACACAAAAGGGTTGTTTCTTTCTGTTATTAATATTTCTGGTTCCTACATTATATATCAATACAGTCTGCAGGGATACAGTCCGTAAGCACACATGATTGTATTTTTTATGACAAAAAAATAAAAAATGCCATACCCCCCCTCTCTCTCTGCGTACTGTACGTGGGCTAATTAGAAGGTCGCATGACGTTTGGAGCTCTGTAGCAACTGACTGTGCAGAAAGTCTTTGCACTATGCGCTTCAGCATCCGCTGACCCCCTCTCTGTCAGTTTACGTGGCCTACCACTTGTTGGCTGAGTTGCTGTTGTTCCCAAACTCTTCACTTTTTCTTATAATAAAGTTGACTTTGGAATATTTAGGAGCGAGGAAATTTCCCGACTGGATTTGTTGCACAGGTGGTATCCTATGACGGTTCCACGCTGGAAATCACTGAGAGCGGCCCGTTCTTTCACAAATGTTTGTAGGAACAGTCTCCATGCCTAAGTGCTTGATTTGATACACCGGGCCAAGTGATTAGGACACCTGACTTTCATCATTTGCACTGCAAAAAGTCAGTGTTCAAAAACAAGAAAAAAAAATACAAAAATGAGGGGTATTTTATTTGAACTAAGCAAAATTATCTGCCAATAGAATAAGAAAATTTGGCTTGTTAAGACTTTCCAAAACAAGTCAAATTAGCTAACCTCAATGAACCCAAAAATATCTTAAAATAAGTATATTCTAACTAATAACAAGTGCACTACTATATGAGTACGTATTTTCTATAAAAGTTGGAAAAGTCGGCAAAACTCCCAAACATTTTCAAAATACCTACCCAGGTTCGAGTTCCACAAGTCCCGCCGCCGGCCAGGATGCCCAAATTGTCCAAAACTCACCCAGCAAAGTCCCACGGGAAGGCGGGGAGAAAAGTGAGAAAAGTGGGTAAAATGTTCAAAAATCACACCCGGGTTCGAGTGCCACAAGTCTTAAGGTACTCCCTGTGGGACTCGAACCTGGGTAGGTATTTTGAACATTTTTAGGACTTTTGCCGACTTTTCCAACTTTTATCCCCCCTTCCCCGTGATACTCGGCTGGGTGTGTTATGGACATTTTGGGCAACCCAGGACTTGCGCGGCCGGCGACGGGACTTGTGGGACTCGAACCTGTGTAGGTATTTTGAACATTTTTGGGACTTTTGCCGACTTTTCCAACTTTTATCCCCCCTTCCCCGTGGGACTCGGCGTGTGTTATGGACATTTTGGGCATCCCGGGACTTGTGCTGCCGGCGGCGGGACTCGTGGGACTGGAACCCGGGGAAGTATTTTGGACAAAATTAAGACTTTTGACCATTTTGGCCGCCTTTTCCCCTCTTCTTCCCCCGCCTTCCTGTGCACCATTGCTGGGTGTGTTTTGGACGTTTGGACAAAAATAGTTTCAAGCATGTTTTACTCAATATAGGTCATCAAATCTCAGCAACAAGCTGTAATATCTTACTGAGATCATTTAGGACCAAAACCCTTAAAACAAGTAAAACACTCTAACATAAAATCTTATGTATGGCCGCGTAAGTCCCGGGATGCCCAAAATGTCCATAAAACACCCAGCAGAAGTCCAACGGGGGAGGGGAGATAAAAGTTGGAAAAGTCGGCAAAAGTCCCAAAATGTTAAAAATACCTACCCAGGTTCGAGTCCCACAAGTCCCGCCGCTGGCCGGGATGCCCAAAATGTCCAAAACTCACCCAGCAAAGTCCCACGGGAAGGCGGGGAGAAAAGTGAGAAAAGTCTGTAAAATGTTCAAAAATCACACCCGGGTTTGAGTGCCACAAGTCTTAAGGCACTCCGTGTGGGACTTGAACCTGGGTAGGTATTTTGAACATTTTTGGGATTTTGCCGACTTTTCCAACTGTTACCCCCCCTTCCCCGTGGGACTCGGCTGGGTGTGTTATGGACATTTTGGGCATCCCGGGACTTGCGCGGCCGGCGGCGGGACTTTTGGGACTCAAACCTGGGTAGGTATTTTGAACATTTTTGGGGACTTTTGACGACTTTTCTCACTTTTCTCCCCCACTTCCCGTGGGACTTTGCTGGGTGCGTTTTGGACATTTTTTGCATCCCGGGACTTGTGCTGCCGGCGACGGGACTCGTGGGGCTGGAACCCGGGGAGGTATTTTGGACAAAATTGAGACTTTTGACCATTTTGGCCACCTTTTCCCCTCTTCTTCCCCGCTTTCATGTGCACCATTGCTGGGTGTGTTTTGGACGTTTGGACAAAAATAGTTTCAAGCATGTTTTACTCAATATAAGTCATCAAATCTCAGCAACAAGCTGTAATATCTTACTGAGATCATTTAGGACCAAAACCCTTAAAACAAGTAAAACACTCTAACATAAAATCTTATGTATGGCCGCGTAAGATGCCCAAAATGTCCAAAACGCGCCCAGCAAAGTCCCACGGGAAGGCGGGGAGAAAAGTGAGAAAAGTGGGTAAAATGTTCAAAAATCACACCCGGGTTCGAGTGCCACAAGTCTTAAGGCACTCCATGTGGGACTTGGGTAGGTATTTTGAACAATTTTGAAAAATTTTGGGACTTTTGCCGACTTTTCCAACTTTTATCCCCCCTTCCCCGTGGTACTCGGCTGGGTGTGTTATGGACATTTTGGGCATCCCAGGACTTGCGCGGCCGGCGGCGGGACTTGTGGGACTCGATTCTGTGTAGGTATTTTGAACATTTTTTGGGACTTTTGCCGACTTTTCCAACTTTTATCCCCCCTTCCCCGTGGGACTCGGCTGGGTGTGTTATGGACATTTTGGGCATCCCGGGACTTGCGCGGCCGGCGGCGGGACTTGTGGGACTTGAACCTGGGTAGGTATTTTGAACATTTTTGGGAACTTTTGACGACTTTTCTCACTTTTCTCCCCCACTTCCCGTGGGACTTTGCTGGGTGCGTTTTGGACATTTTTCGCATCCCGGGACTTGTGCTGCCGGCGGCGGGACTCGTGGGACTGGACAAAATTAAGACTTTTGACCATTTTGGCCACCTTTTCCCCTCTTCTTCCCCGCCTTCCTGTGCACCATTGCTCAGTGTGTTTTGGACGTTTGGACAAAAATAGTTTCAAGCATGTTTTACTCAATATAGGTCATCAAATCTCAGCAACAAGCTGTAATATCTTACTGAGATCATTTAGGACCAAAACCCTTAAAACAAGTAAAACACTCTAACATAAAATCTTATGTATGGCCGCGTAAGATGCCCAAAATGTCCAAAACGCGCCCAGCAAAGTCCCACGGGAAGGCGGGGAGAAAAGTGAGAAAAGTGGGTAAAATGTTCAAAAATCACACCCGGGTTCGAGTGCCACAAGTCTTAAGGCTGGTGGCACTCCATGTGGGACTTGGGTAGGTATTTTGAACAATTTTGAACAATTTTGGGACTTTTGCCGACTTTTCCAACTTTTATCCCCCCTTCCCCGTGGTACTCGGCTGGGTGTGTTATGGACATTTTGGGCATCCCGGGACTTGCGCGGCCGGCGGCGGGGCTTGTGGAACTCGAACCTGTGTAGGTATTTTGAACATTTTTGGGACTTTTGCCGACTTTTCCAACTTTTATCCCCCCTTCCCCGTGGGACTCGGCTGGGTGTGTTATGGACATTTTGGGCATCCCGGGACTTGCGCGGCCGGCGGCGGGACTTGTGGGACTCGAACCTGGGTAGGTATTTTGAACATTTTTGGGGACTTTTGACGACTTTTCTCACTTTTCTCCCCCCTTCCCCGTGGGACTTTGCTGGGTGCGTTTTGGACATTTTTTGCATCCCGGGACTTGTGCTGCCGGTGACGGGACTCCTGGGACTGGAACCCGGGGAGGTATTTTGGACAAAATTGAGACTTTTGACCATTTTGGCCACCTTTTCCCCTCTTCTTCCCCGCCTTCCTGTGCACCATTGCTGGGTGTGTTTTGGACGTTTGGACAAAAATAGTTTCAAGCATGTTTTACTCAATATAGGTCATCAAATCCCAGCAACAAGCTGTAATATCTTACTGAGATCATTTAGGACCAAAACACTTAAAACAAGTAAAACACTCTAACATAAAATCTGTTTAGTGAGAAGAATTATCTTACCATACAGAAAATAAGCAAATATCATCCTTATTTGAGATATTTCATCTTACTTAGATTTCAGTTTTTGCAGTGTGGATGGCTGGCCAAATACTTTTGGCAACGGAGTGTATATCTGGGGGGTATCTGAGGGCCAGGGAGATCGCAGCCCAATTACTGCCTGATAACTAATCAATGGGCCGCTTATTTCTACAGCAGGAAGTAGAAGAATGGGCCCGTGGGACAGGCGGGTCAGATTACTCTTTTCTGGACACGGGATGGCCGCTAATGATGAGGAGGAGAAAGAACAAGTTGCTGCAGGACTGTGGATGAAAGCCAGGGATGAACATCGACACATTTGGGATTTAGAGATCCATTCTTAAATATTGGTTTGGAACCGATGGAATAATCTGTCTCGAAATCCCTCAATTCAGGCCATTTTTAGTATATTTTGTTTTAAAAAAATGCTGTGTCTAACGTAGGGTTGTCCCCATACCAACATTTTGGTACCGGTACCAAAATATGAAGATGGCGCACCAATCCGCCTGTCGATCTCACCATCCACTCTCGTGAGCAGTGTTGGGTTAGTTACTGAAAACCAGTAACTAGTTACAGTTACTAGTTACTTTATTTCAAAAGTAACTCCGTTACTAACTCAGTTACTTACACCAAAAAGTAATGCGTTACTGTGAAAAGTAACTATTTAGTTACTTCTTTTTTTTTTTTTTTGGCTCCCATTAATGCCCTTTTGGCCTTCATTTCAGCTTGACATGCATTTGCATCACTGAACTCTGCTAAGCAATGTGGTCTACATACAACACACAAAGACAAAGATTTGTTTCAAAGGGCCAATTTATTTCAGGCCAGAACAAATTGACAAAACTATTTTAAATAGCTGCAACATAATGGCACGTTAACTTTAACTTTAAGTAGATAGGATCTTTGATCCAAGACACAACTTACATTTAACTAAAATGTTATTTTCTTTGTGCTCGACAAAAGAAAAGTATTGAGAATGTCTCCATGTTAAGAAACTCGACTTCTGGCTTCGCCGTGATGTCTTGTTAGTTGTTATGAGAGTAGCGTTTGTGTATGTGTATATGTGTGTGGCCCTTTAAGATATGACAGCATGTGAGGTGAGTGACGTCAGTAAGTGAGTGGGCGAGAGAGGTGAGGGAACGTTGACAGTTAGTGCGTGCAGGTGCTCTAGCTTGGTGGATGGCTGTGTCCAATAAAGTCACAAAGTTGCAACAAACCGCCGGCCTCGTCATTCACCCTCAGCTGTAAAGACCCACTTCCGGGTAAAGTGAAGGTTGTTAGCCCCAAAGTACATAGGCCCTGGAGGAACGTCTCCCCTGCGCCCCTCAACTACGGTCTGGTAGCCCCCCCGCCTCCCCCCACACAAAGCACACCTTTTTTTCCCTTGTGACACAGAAGGACGACACCGCAGAGCTGCAATAAAACACACTCAGATCTTCTGTTTCTAGCCGATACTACATAAAAAATAACATAAAATAATGCAGTAACGCATCATGTAGTAACGGTAACTGAGTTACTGAATATAAAAAGTAACGCGTTAGATTACTAGTTACCGCCGAAACTAACGGCGTTACAGTATCACGTTACTTTGTAACGCGTTAGTCCCAACACTGCTCGTGAACAAGACTCCTAGGTACTTGAACTCCTCCACTTGGGGCAAGGTGTCCTCCCCAACCCGGAGATGGCACTCCACCCTTTTCCAGGCGTCAATGAAGTCAAAATGAAAAGCAGATATTTCAGTTTGGCTGGTGAAGAATTCCAATTGAAAAGGATTTCAGTGACAAAAAAAAGAGATTGTTGTTTAGAATGTCATCCAGTCAAGAACTGTGTTTCCAGTTTTCTGTCAACATTGAAATGCATTCATCAAGAAAGATCATTTGCCTTATTGACGCAAATGACTTCCAGGCTTCCGCATAAATGGACACCTGTGCCCTAAAGTCTTCCTGCGTCTCCCAGGGAAATCCTGGACTCCAAATAAACTGAAAAGGTGCTTAGTCCCCAAAGATTTGTCCTCATATGACATTCCCACCCAATCTATCATTTTGGGTTGTAGATTGTTCAAAAATCCGCAGTAGCTTTGTTTAGATATAGGGACAATTTCCCAAAGGCTATTGGTTGGAAATTGTGCCTGGAAAAGAACATGTACTCATTTCACCTTTGACCTGAATCCTCTTACATGATTCCTAATAAATAGTCTTTTTTTTAGACCTTTAAATAATTCCTACTGATAAAATGCTTACAGCTTAATTATATGTTTTATATGCCTCTCAACATGGAGGTTTTTGATGAATAGGATTTTGTAATCCACCATCAGGGTCCGCTGTAGCTCGTTCCAAACAACCGTCTCTTGATGCTTGAAGGGCCCGCGCCTTCCACGCAACACAGGAACTATTCGTTCTCATTTCTTCTGACAGGTCATTCATTTTGTCTCTCCTCTGTCACTGTCGCCCCTCATGAAGAAATATGGCGGCACGTCCCGTACACCCTCTGCCCTTTGCCTACAGGACGCCGTGACACCATCAGCCTCTCTTGGCTTCTACCGAATTTCAAGTTCAGACTTTCATTCCGGCACAATCAACCTCCTGCCCCGAGGGTTGTGATTCCCCCGTTCGGAGTATGCACGATATAGATAGATAGATGGATACAAAGTAGATAGATATGTCTTTATTGTCATTGCACAAGTACAATAAAACTTTATTTCCAGCACAAACCCGTTCAAGATTAAACAAACAAACAGTGTACAGGGTTACAGAACAGGAACGCTGATGGGTCGCCACAAGGCGCCCCGTAAAAGATGGGAAAAAGGTAAAACGCTGGGGAAGGATGAGTAAAAAAATGTAATCTAGACTGGGCTCCTAAGGAGTGGGAAAAAACCTCCATAGCAAAGCACATATACATATTACAACGTACATCTTGAGATATCTAGCAACAGAGGGAAGGGAGTGCGGGGTCATGGTGGTTGGCCGCAGCTCTCGGCGCTGACCATCCTTCCATCACCCCTATGGGATTTGCGTCGAGGGCGTTGGGTTGGGGGGGGAGGGGTATGTGTGGCATATATTTTTTTGGGATGGATGTTTGTGCGTAAGCCATACTTGCCAACCCTCCCGGATTTTCCGGGAGACTCCCGAAATTCAGCACCTCTCCCGAAAAACAAATTTTCTCCCGAAAATCTCCCGAAATTCAGGCGGAGCTGGAGGCCACGCCCCCTCCAGTTCCATGCGGACCTGAGTGACGTGTTGACAGCCTGTTCACACGTCCGCTTTCCCACAATATAAACAGCTAATGATCGAGGGTGAGTTCTTGGTTTCTTATGTGGGTTTATTGTTAGGCAGTTTCATTAACATCCTCCCAGCGCGGTAACAACACACAACAACAGCAGTCAAGTTTCCGTCTACCGTAAAGCAGTTTGTCTGCCGTAAACAAGCAATGTTGTGACACTTTTAAACAGGACAATACTGCCATCTACTGTACATGCATATGTGACCCACAACATTTTTGTGTTGATTTATTTATTTTATTTTGTGGTTTGAATTCGTTTTTGGAGCTATCATTACACATTTATCAGTATTCACATTGGTCAGTAGGGGGCAGTAGGACGTTTGTTCCCAATTGAATGCTATCACCTGCAGACCGGAAGTGTCTTGTCATTCTGATGAGAGCGACCAGTCTGTGAACAATTGAAACGTCCTGTGTGCTTTTTTCTCCTGTATAACAGGTTAGTTTTGGTGAATCAACTCATTGAATAATATCCATGTGATCTTTATAAGTTTAAGTACACATTCTGATGGTGGAGTCTAACTCTAAAGTGTTTGTGAGTTGTAGTTTGTATTTGTGAATGAATCCAGTGCACAGCTGCAGTAATCAATACAAAAAGGCGACGTGAGTGCGCAATGTTTATATAGGAACTTCTGATCCTAATTCAGACTCCCAAATTAGAGCTCCCGTTTTCTTATTGACTTTATAATGTATATTTGTATAATGTGTGTGTTCTGAAATAGTGACAGAGAATAGAACAAGGATGGACAATTCAACCCTTAACTCAACAATGAGTAGATGAGTGTTATGTGTGTGTATATGTGTAAATAAATGAACACTGAAATTCAAGTATTTCTTATATTTATATATATATATATATATATATATATATATATATATATATATATATATATATATATATATATATATATATATATATATATATATATATATATATATATATATATATGGTCGGGGTGGGGCGGGGGGCGTGGTTGGGGGCGTGGTTAAGATATACAAGTAAAAGCCAGTAAATTAGAATATTTTGAAAAACTTGATTTATTTCAGTAATTGCATTCAAAAGGTGTAACTTGTACATTATATTTATTCATTGCACACAGACTGATGCATTTAAATGTTTATTTCATTTAATTTTGATGATTTGAAGTGGCAACAAATGAAAATCCAAAATTCCGTGTGTCACAAAATTAGAATATTACTTAAGGCTAATACAAAAAAGGGATTTTTAGAAATGTTGGCCAAGTGAAAAGTATGAAAATGAAAAATATGAGCATGTACAATACTCAATACTTGGTTGGAGCTCCTTTTGCCTCAATTACTGCGTTAATGCGGCGTGGCATGGAGTCGATGAGTTTCTGGCACTGCTCAGGTGTTATGAGAGCCCAGGTTGCTCTGATAGTGGCCTTCAACTCTTCTGCGTTTTTGGGTCTGGCATTCTGCATCTTCCTTTTCACAATACCCCACAGATTTTCTATGGGGCTAAGGTCAGGGGAGTTGGCGGGCCAATTTAGAACAGAAATTCATGGTCCGTAAACCAGGCACGGGTAGATTTTGCGCTGTGTGCAGGCGCCAAGTCCTGTTGGAACTTGAAATCTCCATCTCCATAGAGCAGGTCAGCAGCAGGAAGCATGAAGTGCTCTAAAACTTGCTGGTAGACGGCTGCGTTGACCCTGGATCTCAGGAAACAGAGTGGACCGACACCAGCTGGACTGCTGCTGAGTGGTCCAAAGTCATGTTTTCTGACGAAAGCAAATTTTGCATTTCCTTTGGAAATCGAGGTCCCAGAGTCTGGAGGAAGACAGGAGAGGCACAGGATCCACGTTGCCTGAAGTCTAGTGTAAAGTTTCCACCATCAGTGATGGTTTGGGGTGCCATGTCATCTGCTGGTGTCGGTCCACTCTGTTTCCTGAGATCCAGGGTCAACGCAGCCGTCTACCAGCAAGTTTTAGAGCACTTCATGCTTCCTGCTGCTGACCTGCTCTATGGAGATGGAGATTTCAAGTTCCAACAGGACTTGGCGCCTGCACACAGCGCAAAATCTACCCGTATATATATATATATATATATATATATATATATATATATATATATATATATATATATACATATACATATATATATATGTATATATATATATATATATATATATATATATATATATGTATATATATATACATATACATATATATATATATATATATATATATATGTAATAAAAAAATATATATATAGCTAGAATTCACTGAAAGTCAAGTATTTCTTATATATATATATATATATATATATATATATATATATATATATATATATATATATATCTTAACCACGCCCCCAACCACGCCCCCCGCCTCACCCCGACCACCCCCCCCACCCCCCACCTCCCGAAATCGGAGGTCTCAAGGTTGGCAAGTATGGCGTAAGCCTACAGTGTCTCTGTTCCGTGGCCTTGATCTTGTGCAGCCTATAAGTCCAAAGTCAACAACAACAGATGTGTGTCCATGAGAGACAAGAAGGGAGTTTATTGTGCCTTCGCTGCACTGTCCTTCAGGAGAGTCTCGAAGCCAGGGAAACAATCCAAGTTAGAATGTTTTGTATGCGAGTGAAAATAAAATTTGCTTTTCACTCTAAATTGTCTATGACTGGTCCTCAAAAACCCTGCGAAGCAGACAATCCGATGTTATCCAAATCACACGAGTGTCCACAGTTCTTCCCGCATCCTCCAATCATTCGTGGCAGCTTTGACAGCAGAGTGTGACTTCTTTACCAGCCGGTAATAGACTGTTGTTCTACGGTTCAATCAGTAGAATGGTGCTCTGGGCTGCCAGGCTGAAGGCATCAGTGAAAGACGAAAGAAAGCCTGAACCATCACCATTAACACTGATCAGGTTTTCTCAATCTGCCTGTTTATCCTCCTTTCACCCAGATCACAACAAAGCTACTTTGCAGCCTCCTAAAGCCGACATGTTTATCCCAGACAATACAGAGACTGTAAAACAGGCCTCAATGACTTTGGTGATTAAACAGCAGCAGTAGTCTCGGATGAAACGAGGCATGGGAGAGAAGGGGAGTCTTCACAACTTCATCTCCAAATCAGCTGCATTTGGCGCCCGAACACGAGCCGGATCCCAACTTTTCTACTCAGAAGAACAATGCTTCGCTGCGTCTAAATCGATTGGTAATACGTCTCATCCCATTGATGCCATCTCTAATCCATTCTGGGCTCCTTTGCAAAGATGGAGAGGCAAGGCTTGGGGGTGGGGGGGTGGGGGGGGAATCATAAATGCTGGATGAGCAGGCCTGTGTTGTGCCTTTACTCCCTCTACTGCCATTGGGCCGTGTCGTTAAGCGCTTTAGTCCGCGTGGCTAATGAAATAGGGTTGGCTGGATTACACAGGGCTAAAGTACTGTGCCTGGTGAGCCTCGGAGAAACTGCTGTCGCTCCGCCAAGCAAAAGGCTGGAAAAATAGCGAAAAGGGAGGAGGGCTTCCAGAGTGGGAGAGGGCAGGGAAAGGACTCAAGCCGCTGAAATGCTTAGAAATGTGCGGAAACTGATGGCTGCGTTGTTTCTTTGTGGCATGACCCACGACTCCCCAGCCTTCCTAAGTCCTGCACTTCCAATGTTTTAGGGTGGCTAACCACTGGTAATAAGCAGAAGTAGAGATGTGCAAAATCTTGCATACGTGGCTTCGAATAACCATAAAAGTAACAGAAGGTTTTCAGCAAGTCGTAAAATCACTGGCAGGAACAGGAGGATATTAATTAGATTAGTGCATTCATGGTCTTCTGATTGCTCCCATTCACATTTTGTGGGAGGCAATTGGCTCCGTTTATCACGGGTAATGTTTACCCTGTGGCTTTACAGCTGTGGGTGTTGAGAGGGTCTTGTTTGATTTTTAAAAAAAAACAATAATAAGATCTCTTTCATGGCCAGTTACACATAACCGTCACTTGGAAAAAAAACGAAACAATCAAGAACCAATAGTCAGAATCCTGTCAGGCTTGTCCCTGACAGTTTGACTGTGTTTTAGTTTTTCCTCTGCGTTTGTCTTAGTTTTCTGTCAGCGCTTTTTATTTTGTCTTCTATTCCTGATTGTCTCCCTAAGTGCTGCTTCCCCTCAGCTGTGGCTGATTGGCACCTGGCCACACCTGGTGTCAATCAGCCAGCTGCTATTTAAACCTGCCTTCCCCTCCAGTCAGTGCTGGATTATTGTCTTTGTCATTTTCATTACTACCGGTCTTAATACTTGCCGATGTAGCTCTGTCTACTTTTGTTTCGCTCTGCTCATGTCCTAGTTCCTTCGTGTCACAGTAAGTGTTTTTGTTTCTTGTCCAAAGTTAGCCTCTGTGCTATTTTAGTTCATAACCAAGTTTGTTCTCCGCCTTGTGTGCGCCTTTTGTTATTACCCTTTTGTTTGTTGTTTTGCCTTAGTGTTTAATTAAATCATATTTTCTTGCACAATGCCTTCCGCCTTCTCTGCATCTTGGGGTTCGTCACCTACAGACTCTGACAAATCCATTGCTAAAATGTCTCCGGGCATCCGGTCTCCCATAGGGGGGGGGGGGTGTCACCCACAGATGCGGTCCTCTCCAAGGTTTCTCATAGTCATTCACATCGACGTCCCACTGGGGTTGTGAGTTTTTCCTTGTTATGTGGGCTCTGTACTGTGGATGTCGTTGTGGCTTGTGCAGCCCTTTGAGACACTTGTGATTTAGAGCTATATTAATAAACATTGATTGATTGATTGATTGATTGAAAAGACACGTTTTATTGCTCGCTTGAACCCAACAGAAAGCAGAGGAACATGGTGGATGTGTGACCATGTAGGACACACCTGGGAAAAATAGGGCCCGCGGGCCACATGCGGACCATTAAGATTTACAATCCGGCCCGCCGGACGTTCTACATCATTATTTTAGACCTTTAACATCAAAAAGTATATTTATCATTATGATATGCAGTTCTGTTTTTAAATGACTAAGTCTTGAACTATAGAAAGTATTTCAATGGTTGAAATCTGCACTTTTGGGTGTTATAGAAGTTATTAGGTCAGACCAGGAACAAAGCAGAGTTTTTTTTCAGAGCAGCCATCCCCAAACACATGTGTCAGGAACAGATGCGGAAGCAGATTTTTACAACAAAGTTCTGCATAAAAGTGATAATATATCATATTGTAGGTGTTTATTACACTTTGCATTCATATTTTGCGGTTTGTTACATTTTTGTTGTGTTTTGCTTGATTGTAAAATATGTCTACGGAGGAGCTGGTCTGAGAAGTAAAATATGTTGTTAATATCTTGGGTGTCCCATTCAGTAAAAAACTGTAAAATTCCATTTTGTTTTTTTGAGGTGGTCTGTCATAACTTTTTTAGAACTCTATGGGACATTGTGACTTTTAGTGTTAGTGTTCCTGGAAAAAAGGGAGCCAAACACACATACTGTACAGCTAAATGTGTATATATCATTTATACACACATACTGTACAGCTAAATGTGTATATATCATTTATACACACATAATGTACAGCTAAATGTGTATATATCATTTATACACACATACACATTGCCCCGACCCCAGGCACATTTTTTCTCTCAATGTGGCCCCCTAATCTAAATATTTGCCCAGCTCTGATGTAGAGAAATAATGCCATTGTGTAAATAAATTACCCTATACCCCACCCCCAATCCAACGCCCTTGACGCAAATCCCATAGGGGTGATGGACAGATGGGCAGCGCCTGAAGAGCTGCAGCCTGTCACCATGGCCCCCCCACTCCCTCCCCTCTGTTGCTAGATATCTCGAGATGTACGTTGTAATATGTATATGTGCTTTGCTATGGAGGGTTTTGTTTTTTTTCCCACTTCAGACTGGGCCCCCTTAGGAGCCCAGTCTAGACTGTATTTTTTTACTCATCTTTCCCCAGCGTTTACCTTTTTCCCATCTTTTACGGGGCGCCTTGTGGCGACCCATCAGCGTTCCTGTTCTGTAAAATGTGGGAGTCGTGGAACTTTGAAAAATGTCCCATTCTTTTTAATGGGAACTTGATGGAAATTTTGGGAAAAGCAATAATTTTTTGGGAAAATGCTAAAAAATGTAAGTGTTTTGAATGAGTTGAAATGGTTGGTGTTGGCATTTTTCAAATCGGTCAAGAAATGTTTGAAGTAGTAACATTTTTAATTGAGAAATGGTATTACGGAATTCCTGGAATTTCGGGAAAACCGGGAATTTTTCCAGTTCAAAAAACAACCTCTTTTCTTTATCCTGATTAAGATGAATGTTTTAACGGTAGAGCGGTTGAAGTAGGTTGAAAAATGTGGAAAGAGTAGTCGACAGGAAAAAGGGTTTGAAAAAACTGGAATTCTGGGAATTCCGAGAATTTTTTTTTTACTTGGAAAAATCATGATTTGAATTTCCAGGATGAAGCGTCATAGTTATTTACTAAAATTTACAGTTACAAAATAAACAGGTGAAAATAAGGGAAATGTGAGAATTGTGGAAGTTTGAAAAATGGTCAAATCATTTTGAATGGGGAAAATGTTCCTAAAAACTGGGAATTCTAGGAAATCCGGGTAGTTTTTTTCATAATTGTTGAAAGGGAGCACACAATTCCTGAACAGGCTGAATATTTTGAAGTTGGAACGGCATGAATTGGATAAAAAATGTGGGAGTCGTGGAACTTTGAAAAATGTCCCATTCTTTTCAATGGGAACTTCGAAGAAATTTTTGAATTTTGGGAAAAGCAAGAATTTTTTGGGAAATGCTAAAAAATGTAAGTGTTTTGAATGAGTTGAAATGGTTGGTGTTGGCATTTTTCAAATCGGTCAAGAAATGTTTGAAGTAGTAACATTTTTAATTGAGAAATGCTATTACGGAATTCCTGGAATTTCGGGAAAACCGGGAATTTTTCCAGTTCAAAAAACAACCTCCTTTTTTTTATCCTGATTAAGATGAATGTTTTAACGGTAGAGCGGTTGAAGTAGGTTGAAAAATGTGGAAGGAGTAGTCGACAGGAAAAAGGGTTTGGAAAAACGGGAATTCTGGGATTCCGAGAAAAAAAATTTTACTTGGAAAAATCATGATTTGAATTTCCAGGATGAAGCGTCATAGTTATTTGCCAAAATTTACAGTTACAAAATAAACAGGTGAAAATAATGTAAATGTGGGAATTGTGGAAGTTTGAAAAATGGCCAACTCATTTTGAATGGGGAAAATGTTCCTAAAAACTGGGAATTCTAGGAAATCCGGGTAATTTTTTTCGTAATTGTTGGAAGGGAGCACACAATTCCTGAACAGGCTGAATATTTTGAAGTTGGAATGGCATTATCTGGATAAAAAAAAAAATGTGGGAGTTGTGGAACTTTGTAAAATGTCCCATTCTTTTTAATGGGAACTTCATGGAAATTTTGGAATTTTGGGAAAAGCAAGAATTTTTTTCAGGAAAAATTCAGAAAACGTTAAAAAATTCAACTCCACCAGGTCGTCGTGCCTTATTTTGAGTTTGTTGGTGTTTTCCTGTGTAGTGCTTTAGTTTTTGTCTTGCGCTGTTATTTTGGTGGGCCCTTCCTGTTTTGTTGGTGTTTTCCTGTAGCAGTTTCATGTCTTCCTTTGAGCGCTATTACCCCATACTTGCCAACCTTGAGACCTCCGATTTCGGGAGGTGGGGGGGGAGGGGGGCGTGGTCGGGGTAGAAGGGGCGTGGCTAAAAGGGGAGGAGTATATTTACAGCTAGAATTCACCAAGTCAAGTATTTCATATATATATATATATATATATATATATATATATATATATATATATATATATATATATATATATATATATATATATATATATATATATATATATTTATTTTATTATATGTATATATATATATTAATTGTATTATATATATATATATGTATATATATATATATATATATATATATATATATATATATATACTTGAATTTCAGTGTTCATTTATTTACACATATACACACACATAACACTAGATGGCAGTATTGTCCTGTTTAAGAGTGTCACAACATTGCTGTTTACGGCAGACAAACTGCTTTACGGTATACAAAAACGTGACTGCTGTTGTTGTGTGTTGTTACCGCGCTGGGAGGACGTTAATGAAACTGCCTAACAATAAACCCACATAAGAAACCAAGAACTCGCCCTCCATCATTCTACAGTTATAACGTGATTGGGCAGGTATGCTGGTTATATTGTGGGTTAGCGGACTCAGGCCTGAATTTCGGGAGATTTTCGGGAGAAAATTTGTCCCGGGAGGTTTTCGGGAGAGGCTCTGTATTACCCGCACCTGCTTTGTGTTAGCACGCAAGGCTATTTAAGTTGTTGCTATTGTTGCGTTTTGGACCAGTTGTTCCTCCCAGGGAATTCAAGTCACAATTCGTTCCCAAGTTCTTTCCGACACTTAAAGCTGAGTTGAAAAACCACCAGAGACAGAATAGGTATTTTGTTGTATATTCTCAAAGCTTTGCCAATATACATTTTGATTGAGACCAGTCTAACCCTAGAACATTCTATTGCGCCCCCCCAAAAATGGTCTGTCTTCCCAACGCCAAAAAACCTCTCTTTCCTTCCCCCTCCCTAGCCATAACACAAGCACAACGTCTCCCTAGCCATAATACATTCCAAAGAACTCAAGGTTAACACACACAGTTTGCTTGCTGACGGAGCATCAAGAGAAGAAATGGAAACCACGAGCTGTTTTCAAATATGACAAAGAAATGGAAGAAGTACAACTTAAATTCGGATATATGTAAATATCTGCCTCCGACACTATCCTTCTTTGTGCGGACATTGTTGGTTGTGTCCTTTGTGGACGCCGTAAGTTTTTGCGGTCGTCCAGCATTCTGTTTTTGTTTACTCGGCAGCCAGTTCGGTTTTACTTGTGTTTTACATAGCCGTTCCTATGCTTCGTTGCCTTTTCCTTATGTTCATTTTTGAAAAACACTGGTTTAAAGGAAGCTTTGTATAACATCGTACAGGATGTTGGACGTTTAAACACTTAGAAAAAGGATACATTTGTGAATAAAGTGAATGGTGTAGGGGCATCAAAACCAGTTGATGTTGTCTGTCAGGGTCGCATCTTTCACTTCAAACATCCATCGCAAGCATACACCTGTCTCCAAATATAATGGACCCTTCCAGAGAGGGCGGGGCATGAGTTTAGTAGTCTCTCTCTAATTGGCCCACCCGAACCCGATGTTGTATACGATGATAAATCTGGCCCAGGTGTCACCTCCTCGGCGGCAGGTGAGGATTGATGAGATACAAGAGGGACCATCCATCATCCCGGGCAGGTGGCACGCTATCGGAATTTGGGAAATCTGTTCCCAATCAGGGGTCCCGCGGTACTCGGCGGGGGTTTGGCCACGCTGTTTGGGAGGCGCAACTGGAAATCAATGTTGAGCACTCAAGGTCAATGTAGTGTTAGAAAAGTCCTTAAGCCCTGACAGATGGATCCTTTTTTTACTCCGAACTCTGCTCGCCGCAACACAAGAAGCTCCTGACAACCTCCTTGCTCTGCAGAAAGGGGGATTTTCAGCGGATGTCATCATGGCTGCCCGGACTCATTTGCAGGGGGAGGATGAGTAGGCACAAGTCAGGTTAGGAGTGTGGAGTATTGGAGATCTAATAAAAGGTCGGTTTGGCTCCTTATTCTTATAGATTAGCGGGAAGTCGCCGTGTTGTTGCAACTGTGAGGGATGGGAGTGAAGTTGCTAGAAGGCAGACATTCCCTGGCACCTCCTTGCTTGGCGGAACGTCACTGCTGACTTTAAATCGTCATTTGGGATCGCGGGGGGGGGGAGTGGCCTCAACTTTGTAACACAGTTCATGAATCAGTCAATCAACTCTAACTATTCGAGGGCTGTAACGATCGTTTGATACATCAATATATCTATTTATATTGCTAAGATCGAAGTTTTAGTTGGCCTTCTAGAGCATACTGTCATGTCTGTGTAATCATGTTTTGTTTTAAGTCATGTTTTGTTTAGTTATAGGACTCTTTAGTTTCTGTCTTTTCACTCCCTTGTCTTGTTTCCATGATTACCCCATTAGTTTCACCTGTTCCACGTTTGGACTCATTGTGCACTCTTGATTGTCACCATAGCAACCCCGCCTGCAGCTCGTGCAGAACTCTACTGCTCGTCTGCTAACACAGACCCGCAGACGTGAGCACATCACCCCTATTTTAGCGTCCCTTCACTGGCTCCCTGTGCGTTACCGAATCAATTTTAAACTCCTTTTATTTGTTTTTAAATGTCTAAACAACCTCGCGCCAACCTATCTCTCCGACCTCCTTCAGCCTTACTGCCCCACCCGATCCTTAAGATCAGCCGATCAGCTGCTGTTGACGGTCCCTGACACAAGGCTGAAGCTTAGAGGTGACAGAGCTTTCGCCGTTGCTGCTCCCAAGCTCTGGAACGACCTACCCCTGAGTGTTAGACAAGCCTCCTCTCTTCCTGTTTTTAAATCTCTCTTAAAAACATACTTTTATTCCATGGCTTTTAACACTGAGTGATATCCATCCTGCAATGGCGCCCCATAATACACCTGCTGTGATCCTGTTTTTATGTTTTTATGTTTTTATTAATTCTATTTTAATTATTTATTTTTTATCGTGTTCTGTTTGTGTTGTGTTGTGTTTGCTCGGTACTCGTTTTATCTTTTAACCTGTTCATTGTACAGCACCCCTGTGGTAAATTTTAAATGTGCTTTATAAATAAAGTTGATTTGATTTGATTTGATTAGTTTTCACCTGTCACGTCACGCACCTGTTTCACGTCTAGAGTCACGCACCTGTTTTCGTTAATCATGTCTGTAGTATTTAAGTTCAGTGTTTTTCAGTTTGTCTTGCTGACGACCTCACCACATTTATGCTCTGTCCATTCTTTCCATGTCCATTCCTCAAGCAACTATTTTTGTCCAAGCCAAGTAAGTTTTTGTTCCATGTTTATAGTCTTTTTGGTTTCATAGTTTATTCTCCGCCACTGTGCGCGCTTTTCGTTTGTACTTTTTTTTGATATATTAATAAATCATGTACCTTCATTCCCGTCTCGCCCGAGCCAACTTTCCGTTGCATCCCGGAAAAGCAAACACCCAAGATCAAGTCATGACACATACTTGCCAACCCTCCCGAATTTTCCGGGAGACTCCCGAAATTCAGCGCACCACCCGAAAACCTCCCGGGACAAATATTCTCCCGAAAATCTCCCGATTTTCAGCCGGAGCTGGAGGCCACGCCCCCTCCAGCTCCATGCGGACCTGAGTGAGGACAGCCTTTTTTCACGACGGGAGGACAAGAACTAAATCATCCAGACTAGAGATAAATTGTATTATTATGTTTATCTTACCTAAAAATAAATATATTTATTAATTAATTAAAAAAAAAAAAAAACTAAATACATTTTTACTATATTTTGCTAAAAACATCAAAATTAATTGTATTTTTATTTGTATTTTTTCTGACTCCTTATTACATCCAGCCATACAATTATACATTAAAATAAACATATTTGAAATAATTAATTTTAAATGATCATAATAATTCATATAAAATGACCATATTTAATTATTAAAATAATTGCTTGTTTATCAACAACTTTAGCATTTTATTCATTACATTTTGAAGCTCTCAGAAGCCAAGTTATGTTATATTCCTTAATATTTATTTATGCAAGTTTGAAGTATCAATTATCTAAACACAGTTTTGTTTGCATATTTTCAGGATGTAGATAATATATATATATATATATATATATATATATATATATATATATCAAATACTTGACTTGGTGAATTCTAGTTGTCAATATACTCCTACCCTTTTAACCACGCCCCCAACCACACCTCGCCCCACCCTCGACCACGCCCCCCACCCCCCACCTCCCGAAATCGGAGGTCTCAAGGTTGGCAAGTATGTTCTAGAGCAGTGTTTTTCAACCTTTTTTGAGCCAAGGCAAAAAAAATTTGCGTTGAAAAAATGTGGAGGCACACCACCAGCAGAAATCATTAAAAAAAAACGAAACTCAGTTGACAGTAAAAAGTCCCCCATGGGATTATGTGCACATTCCTGTATCTTTCTGTTTGTAAAATATATATCTATTATCTATCCATCCATCCATCTTCTTCGGCATATCCGAGGTCGGGTCGTGGGGGCAGCAGCCTAAGCAGGGAAGCCCAGACTTCCCTCTCCCCAGCCACTTCGTCCAGCTCTTCCTGTGGGACCCCGAGGCATTCCCAGGCCAGCCGGGAGACATAGTCTTCCCAACGTGTCCTGGGTCTTCCCCGCGGCCTCCTACCGGTCGGACGTGCCCTAAACACCTCCCTAGGGAGGTGTTCGGGTGGCATCCTGACCAGATGCCCGAACCACCTCATCTGGCTCCTCTCGATGTGGAGGAGCAGCGGCTTTACTTTGAGCCCCTCCCGGATGGCAGAGCTTCTCACCCTATCTCTAAGGGAGAGCCCCGCCACCCGGCGGAGGAAACTCATTTCGGCCGCTTGTACCCGTGATCTTGTCCTTTCGGTCATAACCCAAAGCTCATGACCATAGGTGAGGATGGGAACGTAGATCGACCGGTAAATTGAGAGCTTTGCCTTCCGGCTCAGCTCCTTCTTCACCACAACGGATCGATACAGCGTCCGCATTACTGAAGATGCCGCACCGATCCGCCTGTCGATCTCACGATCCACTCTTCCCTCACTCGTGAACAAGACTCCGAGGTACTTGAACTCCTCCACTTGGGGCAGGGTCTCCTCCCCAACCCGGAGATGGCACTCGGACTTGGAGGTGCTGATTCTCATCCCAGTCGCTTCACACTCAGCTGCGAACCGATCCAGTGAGAGCTGAAGATCCTGGCCAGATGAAGCCATCAGGACGACATCATCTGCAAAAAGCAGAGACCTAATCCTGCAGCCACCAAACCAGATCCCCTCAACGCCTTGACTGCGCCTAGAAATTCTGTCCATAAAAGTTATGAACAGAATCGGTGACAAAGGGCAGCCTTGGCGGAGTCCAACCCTCACTGGAAACGTGTCCAACTTACTGCCGGCAATGCGGACCAAGCTCTGACACTGATCATACAGGGAGCGGACCGCCATAATCAGACAGTCCGATACCCCGTACTCTCTGAGCACTCCCCACAGGACTTCCCGAGGGACACGGTCGAATGCCTTCTCCAAGTCCACAAAGCACATGTAGACTGGTTGGGCAAACTCCCATGCACCCTCAAGGACCCTGCCGAGAGTATAGAGCTGGTCCACAGTTCCACGACCAGGACGAAAACCACACTGTTCCTCCTGAATCCGAGGTTCGACTATCCGGCGTAGCCTACACTCCAGTACACCTGAATAGACCTTACCGGGAAGGCTGAGGAGTGTGATCCCACGATAGTTAGAACACACCCTCCGGTTCCCCTTCTTAAAGAGAGAAACCACCACCCCGGTCTGCCAATCCAGTGGTACCGCCCCCGATGTCCACGCGATGCTGCAGATATTTCTATATGCATATATCTATTAGTATTTCTTTAATATAATAACATCATTTTATGATTACAGTTCGGGTTCGGTGAATGCGCATATGAAACTGGTGGGGTTCGCCACCTCCAACAAGGTTAAGAACCACTGTTCTAACCCAGGGACTTCAGAGCAGACAGATGGCAGGATCTGCCCAATTTCCAGACGAACTCTTTTTAAACTATTTTATGGAACTCTTTTTGAACAATTTTAATAATAATAATAATAATAATAATAATAATACCTGAGATTTATATAGCGCTTTTCTAAGTACCCAAAGTCGCTTTACATGTAGAACCCATCATTCATTCACACCTGGTGGTGGTAAGCTACTTTCATAGCCACAGCTGCCCTGGGGTAGACTGACGGAAGCGTGGCTGCAATTTGCGCCAACGGCCCCTCCGACCACCACCTATCATTCATCATTCAATTCACCAGTGTGAGCGGCACCGGGGGCAAAGGGTGAAGTGTCCCGCCCAAGGACACAACGGCAGCGATTTTTGGATGGTAAGAGGCGGGGAGCGAACCTGCAACCCTCAGGTTTCTGGCACGGTTGCTCTACCCACTACGCCCTCCTTTTGAACTGTTCCTTTTTAACTGTTCGGTACGTTAGGGAGCCACACCTCACAAGTCATCTGGCAGTGTCTGTGTATTCACATAGAGGATGATGGTGTTTTTGTTCTATGTGTTCAAATGTAAAGATGACTCACTTGAGACTGGGGTTGTTGTTAGAATAATTGTTTGTAAGTTATCACAAAAAACTTTGTGTTGAAATGAGTTCCAGGCAAAAAGACAAAAGGCTGTCTTTGAAACCAACCAAGAAGAAGGCTCCACTGGGACTTCAAAGCAGAGAGATGGCAAGATCTGCCCAATTTCCAGACGAACTCTTTTTGAAGTATTTTACAAACTCTTTATGAACTATTTTATGGAACTCTTTTTGAACTATCTTCTTTTGAACTGTTCGGTAACCAAAGGCAACGCTGTTTACGACCCACTTCCCTCTGGAAGCAGCTGTGGTTGGGAGGGGGGGAGAAGGTCAAATAAAGAAGGAGGAGTGCAATCTTGCCCTCGGCTTCCGCCCAGCTCACACCGCACCCGACCTCTATGGCCCCTGCTATGGGTGGTGAGCCCATTGGAGGGGGGACCCACGTTGCCTCTTTGGGCTGTGCCCGGCCGGGCCCCAGGTGCTCGCCATCGTGCCCCACCTCCGGTTCTGGCTCCAGAGGGGGGCCCCGGTGACCCGCGTCCGGGCGAGGGAAATCTGGGTCCTTTATTTTTATTCATCATGGAGGTCTTCGAGCTGCTCTTTGTCTGATCCCTCCGCCGGGGGGGCAGGGCTCTCCCTTAGAGATAGGGTATCTGGTCAGGATGCCACCCGATCGCCTCCCTCGGGAGGTGTTTAGGGCACGTCCGACCGGTAGGAGGCCACGGGGAAGACCCAGGACACGTTGGGAAGACTATGTCTCCCGGCTGGCCTGGGAACGCCTCGGGATCCCCCGGGAGGAGCTGGACGAAGTGGCTGGGGAGAGGAAAGTCTGGGCTTCCCTGCTTAGGCTGCTGCCCCCGCGACCCGACCTCGGATTAGCGGAAGAAGATGGATGGATGGATGGAGTGCAATCTTTTGGCAGAGCGTGCTTCGACACTGTAAGAGGCTACAGGTCGACGGCGACTCTCCTACTCACCTACTCAGTGGCCTAGTGGTTAGAGTGTCCGCCCTGAGATCGGTAGGTTGTGGGTTCAAACCCCGGCCGAGTCATACCAAAGACTATAAAAATGGGACCCATTACCTCCCTGCTTGGCACTCAGTATCAAGGGTTGGAATTGGGGGTTAAATCACCAAAACTGATTCCCGGGCGCGGCCACCGCTGCTGCCCACTGCTCCCCTCACCTCCCAGGGGGTGATCAAGGGTGATGGGTCAAATGCAGAGAATAATTTCGCCACACCTAGTGTGTGTGTGACAATCATTGGTACTTTAACTTTTAACTTTATATTGAGTCCAAAATGAATTCTGTCTCCGTTTGATTCTTTGCCTCTTGTCTTGTTTAATAGATGTCGTCAGTGTTTGAACCTGACACACACCACGTAGGATCTCCTGGTCTGCCGACATCATTACCTGTCTGCAGGTGAGCTCGGAGGACCACTCTTGCTGTAAGCTCCTCTCACCTTTCAACTTGTTACTAGTTTGATCAAATCCCAGTGCAGGGGGATATTTCCAAATGTCTGTCTTTGCATGTCTGAGTCCGTCTTAGCTTCTTTCCTTAACCCTTTCCGTGGCAGCCCGGCCTCCCAAGGTGACCCCACTCCCACTATCAGTGGGACCCGCTAATAATCCTGCTTCATTTCCCTCCACTTTGGGGAGGTACCTTAAATGCTAATGGGGTCTAATCTGCGGGGAGCTTTGCTCTTTTCTAAAGACTCCTATCACCCTTTTGTGTCACCTGTGCACAATGACTGCACACCTAGGGTACAGGGCCCGGGCCCCCCACTCGTATTAGGAGAAGGTTCCGGCCGTGAATAGACGGCACGTGTCCATTCAGACCTATTTCCCAACCGGGCAAATCATGTCCTCTTTGTGGGAAGGTGAAAATAATATTTTTGAAGGGGTTGAAAAGATGAATCCTCTATCAAAAGGTGCGCCGCAGTGAAGAGGAGAGATTAATTCCACTTCCGTCCACTCCCTCTTTCTTCTTCTGTCCGTCCGCCGCCGCCATGATTAGCGTGAAGAACTCTCTGGGAATGTTTAGCCTCACTGAAGGAGAGAGGAGGAAAAAAAAAAAAAAGAATAAGTTGATCTCCTTCTGTCGGAAAATGTGTGTTTATAGGGAGAGGATAAAAGTGGACAATTTTCTGCCTGACTAGTTTATTTAATGCAGAGGTAAAATAATGCACATTTTAAATGGATGTAATTACTAGTTATCACTGGCAGTTACCTCCACTCACTTGGAGCTGGAATGAACTGGAAGGACCAGTGCTTTTTCGCCGGCCACTACATTAGGCACACCTGGCTCCAACGCCAAGGCACATTTTTTAATAATAATAATAATATTATATATTATAATCTGAACAGCCGACATGGGCATCTACATCAACTATATGATTTGCCTGAGAAGCTGGACAGGACACAAAAAAAATAAAAAAAAATAAAAAATAAAAAATAAAATAATAATATTAAAATAAAATAAAAATAAAAAAATAAAAAATAATGATAATAATAATAATAATAATAGATTTTATTTGTAAAAAGCACTTTACATTGTGTAAACAACCTCAAAGTGCTACAGTGTATTAAAAAAAATTAAAATAAAAAAAGATAATAAAAAAAAATTTTTTAAACTAGAACAAATATCAATCAATCAATCAATCAATCAATCCACTTTATTTATATATATTTATTTCCAAAGTGCTGCACATCAAAATTAAAAATAATATTAAAAACAATATTAAAAAAAATATTAAAAACAATAATCAAATATTGTCCTTAGCGCCACCGATGACTGAATAAAAACAAAAAATAAATAAATATAGAACCAATTTTAGGCATGTCCGATAATGGCTTTTTGCCGATATCCGATATTCCGATATTGTCCAACTCTTTAATTACCGATACCGATATCAACCGATGTATACAGTCGTGGAATTAACACATTATTATGCCTAATTTGGACAACCAGGTATGGTGAAGATAAGGTCCTTTTTTTTTTTAATTAATAAAATAAAATAAGATAAATAAATTAAAAAGCACTTTACATTGCGTAAACAACCTCAAAGTGCTACAGTGTATTAAAAAAATAAAAATAAATAAAAAGATAATAAAAAAAATAAAAAATAAAAAACTAGAACAAATATCAATCAATCAATCAATCAATCCACTTTATTTATATATTTATATTTATTTCCAAAGTGCTGCACAACAAAATTAAAAATAATATTAAAAACAATATTAAAAACAATAATCAAATATTGTCCTTAGCGCCACCGATGACTGAATAAAAACAAAAAAATAAATAAATATAGAACCAATATTTATATAAGCTTTTTGTCGATATTTGATATTCCGATATTGTCCAACTCTTTAATTACCAATACCGATATCAACTGATGTATACAGTCGTGGAATTAACACATTATTATGCCTAATTTGGACAACCAGGTATGGTGAAGATAAGGTCCTTTTTTTTTTAATTAATAAAATAAAATAAGATAAATAAATTAAAAAGCACTTTACATTGCGTAAACAACCTCAAAGTGCTACAGTGTATTAAAAAATAAATAAAATAAAAAAAGATAATAAAAAAAATAATAATAAAAAACTAGAACAAATATCAATGAATCAATCAATCAATCCACTTTATTTATATATTTATATTTATTTCCAAAGTGCTGCACAACAAAATTAAAAATGATATTAAAAACAATATTAAAAACAATAATCAAATATTGTCCTTAGCTCCACCGATGACTGAATAAAAACAAAAAATAAATAAATATAGAACCAATATTAGGGATGTCCGATAATGGCTTTTTGTCGATATATTGTCCAACTCTTTAATTACCGATACCGATATCAACCGATGTATACAGTCGTGGAATTAACACATTATTATGCCTAATTTGGACAACCAGGTATGGTGAAGATAAAGTACTTATTTTTTTTAATTAATAAAATAAAATAAGATAAATAAATTAAAAACATTTTCTTGAATAAAAAAGAAAGTAAAACAACATAAAAACCGTTACATAGAAACTAGTAATGAATGAAAATGAGTCAAATTAAGTGTTAAAAGTTAGTACTATTAGTGGACCAGCAGCACGCACAATCATGTGTGCTTACGGACTGTATCCCTTGCAGACTGTATTGATATATATTGATATATAATGTAGGAACCACAATATTAATAACAGAAAGAAACAACCCTTTTGTGTGAATGAGTGTGAATGGGGGAGGGAGGTTTTTTTGGGTTGGTGCACTAATTGTAAGTGCATCTTGTGTTTTTTCAAAATATTTGTCAGGTTCAAACACTGATGACATCTATTAAACAAGACAAGAAGCAAGGAATTAAACAGAGACAGAATTAAATGTGGCTCAATTGAGGAGAGACGCGTAGACACTGTACCCTTGCACAGTGGGACGGTATAGCTCGGTTGGTAGAGTGGCCGTGCCAGCAACTTGAGAGTTGCAGGTTCGATCCCCGCTTCCGCCATCCTAGTCACTGCTGTTGTGTCCTTGGGCAAGACACTTTACCCACCTGCTCCCAGTGCCACCCACACTGGTTTAAATGTAACTTAGATATTGGGTTTCACAATGTAAAGCGCTTTGAGTCATTTGAGAAAAAGCGCTATATAAATGTAACTCACTTCACTTCACTTCACAGTGTCGTCCCACGGCCCTGACGAAAGATTGCACGCCTCCTCTTTTATTTGGACTTTCCCTGATTCCACGGCAACAGCTGTTTCTAAGGGACGGGGGTCGTAAACAGCCATCGCCTTTCTTTACAAAAGTTTTTTATGTTGATTTAATAAAAAAATAAAAAAATAAACGATACCGATAATAAAAAAAAAACGATACCGATAATTTCCAATATTACATTTTAACGCATTTATCGACATCTCTAACCAATATAAAAAAAATATAAAAGGGAAAAACCAATGAAAACAGTAAATAGAAATCAAAATGTATAAAAAAAAAAACACAGAGGACAACAGAGAACCACACAACTCACGTAGTGTTAAAAGCCAGAAAATAAAAGTGGGTCTTAAGACGAGACTTAAAACACTCCACTGTGGGAGCAGTTGGAACATGGAGGGGCAGAGTGTTCCAGAGCTTAGGGCCGACCACAGAGAAGGCCCTGCCTCCCCTGGTTTTAAGTCTGGTCTTGGGCACCACGAGCTGGAGCTGGCTCTCGGACCTCAGAGCCCGCGCAGGATTGTAAATTTGGATGAGGTCCGAGATATACTGAGGTGCCAGTCCATGTAAAGCTTTAAAAACAAACAGCAAGGTTTTAAAATCAATTCTAAATGAAGAATGAGGGTTATATGCTGGCGTCTCCTGGCCCCTGTTAAAAGTCGTGCTGCCGCGTTCTGGACTAACTGCAACCGGGGGAGAGCTTCTTGGCTAATGCCAGCATAAAGTGCATTGCAGTAGTCCAGGCCACTTGAAATAAAAGCATGCACGACTTGTTCAAAAAGGTTAAAAGATAAAAACGGTTTTACCTTTACTAAAAGACGAAGATGATAAAAACACGATTTTAAAACGCCATTGACTTGTTTGTCAGGTTTCAAATGGTTGTCTATAGTGACGCCAAGGCTGCTGACTAAAACTAGTATGCATACATCTAAAAAAAAAAAAGGCTTTTTTTAAAAGAAGGGTTTTTAAGCCTTTTTTAAAAGCCTCCACAGTCTGTGGTGCCCTCAGGTGGTCAGGGAGAGCGTTCCACAGACTGGGGAGCGGCGGAGCAGAAAGCCCCACACACACACCAACACACACACACACACACACACACACTCACAGACACATTCACGCACACAAACACACACACACACTCACAAACACACACACACACTCACACACTCACAAACACACACACACATACACTCCCACACACACACACACACACACTCACAGACACACACACACACACACTATCACACACACACACAAACACACACACAAACACACACACACACACACAAACAAACACACGCACACAACACACACACACAAACTCACACACACAATCACACAAACACACACGAACACACACAAAGAGACAATTACACACACTCACAAACACACACACACTCATACACACACAAACAAACACACACACACACAAACACACACACACTTACACAAACACACACACACACTCACACACACACAAACAAACACACACCCACAC
>NC_084555.2:49432500-49502500 GCF_033978685.3 Nerophis lumbriciformis | reverse complement strand
CTTAAACTTTAATAGTGCACTGTTAAATATTAATAACTGATATCAGCGGGGGCTGCTTTACTGTTTTTGGCAGCCGTACAACATTACACACACACACACACACACACACCCACGCACACACACACACACACACACACACACACACACCTGCTCCCCAAGTAGACACTAAATAAGAGCATTTAGAGGCGTAAATGACGAGGTTGCGTAACACTACACTGATGGAAGATGGGTGCTGCACCCTGCAGGGGTTTTGGGGTGCACCACCCAAAGAGTAGTGAAATGAAATATAGATTGTTTTGTTCTGGGGCTCACGGCAAGTCTCTGCGGGTCCAAAACACCAGAGAAGCGAGGAATGGTCAGGTGGGGTAACTTGTTATTATTCATGGTATGGTAACTGAAGGGTGCATCCTAGTAGGACTACACTGGAAATAATGTTTGGTGGGGGCGGGGGAAAGGGGGGGGGGGGTTTCTTCGAGATAAAAAAGTTGTAGTTTTTACATTTTTTTTCATAATATTTGTCAGGTTCAAACACTGATGACATCTATTAAACAAGACAAGAAGCAAGGAATTAAACAGAGACAGAATTAAATTTGTCTCAATTGAGGAGATTATGGTACCCTTGCACAGTGTCGTCCCACGGCCCTGACGAAATATTGTACGCCTCCTCTTTTATTTGGACTTTCCCTGATTACATAGCAACAGCTGTTTCTAAGGGAAGGGGGTCGTAAACAGTCATCGCCTTTGTTTACAAAAGTTCACAGAAAAGGTGTCAGGACTTGGACTGTGGCGTGGTTTGTTCTCCCGAGGTGCAAGTGAATTGGACTGGTCATGGCGTGAAGGTAGATACATTTTTAATAATAACACTCAAAAGAACAAAAGGCGCGCTCAAGGCGAATGTACAAACTGACTAATGAAAACAAAAGACTTGCACGGGGGCAAAAAACTAGGAACAACAAAAAAACACTAACTGTGGCAATAATAAACAAACTTACTTGGCATGGACATGAAGTGCGCAGAGGTGGACAGAGTGTGACAGGGGGCATAAATGCGGGGATGTCGTCAGGACGAACAACAGAAAATGAAAAGCTTAAATAACACAGACATGATTAACGAAAACAGGTGCGTGACTCAAAACGTGAAACAGGTGCGTGACGTGACAGGTGAAAACGAATGGTTGCTATGGTGACAAACAAGAGTGCACAATGAGTCCAAACGTGGAACAGGTGAAACTAATGGGTAATCATGCAAACAAGACAAGGGAGTGAAAAGCCAGAAACTTAACAAAACATGACTAAGACAAAAACATGATTACACAGACATGACAGAACCCCCCCCTTACGGACAGATCCCAGATGTCCAAGAAAAAACTTAAGAGTCATGGGAGGGCGGGAGGGGGACATGGCGGTGGGTCGCCAGACCACGTGTCCCCGTATCCACCGGGGCAGAGTTAGGTGGCGGCGGCGAGTGGAACGCCGCTGCAGCAGGCGAGGCGGGCGCCCAGGGAATGGCCACATTCGTGGCCGACTGGGAGGTGGGCGCACTTGGCGTGGCGGGCGACCAGGTAGCGGCCATATCCGTGGCCGACGAGGAGGAAGGCGCGTCGTCATCTTGGCAGGCGTGGAAGCTCGGCGTGGCGCGTCAGGCGGCGAAGCTCGGCGTGGCGCGTCAGGCGGCGAAGCTCGGCGTGGGTCTTGGCGTGGGTCTTGGCATGGCGGGTATTGGTCTTGGTCTTGGCATGGCAGGTCTTGGTCTTGGCATGGCGGGTCTTGGTCTTGGTCTTGGCATGGCGGGTCTTGGTCTTGGTCTTGGCATGGCGGGTCTTGGTCTTGGCATGGCGGGTCTTGGTCTTGGTCTTGGTCTTGGCATGGCGGGTCTTGGTCTTGGCATGGCGGGTCTTGGTCTTGGTCTTGGCATGGCGGGTCTTGGTCTTGGTCTTGGCATGGCGGGTCTTGGTCTTGGCATGACGGGTCTTGGTCTTGGTCTTGGCATGGCGGGTCTTGGTCTTGGCATGGCGGGTCTTGGTCTTGGTCTTGGCATGGCGGGTCTTGGTCTTGGTCTTGGCATGGCGGGTCTTGGTCTTGGTCTTGGTCTTGGCATGGCGGGTCTTGGTCTTGGTCTTGGCATGGCGGGTCTTGGCATGGCGGGTCTTGGTCTTGGCATGGCGGGTCTTGGTCTTGGCATGGCGGGTCTTGGTGTCGTGAAGCTGCGACTGGCGGCACTTGGCGTCGTGAAGCTGCGACTGGCGGCACTTGGCGTCGTGAAGCTGCGACTGGCGGCACTTGGCGTCGTGAAGCTGCGACTGGCGGCACTTGGCGTCGTGAAGCTGCGACTGACGGCACTTGGCGTCGTGAAGCTGCGACTGGTGGCACTTGGCGTCGTGGAGCTGCGACTGGCGGCACTTGGCGTCGTGGAGCTGCGACTGGCGGCACTTGGCGTCGTGGAGCTGCGACTGGCGGCACTTGGCGTCGTGGAGCTGGTACCGGAGCTTGGCGTGGAGGGTCTTGGTCTTGGACTTGGCGTGGAGGTTCTGGTGCTAGCCGTGGAGCAGCTACAGGTGCTAGCCGTGGAGCAGCTACAGGTGCTAGCCTTGGAGCAGCTAGCCGTGGTGCTAGCCTTGGAACAGGTGGAGGTGGCCTAGCTGGGGGTTGCGGCTTGGCAGGTCGGAAGACTGGTGAGGGCGGTCGTGCTGGAGGATGTGGCTTGACGGGTCGGAAGACTGGTGAGGGCGGTCGTGCTGGAGGCTGTGGCTTGACAGGTCGGAAGACTGGTGGTGGCGGCCGTGCTGGAGGCTGTGGTTTGGCATGGTGATGCCGAGCCACCCCACCAACACAGCTCCCGACCCCAGCCCCCCCCTCAAGGGGCGGATACCAGACGCGCTCCCTGCGGTCTGGAACTCTCTCTAGGGGTGGGCGGAGGGAGGTCTGGAGGAGGGCTGAAATTTCCCCTTTAAGTTGTCCACAATGTTTTTTTTTTATTATCCCCCAC
Source organism: Nerophis lumbriciformis (assembly GCF_033978685.3). NCBI lineage: Eukaryota > Metazoa > Chordata > Actinopteri > Syngnathiformes > Syngnathidae > Nerophis > Nerophis lumbriciformis. The sequence continues at coordinate 49,499,515 of NC_084555.2, read as the reverse complement.
CTGGGGTTGTGTGGGCGGAAAAAAAGAAAAAAATTGTGACGGGGGCGGGACTTGAGTCTTGGGGGGCGGGGCATGAGTCTTGGGGGGCGGGGCATGAAATTTGGGACGTGGCTTGGACTGATTAGACCTGATCTCTAAAAACATGTTTTGATAATGATTTATCAAAGTCATGCCATTAGTGTCTTTTGTTGGAGGCGGGTGTTCAAAAGAAAAAGAGTTGAAAAAAAAATCCTGGGCTGTGATGTCATCCTGGGGAAGCAGACTGTTGCTTGCTTCCGCCCGGAGGGGGCGGGGCTTGTGGGAGCGGCGTGTCCCGCTGGCTCGCGGAAGTCCTTCCTGGCGTCCCTCGCCTTTGGCGGCGCTTCCGTGGCTGGGATGACGCGCCAACGTCCCCGGGCCAAACGGAGCTGATCGGCACCAGTTTGCCGGTCGGACCCCACATGAGATCCTTGCGCTCCTTGGGGGAATAGCGGAGCGTCTCAGCTTCCATGGCGCGCAGGACCTCCCACGTTCCTTCGTCCAATCTTGCGGGAGAACTTTTCAGCTGACGACATCTGTCAGGACTTGGACTGTGGCGTGGTTTGTTCTCCCGAGGTGCAAGTGAATTGGACTGGTCATGGCGTTTTTAATAATAACACTCAAAAGAACAAAAGGCGCGCTCAAGGCGGATGTACAAACTGACTAATGAAAACAAAAGACTTGCACGGGGGCGAAAAACTAGGAACAACAAAAAAACACTAACTGTGGCAATAACAAACAAACTTACTTGGCATGGACATGAAGTGCGCAGAGGTGGACAGAGTGTGACAGGGGGCATAATTGCGGGGATGTCGTCAGGACGAACAACAGAAAATGAAAAGCTTAAATAACACAGACATGATTAATGAAAACAGGTGCGTGACTCAAAACGTGAAACAGGTGCGTGACGTGACAGGTGAAAACTAATGGTTGCTATGGTGACAAACAAGAGTGCACAATGAGTCCAAACGTGGAACAGGTGAAACTAATGGGTAATCATGCAAACAAGACAAGGGAGTGAAAAGCCAGAAACTTAACAAAACATGACTAAGACAAAAACATGATTACACAGACATGACAAAAGGTCGTAAAACAGTTCAAAGAAAAGGTCGCCTTGAGGGGAGTCAGGCCCTGCTTCCTCTCCGCTTTGTAGTTCTTGGGTCAAGACAATATATTTCTGTTGATTACAATACATGAAAGAAACAGAACACTTTCATGTCACTTCCCATCCTACACAGTGGAGTTTTACAAGCCTTCTTCTTCGCCGGGAACTCGTTGAAACACAAAGTTTTGTGATAACTTAGATACAATTGTTCTAACAATATTTATTTATGTATTCATTTGATAGGGAAATCCTAATACAGGTAGTGAGAAACAGACACTTTTTCCCCTTAGGGTTAGAGGGTTAGAGTTAGGGTTAGGGTTGGGGTTGGGGTTAGGGTTAGGGTTAGGGTTAGGGTTAGGGTTAGGGTTAGGGTTACATGCATGTATATGTGTATATATGTGTGTATATATGTATATGTATGTATATATGTATGTGTGTATATATATATATATATGTATATATATGTATGTGTATATATGTATATATGGGGTTAAGGTTAGGGTTAGGGTTAGGATAAGGGTTAGGGTTAGGGTTAGGGTTAGGGTTAGGGTTAGGGTTAGGATAAGGGTTAGGGTTAGGGTTATGGTTAGGGTTACATGCATGTATACGTGTATATATGTGTGTATATTTGTATATGTATGTATATATGTATTGGTATATATATATATGTATATATATGTATGTGTATATATGTATATATGGGGTTAAGGGTTACGTGTATATAAGTGTGTATATATGTGTATATATATATATATATATATATATATATATATATATATATATATATATATATATATATATATATATATGTATATATGTATGTGTATATATATATGTATATATATATATATATATATGTGTGTGTGTGTGTGTATGTATGTATGTATATATGTATATGTATATGTGTATATATGTTTATACGTGTAAATATATGTTTATATATATGTGTATGTATATGTATCTATGTGTATACTGTATATGTATGTGTATACCTGTATGTATGTACTGTATTTATATGCATATGTATGGATATATGCATGTGTGTGGATATATACATATATATATATAGATACATATATATATATACATATCTTCTTCTTTATCTTTTTTACTATTTATATTACTACATTATTGTGTATTTACATTAGGAGATCTGCTCCAATTTCATTCCTTGAACCTGTTTACTGTCATACTGACAATAAAACTCTATTCTATTCTAATGATGAAGGAAAAGTGCAAATGAGGTGATTGTCATGTCCCACAATGCACCTGCCCTGCTCAGGTATGACACGGATGTGCACAGACTGTCGGCCGGCGGCCCCCGAGGTCACAGGTTTGATCCCCCGGCTCAACTCTTATCCTGGCGCTGCACAAAGACTACAAAACCTCGCTGTGGCCCCCAGGCGGGGCCGAAACAGGTCAGTCTTCACTCACGTCCGCCTTAATTAGGAGAGAAATGAGAGCTCAGCGTTCAAACCGCCAGCAAACAATGGTCAGCGCAGGTTTGCGTCAAAATAAAAGCTGGATGGAGCAAACTTCAAGTCAAGCCTTCATCAGCAAAAAACAAGTTGATCCTAAGACAGCAGTTTACGTTTCACACTCAGGTGCCTTTTTAGTCCTTTTGGCAAACACATTGAGGCCCTCCACATGAGAAACAACATAGCCCCGGACGACATCTGCCTTAGAAAAAACTGTTTTACCAGTCAGCCTCTTACCGGGTACTCACCCTCTTACCGGATACTCACCCTCTTACCAGGTACTCACCCTCTTACCTGGTACTCGCCATCTTACCTGGTACTCGCCCTTTTACCTGGTACTTGCCCTCTTACCGGGTACTCGCCCTCTTACCTGGTACTTGCCCTCTTACCGGCTACACGCCTTCTAACATGGTACTCTCCTTCTTACTTGATACTCTCCTTCTTACCTGGTAGTCGCCCTCTTACCTGATACTTGCCCTCTTACCTGGTGCTTGCCCTCTTACCGGGTACTCGCCCTCTTACCTGGTACTTGCCCTCTAATCGAGTACTTGCCCTCTTACCAGGTACTCGCCCTCTTACCGGGTACTCGCCCTCTTACCTGGTACTTGCCCTCTTACCAGGTACTCGCCCTCTTACCTGGTACTTGCCCTCTTACCAGGTACTCGCCCTCTTACTGGGCACTCGCCCTCTTACCTGCTACTCGCCCTCTTTCCTGATACTCTTCCTCTAATCGGGTACACACCTGCTTACCTGGTACTTGCCCTCTTACCTGGTACTTGCCCTCTTTCCTGGTACTTGCCCTCTTATCGGGTACTTGCCCTCTTATCGGGTACTCGCCCTCTTACCTGGTACTCACCCTCTTACTTGGTACTCGCCCTCTTACCTGGTACTCGCCCTCTGACCGGGTAATCGCCCTCTTATCTGGTACTTGCCCTCTTATCGGGTACTCACCCTCTTACATGGTACTCACCCTCTTACCTGATACTCTCCCTCTTACCTGCTACTCGCCCTCTTACCTGGTACTCGCCCTCCTACCTGGTACTCTCCCTCTTACATGGTACTCTCCCTTTTACCTTATACTCTCCCTCTTACCTGATACTCTCCCTCTTACCTGGTACTCACCCTTTCATCAGGTACACACCCTCTTACCTGGTATTCGCCCTCTTATCGGGTACTCGCCCTCTTACCTGCTACTAGCCCTCTTACCTGCTACTCGCCCTCTTACCTGGTACTCTCCCTCTTACATGGTACTCTCCCTTTTACCTTATACTCTCCCTCTTACCTGATACTCTCCCTCTTACCTGGTACTCGCCCTCTTACCTGGTACTCACCCTTTCATCAGGTACACACCCTCTTACCTGGTATTCGCCCTCTTATCGGGTACTCGCCCTCTTACCTGCTACTCGCCCTCTTACCTGCTACTCGCCCTCTTACCTGGTACTCGCCCTCTTACCTGCTACTCGCCCTCTTACCTGGTACTCTCCCTCTTACATGGTACTCTCCCTTTTACCTTATACTCTCCCTCTTACCTGATACTCTCCCTCTTACCTGGTACTCGCCCTCTTACCTGGTACTCGCCCTTTCATCAGGTACACACCCTCTTACCTGGTATTCGCCCTCTTATCGGGTACTCGCCCTCTTATCGGGTACACGCCCTCTTACCTGGTACTCGCCCTCTTATCAGGTACTCACCCTCTTACCTGGCACTCGCCCTCTTACCTAGTACTCGCCCTCTTACCTGGCACTCGCCCTCTTACCTAGTACTCGCCCTCTTATCGGGTACTTGCCTCTTACCTGGTACTTGCCCTCTTATCAGGTACTCACCCTCTTACCTGGCACTCATCCTCTGACCTGGTACTCACCTTCTTACCGGGTAATCGCCCTCTTACCTAGTACTCGCCCTCTTACCTGGTACTCGCCCTTCAATTGGGTACTCGCCCTCTTACCCTCTTACCCTCTTACATGCTAACCCTCCATGCTAACCTCCCATGCTAACCCTCTATTGCAGTTTGTCCTTAGTGGATCAGCAGGCCTCCTCTCCTGTCCCAGCAGTTAAATGATTCAAGTAGCCTTAATTCTTCCGCTTTCCCTCCGCCGCGTCCCTGCCACTCATAATTTGTCTTTTCATCGTGGCCAATTTGGAGGCGATCCCCGCCATTAATGATGCCAACTGCTGGAAGCGGGCGAGGGACAATGCCGCGGTTTTACAAGCTGCTGTTGCGGACATAAACGGGTGATTTACCGCCCGCCCGCCGCATGCCCTGCTTGTTAAACAGCTTTTGTTTTATGAACTTTTTACACGTACATATGTGGCTTTATTTGCCTGTCACGACTAAGCATATTTGGGGAGGAGGCGTGAAATGGATCTACATCTGCAGGGTCTGCTCAGACGCATAAAAGCCTGAAATGTACTTTAGTAGGGACCAATTTGTTTTATGCTTTGGAGACACCCCCCCCCCCCCACTCCTCCAAAAAAAGCCCCTTCTTCCTTGGTATGAGAAGAACAATAAAGACAGCGGAGACGTTGCTGACACAGCAGAATAGAACTTGTGCTTTTATGCACGCGCTGCAGTCACAAACATTTCTCAAGTTAGAAAGCGATCAATTTCCATGCATCAGTTGCCGCGACAAAACACGTAAAACGTGTCAATATTGGAGCAATTACACTGAAACAAACTCTTCATCTCACAGACTCACAATCGATTTGATTGATGTTGCAGCATCCGAGTGATTTTTTTTTAAATGCTGCAAACACATTTTTAAGTGGTGTTATTTATGTTTTTAGTAATTGAAAAATCATGCTTGTAAATAATCACAAATTATCCCATTTTAGTCTTTCTTAATCCATTCTAATGTACAGTATGAACAAACGTGCAGCTGTAAAAAAAAAAAATACATTTTAAAATTAATTGTGATTCTTATTTGTAATGTTTTTTAATGGATTAAAAAATCCAAACATTTATTTGAAAAATATTATATACAGTATATACTAGAGATGCGCGGTTTGCGGACACAACCGCGGAGTCCGCGGATTATCCGCGGATCGGGCGGATGAAATAAAAAAAAAAAAAGATTTTATCCGCTCGCGGGTCGGGTCGGGCGGATTAATTAGATTTTTTTATTTTTTATTTTTATTTTTTATTTTTTTTGCGGGTGGCAGTTAAACCAATTCGGAAATATATATATATAGTTAAATGTTGTTACCCACATACGAAAAACGAGCAGGCACCTGCAGCATATGCCACAACAGAAGAAAAAAAAAGAAAAGAGATGGACACTTTTACGGAGCGGAGAAGGGACGCCTCGCCGGGGTCCGGGACCGAGGCCCCTTCCCCCGAGAGGGCCCCACCGGGAGCCGTAGCTGAGGCGATCCGCGAGAAGGGCCCGACGCACGTCCAGGGTCACTACCGCGCCCATCGCACCGACACCCCGCCTCGTCCGCTTTCGCCGCGGCCGGCGTCACGCGCAGCAGGTAAGCAGCTTACCTGCCCGCCACCCCCGTGGCCGGGGGCTCGTAACATGGGTCACTCCGCGCGCTCCGCCCACGCAGCTTACCTGCTTGCCACCCCTGTTGCCGGGGGCGCGTAACAGGGGTCACTCCGCGCGCAGTGCGCTCACGAAAGGGGTGTGGCTCACCCTGGTTGATATAGAGAGCAGGACGGTGGCCATGGAATTTCATTTAAGGTTTGTGATAAACCATCAAACTCATTCGTTAAAAGGACTCTATAGTAATATAAAGCGAATTTTTCTGGACATTATCATGCAAGAAAAGTTTATTTTTGGGATCGCGATCACCGCGTAATGATTTTTAAAGGTTGCATTACATTATTAACTGTCCCATGTGATCAGCCAGTGCGATTGGAAGTCCATGCTCAATTATTGCCTCCGTAAATAAAACTTCGGCATTTATCACATCCAAAGAATCTGTTTGGGCGACGAAAAACGTTGAAAGTTTTCCACTTGTATCGCTAGCAACGGCATTAGACTTGTGTTTTTTTGTCCCAACGTGGTCTTTTACATCGCTAATTCCTCCGTGTCCGATCGAAAAATCTTGTCTGCACAAGGTGCAATTCGCGTAGTTTTCACCCTTTTTTTTTTTTTTAATTAATATTAGATATATAACAACGGGCGGATGGCGGGCGGGTGCACTTCTGATCAAACGTTACATCGGGTGGATGGCGGATGGTTGACGACTTTCTGACGCGGTTGCGGATTAAATAAATTGCCTATCCGCGCATCTCTAGTATATACATATATTGTTGTTTTTGTTTTAAACCTGTCCTGTGAAGTCACTAAGACAAATCATATTGTTCATGTAGATGATCACATTGTTGATGTAGATCAGGGGTGCTCATTACGTCGATCGCGAGCAACCGGTCGATCGCGGAGGGTGTGTCAGTCGATCACCAGCCAGGCATTAAAAAAATAGTCCTAAAAATGAGCGATCATAAATCTTCACTATGACGTCACTTTCGTCACTTGATTGACATTCACGGCACCCGAGGGTCTTCTGAGATGACGCTGGCTGCTGCCAGCTCATTAAAATTACCGACTGGAAGGCGAGAAACACTTTATTTCAACAGACTCTGGCGTGGTGCCTGTCGTCAAAACTCCAAAGACCGACTGCACAGTTGCACAGTTGCGCTAACAAAATAAGAGTCTCAGAAAGCTGGCGTGCACAAGCTAGCAAGCTACGGAGTTTGCCGACAATGTATTTCTTGTAAAGTGTGTACAAAGGAGTACGGAAGCTGGACAAATAAGATGCCAAAAACCAACCACTTTCATGTGGTATTGGACAGAAAGGAGGCCTTTTTTTCTCCTCCATTCGAAAATGCGGACGTTATCAGCACCACTGTCTGATTCCTATCAATGCAAGTCATCAGAATCAGGTAATACACCAACTTATATTCTTGTCTTCATGAAAGAAAGGAATCTATATGTGTTAAATATGCTTGTATTATCTTTAAACACCTTAACTTATTAACAATATTAACTATATGTGTTAAACATGCTTGTATTATCTTTAAACACCTTTAACTTATTAACAATATTAACTATATGTGTTAAACATGCTTGTATTATCTTTAAACACCTTTAACTTGTTAACAATATTAACTATAAGTGTTAAACATGCTTGTATTATCATTAAACACCTTTAACTTGTTAACAATATTAACTATATGTGTTAAACATGCTTGTATTATCTTTAAACACCTTTAACTTGTTAACAATATTAACTATATGTGTTAAACATGCTTGTATTATCTTTAAACACCTTTAACTTATTAACAATATTAACTATATGGGTTAAACATGCTTGTATTATCTTTAAACACCTTTAACTTGTTAACAATATTAACTATAAGTGTTAAACATGCTTGTATTATCATTAAACACCTTTAACTTGTTAACAATATTAACTATATGTGTTAAACATGCTTGTATTATCTTTAAACACCTTTAACTTGTTAACAATATTAACTATATGTATTAAACATTCTTGTATTATCATTAAACACCTTTAATTTTTAACAATATTAACTATATGTGTTAAACATGCTTGCATTATCATTAAACACCTTTAACTTGTTAACAAAAACATATATTTCATAAATAAGTAAATATAAATTATATATATGAATGAGGTAGATCCCCACGACTTGATCAATTGAAAAGTAGCTCGCCTGCAGAAAAAGTGTGAGCACCCCTGATGTAGATGATCACATTGTTGATGTAGATGATCACATTGTAAAGGAGTATGTGATGTGAAAATTAGCATAAATTGCTTGATGAATATGTTTATGCATGATTAATGCGATAATGTTTTGTGATTATTCGCTGGAGTTAAAGCGTGAACTAAACAAAATCCACACAAATGTATTATTTTATTCTTAAATCAAATACATGTTTGGTCCAGAATATTAATATTAGGAGGGTTGGTGGAACTCCAGCATTTTCAAAACAATGTTTACAAAAATAAATAAACATTATTTTCTAATGATATATATATATATATATATATATATATATATATATATATATATATATATATATATATATATATATATTAGAGATGCGCGGTTTGCGGACACAACCGCGGAGTCCGCGGAGTCCGCGGATTATCCGCGGGTCGGGCGGTTGAAATAAAAAAAAATTAGATTTTATCCGCGGGTCGGGTCGGGCGGTTGAAATTAAAAAAAATTAGATTTTAAATAGATTCAGGCGGGTGGCAGTTAAACCAATTGGGAAATATATATACATAGTTAAATGTTGTTACCCACATACGAAAAACGAGCAGGCACCTGCAGCATATGCCACAACAGAAGAAGAAAAAAAAAAGAGATGGACACTTTTAAAAAGCGGAGAAGGGACGCCTCGCCGGGGTCCAGGACCGAGGCCCCTTCCCCCGAGAGGGCCCCACCGGGAGCCATAGCTGAGATGATCCGCGAGAAGGGCCCGACGCACGTCCAGGGTCACCACCGCGCCCACCGCACCGACACCCCGCCTCGTCCGCCTTCGCCGCGGCCGGCGTCACGCGCAGCAGGTAAGCAGCTTACCTGCCCGCCACCCCCGTGGCCGGGGGCTCGTAACAGGGGTCACTCCGTGCGCTCCGCCCGCGCAGCTTACCTGCCCGCCACCCCCGTTGCCGGGGGCGCGTAACAGGGGTCACTCCGCGCGCAGTGCGCTCACGAAAGGGTTGGGGCTCACCCATGTGAGCCGAGTGGGCCACTTTTGGTAAGCAGAACTGGCGCTGCGGGATGAACCGAACGCCGGGTTAAGGCGCCCGATGCCGACGCTCATCAGACCCCAGAAAAGGTGTTGGTTGATATAGACAGCAGGACGGTGGCCATGGAAGTCGGAACCCGCTAAGGAGTGTGTAACAACCCACCTGCCGAATCAACTAGCCCTGAAAATGGATGGCGCTGGAGCGTCGGGCCCATACCCGGCCGTCGCCGGCAGCGAGAGCCGCGAGGGCTAGGCCGCGACGAGTAGGATGGCCGCCGCGGTGCGCGCTGAAGCCTCGGGCGCGAGCCCGGGTGGAGCCGCCGCGGGTGCGAGGGACATCGCACCTCCACGCGCTTGGAGGTGCGCTCAGCGCGGCTCCCAGATGATTGCGCACTGGTGTGCGTCTGGGCCGTGACAGCGTGGCACGCATTGAATGTCTCTGCTGCATTGGATCAGTCTCCTTTCTTTAACAGGCAAAAGCTTTATAACCTCACTAATGCCTTGCATCGTCTATATTAGATGTATAACAACGGGCGGGTGCGGGCGGGTGCGGTTTTGATTAAATGTTAGTTCGGGTGGATGCGGATGGTTGACGACTTTTGTGATGCGGTTGCGGATGAAATAATTGCCTATCCGCGCATCTCTAATATATATATATATATATATATATATACATATATATATATAGTAAATTTGAAATAGTTACTGTTAACCTTCTCACTTATCCACTGATATCCTGCTTTAATATATTTGTGCATCATATTTCAGCACATTTGACACAAGACGCGGGTGTCTAGAAACAATAGCACAAGTCAGAAGCGAAAGAGAAGTATTGATCAGTGAAGAGCGAGGGAGAGGGAGAGGGAGAGGGAGAGTGTTGGTGGGGCTGAGTGATGGAACTATCTTAAATGAGGAGTCCCACATGAAGGTCTGGATTAACCATATTTAATCCCTCATCAAACAGACAATAACAGAGCAGGCTAATCCCCGCCTCCCTTTCCCCTCCCGCCAAGCCCTCGTCTCAGATTAGCTCCTTCTTGCCGGTGTCTTGGCCAGGCGGCGTCTGTGGCGGCCCGTCGGGTTCTCCTCCTCCGTGACCTCTGCTCGAGTTTACAAGCTGCTCCATCGCCTCGACAAAGTTCTTCTGTTACTGGAGGTGGGGACGCTTCCCCGTAAAGACCTTTAAAAAGCACCCTCCTGTTTAACGGTAAAGATATCATTTATATCAACACAGGAACTACAAGTCACAAGTTGGAGGACTTCGTAGGAGCATCCAACATTGGAACAACATTTAAAGGTCATCATAGGTCCACCCTTGAAAAATGATCTTGCATGTGTGAAATGCTACAGCAAAGGTGGGCAAACTGACAAATATTAAAACAGAATTGAGCAAAGATCTGTTTTGAGAATTGCCACAACAAAACTGATACTAGACTTCGACGCACTGGCAAAAAAAAGGGTGATCAACAACACCCCTCCCACTAAAAGAGGATGCAAGTGTTAACCCTTTGTAACCATTTTTATGTTTCTTTGATGTTCTGACATGATATTGTTAAAAATAGATGTATTATTATCAAAATAGCCCATGTTTGAGAAGCCGACTCTTAGTTCCAACAGATATGATGTGCTTTGACTCTTAGTTCCAACAGATGTGATGTGCTTTGACTCTTAGTTCCAACAGATATGATGTGCTTTGACTCTTAGTTCCAACAGATGTGATGTGCTTTGACTCTTAGTTCCAACAGATGTGATGTGCTTTGACTCTTAGTTCCAACAGATATGATATGCTTTGACTCTTAGTTCCAACAGATGTGATGTGTTTTGACTCTTAATTCCAACAGATATGATGTGCTTTGACTCTTAGTTCCAACAGATATGATGTGCTTTGACTCTTAGTTCCAACAGATGTGATAAGCTTTGACTCTTAGTTCTAACAGATGTGATATGCTTTGACTCTTAGTTCCAACAGATATGATGTGCTTTGACTCTTAGTTCCAACAGATGTGATGTGCTTTGACTCTTAATTCCAACAGTTATGATGTGCTTTGACTCTTAGTTCCAACAGATGTGATATGCTTTGACTCTTAGTTTCAACAGATGTGATATGCTTTGACTCTTAGTTCTAACATATATGATATGCTTTGACTCTTAGTTCAAACAGATGTGATATGCTTTGACTCTTAGTTACAACAGCTGTGATATGCTTTGACTCTTAGTTCCAACAGATATTATGTGCTTTGACTCTTAGTTCCAACAGATGTGATGTGCTTTGACTCTTAGTTGCATTAGATATGATATGCTTTGACTCTTAGTTGCAAAAGATATGATATGCTTTGACTCTTAGTTCCAACAGATATGATGTGCTTTGACTCTTAGTTCCAACAGATGTGATGTGCTTTGACTCTTAGTTCTAACAGATATGATGTGCTTTGACTCTTAGTTCCAACAGATGTGATATTCTTTGACTCTTAGTTCCAACATATGTGATATGCTTTGACTCTTAGTTCCAACAGATGTGATGTGCTTTGACTCTTAGTTCCAACAGATGTGATGTGCTTTGACTCTTAGTTCCAACAGATATGATATGCTTTGACTCTTAGTTCCAACAGATGTGATGTGTTTTGACTCTTAATTCCAACAGATATGATGTGCTTTGACTCTTAATTCCAACAGATATGATGTGCTTTGACTCTTAGTTCCAACAGATATGATGTGCTTTGACTCTTAGTTCCAACAGATGTGATAAGCTTTGACTCTTAGTTCTAACAGATGTGATATGCTTTGACTCTTAGTTCCAACAGATATGATGTGCTTTGACTCTTAGTTCCAACACATGTGATGTGCTTTGACTCTTAATTCCAACAGTTATGATGTGCTTTGACTCTTAGTTCCAACAGATGTGATATGCTTTGACTCTTAGTTTCAACAGATGTGATATGCTTTGACTCTTAGTTCTAACATATATGATATGCTTTGACTCTTAGTTCAAACAGATGTGATATGCTTTGACTCTTAGTTACAACAGCTGTGATATGCTTTGACTCTTAGTTCCAACAGATATTATGTGCTTTGACTCTTAGTTCCAACAGATGTGATGTGCTTTGACTCTTAGTTGCATTAGATATGATATGCTTTGACTCTTAGTTGCAAAAGATATGATATGCTTTGACTCTTAGTTCCAACAGATATGATGTGCTTTGACTCTTAGTTCCAACAGATGTGATGTGCTTTGACTCTTAATTCCAACAGATATGATGTGCTTTGACTCTTAGTTCCAACAGATATGATGTGCTTTGACTCTTAGTTCCAACAGATGTGATAAGCTTTGACTCTTAGTTCTAACAGATGTGATATGCTTTGACTCTTAGTTCCAACAGATATGATGTGCTTTGACTCTTAGTTCCAACAGATGTGATAAGCTTTGACTCTTAGTTCTAACAGATGTGATATGCTTTGACTCTTAGTTCCAACAGATATGATGTGCTTTGACTCTTAGTTCCAACAGATGTGATGTGCTTTGACTCTTAATTCCAACAGTTATGATGTGCTTTGACTCTTAGTTCCAACAGATGTGATATGTTTTGACTCTTAGTTTCAACAGATGTGATATGCTTTGACTCTTAGTTCTAACATATATGATATGCTTTGACTCTTAGTTCAAACAGATGTGATATGCTTTGACTCTTAGTTACAACAGCTGTGATATGCTTTGACTCTTAGTTCCAACAGATATTATGTGCTTTGACTCTTAGTTCCAACAGATGTGATGTGCTTTGACTCTTAGTTGCATTAGATATGATATGCTTTGACTCTTAGTTGCAAAAGATATGATATGCTTTGACTCTTAGTTCCAACAGATATGATGTGCTTTGACTCTTAGTTCCAACAGATGTGATGTGCTTTGACTCTTAATTCCAACAGATATGATGTGCTTTGACTCTTAGTTCCAACAGATATGATGTGCTTTGACTCTTAGTTCCAACAGATGTGATAAGCTTTGACTCTTAGTTCTAACAGATGTGATATGCTTTGACTCTTAGTTCCAACAGATATGATGTGCTTTGACTCTTAGTTCCAACAGATGTGATGTGCTTTGACTCTTAATTCCAACAGTTATGATGTGCTTTGACTCTTAGTTCCAACAGATGTGATATGCTTTGACTCTTAGTTTCAACAGATGTGATATGCTTTGACTCTTAGTTCTAACATATATGATATGCTTTGACTCTTAGTTCAAACAGATGTGATATGCTTTGACTCTTAGTTACAACAGCTGTGATATGCTTTGACTCTTAGTTCCAACAGATATTATGTGCTTTGACTCTTAGTTCCAACAGATGTGATGTGCTTTGACTCTTAGTTGCATTAGATATGATATGCTTTGACTCTTAGTTGCAAAAGATATGATATGCTTTGACTCTTAGTTCCAACAGATATGATTTGCTTTGACTCTTAGTTCCAACAGATGTGATGTGCTTTGACTCTTAGTTCTAACAGATATGATGTGCTTTGACTCTTAGTTCCAACAGATGTGATATTCTTTGACTCTTAGTTCCAACATATGTGATATGCTTTGACTCTTAGTTCCAACAGATGTGATATGCTTTGACTCTTCGTTGCAACACATATGATATGCTTTGACTCTTAGTTCCAACAGATATTATGTGCTTTAACTCTTAGTTCCAACAGATGTGATGTGCTTTGACTCTTAGTTGCATTAGATATGATATGCTTTGACTCTTAGTTGCAAAAGATATGATATGCTTTGACTCTTAGTTCCAACAGATATGATGTGCTTTGACTCTTAGTTCCAACAGATGTGATGTGCTTTGACTCTTAATTCCAACAGTTATGATGTGCTTTGACTCTTAGTTCCAACAGATGTGATATGCTTTGACTCTTAGTTTCAACAGATGTGATATGCTTTGACTCTTAGTTCTAACATATATGATATGCTTTGACTCTTAGTTCAAACAGATGTGATATGCTTTGACTCTTAGTTCCAACAGCTGTGATATGCTTTGACTCTTAGTTCCAACAGATATTATGTGCTGTGACTCTTAGTTCCAACAGATGTGATGTGCTTTGACTCTTAGTTGCATTAGATATGATATGCTTTGACTCTTAGTTGCAAAAGATATGATATGCTTTGACTCTTAGTTCCAACAGATATGATGTGCTTTGACTCTTAGTTCCAACAGATGTGATGTGCTTTGACTCTTAGTTCTAACAGATATGATGTGCTTTGACTCTTAGTTCCAACAGATGTGATATTCTTTGACTCTTAGTTCCAACATATGTGATATGCTTTGACTCTTAGTTCCAACAGATGTGATATGCTTTGACTCTTAGTTGCAACACATATGATATGCTTTGACTCTTAGTTGCAACAGATGTGATATGCTTTGACTCTTAGTGCCAACACATATGATGTGCTTTGACTCTTAGTTCCAACAGATGTGATATGCTTTGACTCTTAGTTCCAACAGATATGATGTGCTTTGACTCTTAGTTCCAACAGATGTTATGTGCTTTGACTCTTAGTTCCATCAGATATGATGTGCTTTGACTCTTAGTTTCAACAGATGTGATATGCTTTGACTCTTAGTTGCAACAGATATGACATGCTTTGACTCTTAGTTGCAACAGATGTGATATGCTTTGACTCTTAGCTCCAACAGATACGATATGCTTTAACTTAGTTCCAACCGATATGATATGCTTTAAATCTTAGTTCCAACCGATAGGATATGCTTTGACTCTTAGTTCCAACAGATATGATATGCTTTGACTTAGTTCCAACACAAATTATATGCTTTGACTCTTTGTTCCAACAAATATGATCATCTTTGACTCTTAGTTCCAACATATATGATGTACTTTGACTCTTAGTTCCAACAGATATGATATGCTTTGATTCTTAGTTCCAACATATATGATATGCTTTGACTCTTAGTTTCAACACATATGATATGCTTTGACTCTTAGTTCCAACAGATACGATGTGCTTTGACTCTTAGTTCCAACAGATATGATTCTCTTTGACTCTTAGTTCCAACAGATATGATACGTTTTGATTCTTAGATCCAACAGATATGATATGCTTTGACTCTTAGGTCCAACACATATGATATGCTTTGACTCTTAGTTCCAATACATATGATATGCTTTGACTCTTTGGGGGCGTGGTTAAGATATATATATAAGAAATACTTGACTTTCCGTGAATTCTAGCTATATATATTTATTTTATTACATATATATATATATATATATATATATATATACATATAAATAAATAAAAGAAATACTTGAATTTTAGTGATCATTTATTTACACATATACACACACATAACACTCATCTACTCATTGTTGAGTTAAGGGTTGAATTGTCCATCCTTGTTCTATTCTCTGTCACTATTTTAGAACACACACATTATACAAATATACATTATAAAATCAAAAATTAGGATCAGAAGTTCCTATATAAACATTGCGCACTCACGTCGCCTTTTTGTATTGATTACAGCAGCTGTGCACTGGATTCATTCACAAATACAAACTACAACTCACAAACACTTTAGAGTTAGGCTCCACCATCAGAATGTGTACTTAAACTTATAAAGATCACATGGATATTATTCAGTGAGTTGATTCACCAAAACAAACCTGTTATACAGGAGGAAAAAGCACACAGGACGTTTCAATTGTTCACAGACTGGTCGCGCTCATCAGAATGACAAGACACTTCCGGTCTGCAGGTGATAGCATTCAATTGGGAAGAAACACCCTACTGCCCCCTACTGACCAATGTGAATACTGATAAATGTGTAATGACAGCTCCAAAAACGAATTCAAACCACAAAATAAAATAAATAAATCAACACAAAAATGTGACACATTATGGGTGGGTCACATATGCATGTACAGTAGATGGCAGTATTGTCCTGTTTAAAAGTGTCACAACATTGCTGTTTACGGCAGACCAACTGCTTTACGGTAGACGAAAACTTGACTGCTGTTGTTGTGTGTTGTTACCGCGCTGGGAGGACGTTAATGAAACTGCCTAACAATAAACCCACAGAAGAAACCAAGAACTCGCCCTCGATCATTAGCTGTTTATATTGTGAGAAAGCGGACGTGTGAACAGGCTGTCAACACGTCACTCAGGGCCGCATGGAGCTGGAGGGGGCGTGGCCTCCAGCTCCGCCTGAATTTCGGGAGATTTTCGGGAGAAAATTTGTCCCGGGAGGTTTTCGGGAGAGGCGCTGAATTTCGGGAGTCTCCCGGAAAATCCGGGAGGGTTGGCAAGTATGATGTATAGATCTTTAAATCTGTTGATCCCCAGACCTGACCACCTTAACAAGGTACTATCGACAAGACAGGGAAGGAAGGCATGATTAGCAGTGATGGGTGCCAGACTAGAAATAGTCTGTCAACCAAAATAGCGTTTAATCTGGACCCAAACTCTGAATGAGATTTTTACGATTGGATTTGTTGCGATCTCGTACGTGCAATTTACACTCTTTATTCCAAGGAGGAATGAACACAAAACGACGTTGGCGAGGGAGGGAGCACACCATGGAAAAACAGCCCACAATAAAACTACTTAAGTGGTGGTCACACCGGAAACACAGCTGGGCCAGCCACACAGGCGGGAGACGCTGGTGCCGACGCGGGAAGGAGCCTCGGAGGGCGAGTCACAGGAAAAAGTCTATCCACAAACAGGAGCGCTAAGCATGTGGCACCGACGTCTCCCAGCTGCCACTACTCAGCTTAAATAGCCCTGATGTAATTAGTGGCTGGTGTGCCCAAAGTCAGTGCCACCTGTGGATCATCCCACTGTTGGACAAGAGAGAGAGCGAGAGAGAGAGAGAGAGAGAGAGAGAGAGAGAGAGAGAGAGAGAGAGAGAGAGAGAGAGAGAGAGAGAGAGAGAGAGAGAGAGAGAGAGAGAGAGAGAGAGAGAGAGAGAGATTTTTCGTAAAAACAGAAGTAGAAGAGTGGATGTTAGACAGAACCAGAGCCCTAAGAGATAATGGTTTGGTTGAGTTAGCCTCCATAACCAGCCATAACGGAGAGGGATCAGCCAATATTCAAGAATTCTAATGTTGCTGGACCGGTAAAGTTTGGTAGTGCTAATCCTGCCGACGCTTCGGGTGTCTGTAAATTTTGTTTTACGCGATCTGAGTCTTTTTATTCCAAATGAAGTCTAAAATTTGACTATCTCAGGACCAGCGATCAAAACCTCCCTGGATTCTTGACAACAGTGGAACAAATCTGGCTTTATAAAGCTCAGCAGGTGTATGTGTGACCTGGACACTGAAAGAAGTACAACTTAAATTCGGATATATGTAAATATCTGCCTCCGACAATTCCCCCTTCAGATCTTCTAAAAAGGTCTTTATCACTAGTACAACACTTCTAAAATACGCCCCTCTTTGAGCAAGCTAGTAAAAAATTAAAAGCATAGTTACATGGGAGATAAACGGATGGAATCTATGTCAATGTCGTCACTCTCAGGGAAGGAAACTAGCATTTCTCGAAAGTGTTGCGTTTTGGACCAGTTGTTCCTCCCAGGGAATTCAAGTCACAATTCGCTCCCAAGTTCTTTCCGACACTTAAAGCTGAGTTGAAAAACCACCAGAGACCGAATAGGTATTTTGTTGTATATTCTCAAAGCTTTGCCAATATACATTGATTGAGACCAGTCTAACCCTAGAACATTCTATTGCGCCTCCCAAAATGGTCTGTCCTCCCGGTCCCACCACCCTCTCTCTCGTCCCATCTCTGTAGACAAAACAAATGCTAGTCAAAACACATTCCAAAGAACTCAAGGTTAACACACACAGTATACTTGCTGACAGAGCATCAAGAGAAGAAATGGAAAACACGAGCTGTTTTCAAATATGACTAAGAAATTAAAGAAGTACAACTTAAATTCGGATGTATGTAAATATCTGCCTCCGACAACACTCAAGTATGGGAAACTTTGCGAGGCAATTTTAAAGGGAAACTTGTGCAGAAGATATTTCTTAGCAGCAGAATTTATAGGAAATATTTCACTTTTACTTAAAGGCCTACTGAAATACGATTTTCTTATTCAAACGGGGATAGCAGGTCCATTCTATGTGTCATGCTTGATCATTTCGCGATATTGCCATATTTTTGCTGAAAGGATTTAGTAGAGAACATCGACGATAAAGCTCGCAACTTTTGGTCGCTGATAAAAAAAGCCTTGCCTGTACCGGAAGTAGCAGACGAGTAGCGTGACGTCACAGGTTGTGGAGCTCCTCACAATCATGGCCACCAGCAGCGAGAGCGATTCGGACCGAGAAAGCGACGATTTCCCCATTAATTTGAGCGAGGATGAAAGATTTGTGGATGCGGAAAGTGAGAGTGAAGGACTAGAGGGCAGTGGGAGTGATTCAGATAGGGAAGATGCTGTGAGAGGCGGGTGGGACCTGATATTCAGCTGGGAATGACTAAAACAGTAAATAAACACAAGACATATATATACTCTATTAGCCACAACACAACCAGGCTTATATTTAATATGCCACAAATTAATCCCGCATAACAAACACCTCCTCCCTCTCGTCCATATAACCCGCCAATACAACTCAAACACCTGCACAACACACTCAATCCCCAAAGTTCATACAGCACATATATTTCCCCAAAGTCCCCAAAGTTACGTACATGACATGCACATAGCGGCACGCACGTACGGGCAAGCGATCAAATGTTTGGAAGCGTACTCACGGTACCGTGTCTGCACATCCAACTCAAAGTCCTCCTGGTAAGAGTCTCTATTGTCCCAGTTCTCCACAGGCCAATGGTAAAGCTTGACTGTCATCTTTCGTGAATGTAAACAATGAAACGCCGGCTGTGTTTGTGTTGCTGCAGTCGGCCGCAATACACCGCTTCCCACCTACAGCTTTCTTCTTTGCTGTCTCCATTGTTCATTGAACAAATTGCAAAAGATTCACCAACACAGATGTCCAGAATACTGTGGAATTTTGCGATGAAAACAGACGACTTAATAGCTGGCCACCATGCTGTCCCAAAATGTCCTCTACAATCCGTGACGTCACGCGCAGGCGTCATCATACCGAGACGTTTTCAGCAGGATATTCCGCGCGAAATTTAAAATTGCACTTTAGTAAGCTAACTCGGCCGTATTGGCATGTGTTGCAATGTTAAGATTTCATCATTGTGTTGCGTTTTGACCAGTTGTTCCTCCCAGGGAATTCAAGTTGCTGGTCACTCCCAAGCTCTTTTGATGACACATAAAGCTGAGTAGAAGAACCACCAGAGACAGAATAGGTATTTTGTAATTTTATTTCCAAAGCCTTTGGAAATAAACTTGAGACCAAATCCAGTACAGAAGTGCTCACTCGCACAGCTAAAAATGGTCTAAATCCCCATACGGAAAAACTTCTTCTTCTATAACGTCTCCCTTGCCCCCACCCTCCTTGTCCCTCTTACTCCACAGCTGGGCAAAGGGAAAGATAAGAGAAATAATTTATTGCTACTCCCCCTCTCTCTCAGCTCACTCCAGGTCCCTTTTGTTTATTATCTAAAGTCGGTTTTAGACGAGAAGCAGAGAAGATCTCCCCCTTCACATTCTCAAAAGTTGGCACACAGTACTTGCAGACAACCAAAAGATAACAAATAAAGAACACTAGCTGTATATATGTAATATGACTATGGTTTAAAAGAAGTAACACACAAATATGGATATATCTCATTATCTGCCTTCGTCAATTGATATAGATTTCAGTAGGCCTTTAAGTTCAATTTCTAACCAGACACATGTCTAAAAACTTGGAGAGTGCTTACGGGAGCCCGGATCAAGGCGGAGATGTCAGTGGCATATAGACGGAGGTCATCTGCATAGAGAGAGACTTTCACCTGCACATTGAGTCTACATACGCCCGTACTAAGCGGGTTGGTACGAAGCGCTGTTGACAGAGGCTCAATGGAAGGGCAAAAAGCAACGGGCTCATGGGGCAACCCTGCCGTGTGGAACGCTAAAGGCGAAAATATTCGGATTTAACATTTAGGAAATCCATCCATCCATCCGTCTTCTTCCGCTTATCCGAGGTCGGGTCGTGGGGGCAGCAGCCTAAGCAGGAAACCCCAGACTTCCCTCTCCCCAGCCACTTCGTCCAGCTCTTCCTGTGGGACCCCGAGGCGTTCCCAGGCCAGCCGGGAGACATAGTCTTCCCAACGTGTCCTGGGTCTTCCCCGCGGCCTCCTACCGGTCGGACGTGCCCTAAACACCTCCCTAGGGAGGCGTTCGGGTGGCATCCTGACCAGATGCCCGAACCACCTCATCTGGCTCCTCTCGATGTGGAGGAGCAGCGGCTTTACTTTGAGCTCCCCCCGGATGGCAGAGCTTCTCACCCTATCTCTAAGGGAGAGCCCCGCCACCCGGCGGAGGAAACTCATTTCGGCTTGTACCCGTGATCTTGTGCTTTCGGTCATAACCCAAAGCTCATGACCATAGGTGAGGATGGGAACGTAGATCGACCGGTAAATTGAGAGCTTTGCCTTCCGGCTCAGCTCCTTCTTCACCACAACGGATCGATACAGCGTCCGCTTTACTGAAGACGCCGCACCAATCCGCCTGTCGATCTCACGATCCACTTTTCCCTCACTCGTGAACAAGACTCCGAGGTACTTGAACTCCTCCACTTGGGGCAAGATCTCCTCCCCAACCCGGAGATGGCACTCCACCCTTTTCCGGGCGAGAACCATGGACTCGGACTTGGAGGTGCTGATTCTCATCCCAGTCGCTTCACACTCGGCTGCGAACCGATCCAGTGAGAGCTGACGATCCTGGCCAGATGAAGCCATCAGGACCACATCATCTGCAAAAAGCAGAGACCTAATCCTGCAGCCACCAAACCAGATCCCCTCAACGCCTTGACTGCGTCTAGAAATTCTGTCCATAAAAGTTATGAACAGAATCGGTGACAAAGGGCAGCCTTGGCGGAGTCCAACCCTCACTGGAAACGTGTCCGACTTACTGCCGGCAATGCGGACCAAGCTCTGGCACTGAGCATACAGGGACCGGACTGCCACAATCAGACAGTCCGATACCCCATACTCTCTGAGCACTCCCCACAGGACTTCCCGAGGGACACGGTCGAATGCCTTCTCCAAGTCCACAAAACACATGTAGACTGGTTGGGCAAACTCCCATGCACCCTCAAGGACCCTGCCGAGAGTATAGAGCTGGTCCACAGTTCCACGACCAGGACGAAAACCACACTGTTCCTCCTGAATCCGAGGTTCGACTATCCGGCGTAGCCTCCTCTCCAGTACACCTGAATAGACCTTACCGGGAAGGCTGAGGAGTGTGATCCCACGATAGTTAGAACACACCCTCCGGGTTCCCCTTCTTAAAGAGAGGAACCACCACCCCGGTCTGCCAATCCAGAGGTACCGCCCCCGATGTCCACGCGATGCTGCAGAGTCTTGTCAACCAAGACAGCCCCACAGCATGAAATGAAAGCGTATACTATGAAATATGTATTTTATACATTTTTACGTATTCGTGAAATGCAAAATGTCAATTTGTGACAGAGAGTGTCTACAGCAGCTCCTTGTGCACCTAAATCTGGGAAGTTTACATGTTTAATATTGTCAATTTGTGTACTATATTTGTCTTAATTTTAGCATCAACTTGCCAGGAGACTGGAGATAGAAATTAGCCATTGGCTTTATAATCTGTCAAGACTGGGACTTTGGCTTGGTTTGTTCTCCCGAGGTGCAAGTGAATTGGACCAGATGTGGCGTGAAGGTAAATACATGATTTATTTAAACACTATAACTACAAAAAAAGGATCAAACAAAAGGCGCGCACAGGGGCGGAGGTACAAAACTAGACTATAAACACAGAACTTGCACATTGGCAGAAACTATGAACAATTAAACAAAACTTGCAAACTATGGCATGAATAAAGAAAACTTACTTGGATGAAAAAACGGCATGAAAAAGCGCAGCAAGGGTCATAAGTGTGTGGAGAGTATAAATGCGGGGATGTCGTCAGAACGACAAACTGAAAACAATGAACTTAAATACTATAGACATGATTAACGAAAACAGGTGCGTGACTCAAAACGTGAAACAGGTGCGTGACGTGACAGGTGAAAACTAATGGTTGCTATGGTGACAAAACAAAACAAAAGTGCACAAAAAGTCCAAAAACAAAACCGAACATGACTAAAACAAAACATGATCGCACAGACATGACATAATCTCACATATTTACATGTCAAATGTTCATTCATATTTATTGTCCCTTTTATATACACTTCATCTCAAATCTCAGTGTGTGCTGTTAGTTGCACAACATCGCACACAGCATGATACCATGAATGTGGAGGGAAATGAGTGTTTCCATGGCCACAGCCAGTAGTACATACAAAATGTAATTTAAAAATGGAGCTCTGCATTACTTTTCAATTAGTCGATCACACGGCCACAATAGCGCATGCAATTCTATAGTTTGCACACGCTGTTTAGGTCTTTGTTGTTGGATCTTAGTACAAAAACCACCACGGACTGGGAGACTTCCACTGGCGTGTTCTGGGATGGATTTCAAGACGTGGGTTCGAACATGTTGTGTGCTATCTGTGGAATAAGTGAGCGTGGAAATGAAACACAGGAACACCCACACAAAGAAAGGCTTGACTTTCAGGCCCTGGATTGCACTACAAACCCGCTAATTAGCGTGTGAGATAGGGGCCGTGTAATTAGCGCTAAGTGTGAGCACCCTGGAGTAAACAAATATGTTCATCAAGCAAATAAGGGATTACCGCCTATGTGCTCACTTCGCTCCTTAACCCGTGTCTCCACCGAGGGGACGCGGCATGAGGCGAGCGGACCGAGAGAAAGAGAAGGGAAAAAAACATAAGAGCGAGATAGAGCCAGTCTGGCCGATGTTGCTGACACCCACTTTTTGGCAGTGCTGAGTTCTCTCCTCAGATAAAACATAAATAGGCAAATCCAACATGGGAATATCTGAGAAATATTTGTGTTTACTTTGCTAAGCATGCGACTCTGAATTCTGGGAAGGTTTAAATGTAATTTTGTGTACTTTAACTTTTATCTTGCTCATTTTGTCAGAATTGTTACTGCCCGTTTGGGTTTTCCCGTGTGTTTGCAGTTGCCAATCAGGCTATTTATGCCTGCCTCGCCCTCCAGTCAGGGCTCAATGATTGTTTCCTGTTTTCCCTGCATGTGCATTTACCAGTTGCATTATTTCCTTTTTGACATTAAAGTCATGTTTTCCTGCGCAACGCCTGTCATCTCTGCATCTTGGGGTTCAAGGCCGACAACACCTGACAGAATCATCCAGCCAAATATGAACCCTGCGGAGATTTCAATGGCCGAGAGGCCTGGCAAGATGTTGGCACTTTTTTTCAAGCTCTCTCCCACCCATCCCTGTCGTCTGTTGGCCTCTTTGGGGATGCCTGGGATGCCTCCCTCGAAGGGGGGGCTAAGGTCAGCTGTGCGACAGGGGAAGCGCAGCTCTCACCTCTCCCAGTGAGACCACCTCAGACGCCGACAGCCCAGCCGCCTACTGCTCCAGCTCTGTACATGCTATGTTCGTCTCCGGCAGGCCGTCCCACGGCGTCTTCGTCTTTGGCGGGCCGTCCCACGGCTCCGCAATCTTCATCTCCGGCGGGCCTTCCCACGGCGCCGTCATCCTCGACTCCGGCAGGCCGTCCCACGGCGTCTTCGTCTTCGGCGGGCCGTCCCACGGCTCCGCAATCTTCATCTCCGGCGGGCCTTCCCACGGCGCCGTCATCCTCGACTCTGGCAGGCCGTCCCACGGCGTCTTCGTCTTCGGCGGGCCGTCCCACGGCTCCGCAATCTTCATCTCCGGCGGGCCTTCCCACGGCGCCGTCATCCTCGACTTCGGCGGGCCTACCCACGGCGCCATGACCTCCTCTCCGGATGCGATGGCCGTGCCCGGGAATTATTTTGGTGATTTAACCCCCAATTCCAACCCTTGATGCTGAGCGCAGCTCTCACCTCTCCCAGTGAGACCACCTCAGACGCCGACAGCCCAGCCGCCTACTGCTCCAACTCTGTACATGCTATGTTCGTCTCCGGCAGGCTGTCCCACGGCGTCTTCGTCTTCGGCGGGCCGTCCCACGGCTCCGCAATCTTCATCTCCGGCGGGCCTTCCCACGGCGCCGTCATCCTCGACTTCGGCGGGCCTACCCACAGCGCCATGACCTCCTCTCCGGATGCGATGGCCGTGCCCGGGAATTATTTTGGCGATTTAACCCCCAATTCCAACCCTTGATGCTGAGCGCAGCTCTCACCTCTCCCAGTGAGACCACCTCAGACGCCGACAGCCCAGCCGCCTACTGCTCCAGCTCTGTACATGCTATGTTCGTCTCCGGCAGGCCGTCCCACGGCGTCTTCGTCTTCGGCGGGCCGTCCCACGGCTCCGCAATCTTCATCTCCGGCGGGCCTTCCCACGGCGCCGTCATCCTCGACTCCGGCAGGCCGTCCCACGGCGTCTTCGTCTTCGGCGGGCCGTCCCACGGCTCCGCAATCTTCATCTCCGGCGGGCCTTCCCACGGCGCCGTCATCCTCGACTTCGGCGGGCCTACCCACGGCGCCATGACCTCCTCTCCGGATGCGATGGCCGTGCCCGGGAATCATTTTGGTGATTTAACCCCCAATTCCAACCCTTGATGCTGAGTGCCAAGCAGGGAAGTAATGGCTCCCATCCTTATAGTCTTTGGTATGACTATATATATATATATATATATATATATATATATATATATATATAGTATTTGCAGTGCAGGAGTAGTCACACACACACACACACACACGCACACCAAGTGTGCATATAGTGGGTTAGTGTGGATGTGGGTCCGGTGACAGCTCAGTCCCTCAGCCGTCCCCCGCAGCGCTATCTAGAGACCACCTGTCCCCACCACTCTCTCCCTGCTTCCCACCCTCCCTTGGTGGTAGAGAGAAAGAAAGAGGGGGTATGGGGGGGGGGACCCCAGAAAGCTGTGTGCACTCCTCTGCTGCCCTTGAACCCTCTGTGTGCCTCAGTAGTGGGGACTCTCCCACACTGCTGCCACCTGTAATTACCTCATGCCTGGGAGACAAGTTTTAAGTGTCAGACCAGGTGCTTCCTGACAGCCGCCATGATTAGGAGAATTCTGCACTTCTGTCAGCGCTCTCCCATGGCGACCGTCGCGCCTTGTTGTCACGGCAACAATAGCTTACTCGTTTGTTGACGGACTGATAGTCTTCCCCTGCCGAGAGTGAGGTGGTACCCCCCCCAAAGCACAGGCCCCCTGGGGGGGTGTAGGACGGCGCCCCGGGGGACAAAAACTCTGCTGGAGTTGGAGAGTCCAAACTTGTGCAGTCCTGTCCCACTTAGCTGCACTTTCACTTTCTTCTCAGCTGTCTGCCTCCTTGCACTCTCACTGCTCTCTGTCCCACAAATTGGCCTCCGTGCTCGACTTGCCTTTTCTCTGCACACACACTTCAGAAGATGGATTTGATCTGTAAAATGTCATCATTGATATTCATCAATCACTTATGAATTGAACAGTTCAGTCACAAGTATTTACATAGTCCTTGCTTTACTTGTTTATGCTCTATATCTATATATCCTATATCTATTTATCCTATATATATTTATCCTATATCTATCTATTTATCCTATATCTATCTATTATAAATATATAATAATAATAAATAATAATAATAATAATAATAATAATAATAATAATAATAATAATAATAATAATAATAATAATAATAGATTTTATTTGTAAAAAGCACTTTACATTGAGTAAACAACCTCAAAGTGCTACAGTGTATTAACAAATATATAAATAAAAAGATAATAAAAAAAATAAAAAAATAAAAAACTAGAACAGCCAAATAGCTAAAACTAGTATGCATATATCTAAAAAAAAAAAAAAAAAGGCTTTTTTTAAAAAGAAGGGTTTTTAAGCCTTTTTTAAAAGCATCCACAGTCTGTGGTGCCCTCAGGTGGTCAGGGAGAGCGTTCCACAGACTGGGAGCGGCGGAGCAGAAAGCCCAGTCTCCCATTGTTCGTAGCTTTGTCCTCAAAGGTTGGAGGAGGTTAGCCTGTCCGGAGCGGAGGTGTCATGTGGAGGATTTGGGGGTGAGTAGTATATATATATATATATATATATATATATATATATATATATAAGAAGAAGAAGAAGAAGAACGAAAAGAAGAAGTATGAGAAGAAGAAGAACAAGAAGAAGAAGAACGAGAAGAAGAAGAACGAGAAGAAGAAAAAGAAGAACGAGAAGAAGAAGAAGAAGAAGAACGAGAAGAACGAGAAGAAGAAAAACGAGAAGAATGAGAAGAAGAAGAAGTAGAAGAAAAAGAAGAACGAGGAGAAGAAGGACGAGAAGAAGAAGGACGAGAAGAAGAAAAAGAAGAAGAAGAAGAACGAGAAGAAGAAAAACCACAACAACAATAAGAAGAACGAGAAGAAGAAGAACGAGAAGAAGAAGAAGAAAAATGAGAAGAAGAAGAACGAGAAGAACGAGAAGAAGAAGAACGAGATGAACAAGAAGAAGAAGAACAAGAAGAAGAAGAAGAACGAGAAGAAGAAGAAGAAGGAGAAAAATGAGAAGAAGAAGAACGAGATGAACGAGAAGAAGAAGAACAAGAAGAAGAAGAAGAACGAGACGAAGAAGAAGTAGAAGAAAAAGAAGAACGAGAAAAAGAAGAACGAGAAGAAGAAGGAAGAGAAGAAGAAAAAGAACGAGAAGAAGAAAAAGAAGAAGAAGAAGAATGAGAAGAAGAAAAACAACAACAACAAGAACAAGAATGAGAAGAAGAAGAAGAAGAACGAGAAGAAGAAGAAGAAGAAGAAGAAGAAGAAGAAGACCTACTCAGTGGCCTAGTGGTTAGAGTGTCCGCCCTGAGATCGGTAGGTTGTGGGTTCAAACCCCGGCCGAGTCATACCAAAGACTATAAAAATGGGACCCATTACCTCCCTGCTTGGCACTCAGTATCAAGGGTTGGAATTGGGGGTTAAATCACCTAAAATGATTCCCGGGCGCGGCCACCGCTGCTGCCCACTGCTCCCTTCACCTCCCAGGGGGTGATCAAGGGTGATGGGTTAAATGCAGAGAATAATTTCGCCACACCTAGTGTGTGTGTGACAATCATTGGTACTTTAACTTTAACTTTAAGAAGAAGAAGAAGAAGAAGAAGAAAAAGAAGAACGAGAAGAAGAAAAAGAAGGAGAAAAATGAGAAGAAGAAGAACGAGAAGAACGAGAAGAAGAAGAACGAGATGAACGAGAAGAAGAAGAACAAGAAGAAGAAGAAGAACGAGATGAACGAGAAGAAGAAGAACAAGAAGAAGAAGAAGAACGAGAAGAAGAAGAAGTAGAAGAAAAAGAAGAACGAGAAAAAGAAGAACGAGAAGAAGAAGGAAGAGAAGAAGAAAAAGAACGAGAAGAAGAAAAAGAAGAAGAAGAAGAATGAGAAGAAGAAAAACAACAACAACAAGAACAAGAATGAGAAGAAGAAGAAGAAGAAAAAGAAGAACGAGAAGAAGAAGAAGGAGAAAAATGAGAAGAACAAGAACGAGAAGAACGAGAAGAAGAAGAACGAGATGAACGAGAAGAAGAAGAACAAGAAGAAGAAGAACGAGAAGAAGAAGTAGAAGAAAAAGAAGAACGAGAAGAAGAAGGAAGAGAAGAAGAAAAAGAACGAGAAGAAGAAAAAGAAGAATAAGAAGAAAAAGAAGAAGAAGAAGAAGAATGAGAAGAAGAAAAACAACAACAACAAGAACAAGAATGAGAAGAAGAAGAAGAAGAACGAGAAGAAGAAGAAAAAAAGAAGAAGAAGAAGGACAAGAAAAAGAAGAACAAGAAGAAGAAGAAAAAGAAGAATGAGAAGAAGAAGAAAAAGAAGAACGAGGAGAAGAAGAAGAAGAAGAAGAAGAAGAAGAACAAGAAGAAGAAGAAGAAGAACAAGAAGAAGAAGAAGAAGAAGAAGAAGAACAAGAAGAAGAAGAAGAAGAAGAAGAAGAAGAAGAAGAAGAAGAAGAAGAAGAAGAGGAAGAAGAAGAAGAAGGCTCTGGAATGCAGACAAGTAGACAAAGTAATGACGTGATGTTGTGTGAAAAAGGGGGCGTGTCACTGAGTGAAGGACACAAACTGTACTTCCAGGTGGCAAAGTGAGAAGGCGCTAATGAGCGAGCGAGGGCCTCCCCGCTGGCACCGCCGTGGACCTCGCCATCGCCTCTCATCACGCCAGCTGGCAGAGGCTGGAGAGACGCGCCGCATGCAAAGCGGCCTCCGCCCCTCCCCCGCCATTGATTGGCAGCGGCGGGCTGAATATTGACGGTCAAACGAGGAGGAGTCCAGAAGAGGAGAAAAGAAGAGTGAGACTGAAAGAGGAACAATTTCAAAGAAGTAAAAAAAGGCTGAGGTGGGCAGAAGAGAAGTGACATGGTTGCAGCGACAGAGAGCAGGAATACCAGAGGGGACTGGGAGCTAATTAAGAGGCAGATCAAAGACTTCCTCTACGTGCTTTTCCTCGACACATCCGGGAAAACTCTAAACACTTTTTCTGCCACCTCAGTTCTTTTCTTGCAGTGGAAAGAAAACAAAGACAAATATAGTCCACTTACTTTGAGCGAGACCGCCGTTCATCACCTTGTTTACAGTCAACAATAGAAACATGCTGGCTTTTCATTAGAGGCCATTAAAAATACACAATTGAAGAATAAGTGAAGACACATTTGTCAGAACAATTGTATCCAAGTTATCACACAACTTTGCGTTGCCATGAGTTCCCCGCGAGAGGACAAAAGCTGTCTTGGATCCTACCAAGAAGAAGGCTTGTAAAACTCCACAGTGTAGGATGGGAAGCAACATGAAGGTGTTCTGTTTCTTTTATGTATTTTAATCCACAGAAAGATTTTGTCTTGACCCGAGAGCTACAAAGCGAAGAGGAAGCAGGGCCTGACTCCCCTCCAGGGACCTTTTCTTTGAACTGTTTTACGACCTTTTCTTTGAACTGTTTTTAATCAAAGGCGATGGCTGTTTACCACCCCCCTCCCTTAGAAACAGCTGTCGCTATGTAATCAGGGAAAGTCCAAATAAAAGAGAATTGGATAAAAAAAAAAATGTGGGAATTGTGGAACTTTGAAAAATTCAATGGGAATTTAATTGAAATTTGGAAATTTCGGGAAAAGCGGGAATTGTTTTGAAAATGCTAAAAGACTTGAATGTTCTGAATGAGTTGAAATGGTTGGTGTTGGAATTTTTCAAAACAGTCGAGAAATGTTGAAGTACTAACATTTTAACCTGTTCTTGTACTTCTTCTTCTTCTTCTCGTTTTTCTTCTTCCTGTTTTTCTTCTTCTTCTTCTTCTTCTTCTTCTTCTTCTTCTTCTTCTTCTTCTTCTTCTTCTTTGTCTTCTTCTCGTTCTTCTTCTTCTTCTTCTCGTTCTTCTTCTTCTACTTCTTTGTCTTCTTCTTCTTCTTTTTCTTCTTCTCGTTCTTCTTCTCGTTCTTCTTTTTCTTCTTCTCGTTCTTCTTCTTCTTGTCCTTCTTCTTCTCGTTCTTCTTCTTCTTCTTTTTCTTCTTTTTCTTCTTCTTCTTCTTCTTCTTCTTCTTCTTCTTCTTCTTCTTCTTCTTCTTCTCATTCTTCTTGTTCTTCTTCTTCTTGTTCTTCTTCTTCTCATTCTTCTCATACTTCTTCTTCTTCTTCTTCTTCTTCTTCTTCTTCTTCTTTGTCTTCTTCTTGTTCTTCTTCTTCTCGTTCTTCTTCTTCTTCTTCTCGTTCTTCTTCTTCTTCTCGTTCTTCTTCTTCTTCTTCTACTTCTTCTTCTTCTTCTTCTTTTTCTTCTTCTCGTTCTTCTTCTCGTTCTTCTTTTTCTTCTTCTCGTTCTTCTTCTTGTCCTTCTTCTTCTCGTTCTTCTTCTTCTTCTTTTTCTTCTTTTTCTTCTTCTTCTTCTTCTTCTTCTTCTTCTTCTTCTTCTTCTTCTTCTTGTTCTTCTCATTCTTCTTGTTCTTCTTCTTCTTCTTCTTCTTCTTCTTCTCATTCTTCTCATACTTCTTCTTCTCGTTCTTCTTCTTCTTCTTCTCGTTCTTCTTCTTCTTCTTCTTCTTCTTCTACTTCTTCTTCTTCTTCTACTCGTTCTTCTTCTCCAGAATTTGGCACGCTCTACCTTCCACATTTTTCACCCGATTCAAACCGTTCCACCTTCAACATATTCCACTCATCCTGCACATTCAAACTATAATTTTTCCAAGTTCCAAATAATTCCAGGAATTCCCAGTTTTCCAAATCCTATTTCCACCCTTTTTTCTGTCCACTACTCCTTCCACATTTTTCAACCCACCTCTACCGTTCTACCCTCAAAACATTCCTCTTAATGAAGACAAAAAACAAATATTTTTTAACTTCAAAATTTTGCTGATTTTCCGAAATTCCAGGAATTCTGTGATACCATTTTTCAATTAAAAATGTTGGTACTTCAACATTTCTCAACTGTTTTGAAAAATTCCAACACCAACAATTTCAACTCATTCCAAAAATTCAAGTCTTTTAGCATTTTCAAAACAACTCCCGCGTTTCCCGAAATTTTTAAAAATGGTATCACAGAATTCCTGGAATTTCGGGAAAACTGCTAGTATTTGCAGTTCAAAAAACAACTTTGTTTTTTGTCCTGATTAAGAGGAATGTTTTGACGGTGGAACAGTTGAAGTGAGTTTAAAAATGTGGGAGGAGTAGTGGACAGAAAATAGGGTGAAAATAGGATTTGGAAAACTGGGAATTCTGGGAATTCCTGGAATTTTTTTTAACTTGGAAAAATGATAGTTTGAATGTGCAGGATGAGTTAAATATGTTGAAGGTAGAATGGTTTGAATCGGTTGAAAAATGGGGGAATGTTAGAAGTTTGAAAAATGGCCAATTCATTTAGAATGGGAAAAATGGCCCGGAAAACCCGGAATTCTGGGAAATCTGGGTATTTTTGGAATTTGTCA
The DNA here is from genome assembly GCF_033978685.3 of Nerophis lumbriciformis. Taxonomy (NCBI): domain Eukaryota; kingdom Metazoa; phylum Chordata; class Actinopteri; order Syngnathiformes; family Syngnathidae; genus Nerophis; species Nerophis lumbriciformis. The sequence continues at coordinate 49,468,133 of NC_084555.2, read as the reverse complement.
AGGGAAAACCTGCGATTCCCGAATAGGCTGAACAGTTTGAATTGGATGAAAAATGTGGGAATTGTAGAACTTTGAAAAATGTCCCATTCATTTCAATGAGAATTTAATTGGAAATGTGGAAATTTCGGGAAAAGCGGGAATTGGTTTGAAAATGCTAAAAGACTTGAATGTTCTGAATGAGTTGAAATGGTTGGTGTTGGAATTTTTCAAAACAGTTGAGAAATGTTGAAGTACTAACATTTTTAATTGAGAAATGGTATCACAGAATTCCTGGAATTTTGGGAAAACTGCTAGTATTTGCAGTTCAAAAAACAACTTTGTTTTTTGTCCTGATTAAGAGGAATGTTTTGACGGTGGAACAGTTGAAGTGAGTTTAAAAATGTGGGAAGAGTAGTGGACAGAAAATAGGGTGAAAATAGGATTTGGAAAACTGGGAATTCTGGGAATTCCTGGAATTTTTTTGAACTTGGAAAAATGATAGTTTGAATGTGCAGGATGGATGAGTTAAATATGTTGAAGGTAGAACGGTTTGAATCAGTTGAAAAATGGGGGAATGTTGGAAGTTTGAAAAATGGCCAATTCATTTTGAATGGAAAAAATGTCCTGGAAAACCTGGAATTCTGGAAAATCGGGAAATTTTGGGAATTTGTCAAGGAAAAACCCACTATTTCCGAATAGGCTGAACAGTTTGAATTGGATAAAAAAATGTGGGATTGTGGAACTTTGAAAAATGTCCCATTCATTTCAATGAGAATTTAATTGGAAATTTGGAAATTTCGGGAAAAGCGGGAATTGGTTTGAAAATGCTAAAAGACTTGAATTTTTTGTATGAGTTGAGATGGTTGGTGTTGGAATTTTTCAAAACAGTTGAGAAATGTTGAAGTACTAACATTTTTAATTGAGAAATGGTATCACGGAATTCCTGGAATTTCGGGAAAACTGCTAGTATTTGCAGTTCAAAAAACAACTTTGTTTTTTTTTCCTGATTAAGAGGAATGTTTTGACGGTGGAACAGTTGAAGTGAGTTTAAAAATGTGGGAAGAGTAGTGGACAGAAAATAGGGTGAAAATAGGATTTGGAAAACTGGGAATTCTGGGAATTCCTGGAATTTTTTTGAACATGGAAAAATGATAGTTTGAAGGTAGAACAGTTTGAATCGGTTGAAAAATGGGGGAATGTTGGAAGTTTGAAAAATGGCCAATTCATTTTGAATGGGAAAAATGTCCCGGAAAACCTGGAATTTTGGAAAATCTGGGAATTTTTGGAATTTGTCAAGGGAAAACCTGCAATTCCCGAATAGGCTGAACAGTTTGAATTGGATAAAAAAAATGTGGGAATTTTAAAAATGAACTTTGAAAAATGTCCCATTCATTTCAATGGGAATTTAATTGAAATTTGGAAATTTCGGGAAAAGCGGGAATTGTTTTGAAAATGCTAAAAGACTTGAATTTTCTGAATGAGTTGAAATTGTTGGTGTTGGAATTTTTCAAAACAGTTGAGAAATGTTTAAGTACTAACATTTTTAATTGAGAAATGGTATCACGGAATTCCTGGAATTTCGGGAAAACTGCTAGTATTTGCAGTTCAAAAAACAATTTCGTTTTTTTTCTGATTAAGAGGAATGTTTTGACGGTGGAACAGTTGAAGTGAGTTTAAAAATGTGGGAAGAGTAGTGGACAGAAAATAGGGTGAAAATAGGATTTGGAAAACTGAGAATTCTGGGAATTCCTGGAATTTTTTTGAACATGGAAAAATTATAGTTTCAATGTGCAGGATGAGTTAAATATGTTGAAGGTAGAACAGTTTGAATCGCTTGAAAAATGGGGGAATGTTGGAAGTTTGAAAAATGGCCAATTCATTTTGAATGGGAAAAATGTCCCGGAAAACCTGGAATTTTGGAAAATCTGGGAATTTTTGGAATTTTTCAAGGGAAAACCTGCAATTCCCGAATAGGCTGAACAGTTTGAATTGGATAAAAAAATGTGGGAATTTTAAAAATGAACTTTGAAAAATGTCCCAATAATTTCAATGAGAATTTAATTGAAATTTGGAAATTTCGGGAAAAGCGGGAATTGTTTTGAAAATGCTAAAAGACTTGAATTTTCTGAATGAGTTGAAATTGTTGGTGTTGGAATTTTTCAAAACAGTCGAGAAATGTTGAAGTACTAACATTTTCAATTGAGAAATGGTATCAATGGTTGCCATGTAATCAGGGAAAGTCCAAATAAAAGAGGAGGCGTACAATCTTTCGTCAGAGCATAGTGGGAGACTGTACAAGGGTACAGGTGTACGCGTTTCTCCTCTTTGAGCCAAATTTTATTCTGTCTCTGTTTAATTCCTTGCTTCTTGTCTTGTTTAATAGATGTCATCAGTGTTTGAACCTGACAACATTAGTGTCATAAACATATATTTATTATTAGTTTCACCCATTTAACGCTTACATAAAAGTTTTATTTGACAATATCATGCAACTGAGATAGGCTCCAGCACCTCCCGTGACCCTGAAAGGGACAAGCAGTAGAAAATGGATGGATAATTATTAGAACATTTAGTCAGAACATTCACTCTTCATCTGTCATGAAAATCATGGTAGTGTACTCTGGATATTTACATGTTGGCACAGGGTGTGTGTGTGTGTGTGTGTGTGTGTGTGTGTGTGTGTGTGTGTGTGTGTGTGTGTGTGTGTGTGTGTGTGTGTGTGTGTGTGTGTGTGTGTGTGTGTGTGTGTGTGTGTGTGTGTGTGTGTGTGTGTGTGTTCTTGTATTTCTACCTTCTACCTTCCATATGAGGATGTGTGAACAAGTGATGACATAAATCATGGTCCCAATAACATTGCATCTAATAGAGAGCCAAACACTAGAGTCCGTGAACATTGCTCCAAAGTCAGTTTTTTTTTTTTGTTGATTTAATGTGCATACAAATATAAGAATGTGTGTGTGTGTGTGTGTGTGTGTGTGTGTGTGTGTGTGTGTGTGTGTGTGTGTGTGTGTGTGTGTGTGTGTGTGTGTGTGTGTGTGTGTGTGTGTGTGTGTGTGTGCGTGCAGTAGACATATTACCTCTTTTTTTTATGCCTCCACAACCTGTACAAGGGGTGGTCCCCACAAGCGATGATCAAAAACTTGGTCCCCATTCCAAATGATAACCAGTATTGTGTGTGTGTGTGCGTGCGTGCGTGCGTGCGTGTGTGTGTGTGTGTTCTTGTATTTCTACCTTCTACCTTCCATATGAGGAGGTGTGAACAAGTGATGACATAAATCATGGTCCCAATAACATTGCATCTAATAGAGAGCCAAACACTAGAGTCCGTGAACATTGCTCCAAAGTCAGGATTTTTTTTTTGTTGATTTAATGTGCATACAAATATAAGAATGTGTGTGTGTGTGTGTGTGTGTGTGTGTGTGTGTGTGTGTGTGTGTGTGTGTGTGTGTGTGTGTGTGTGTGTGTGTGTGTGCGCGCGCGCAGTGGCCATTTTACCTCATTTTTTTATGCCTCCACAACCTGTAGAAAGGGTAGTCCCCACAAGTGATGATCAAAAACGTGGTCCCCAATCCAAATGATAACCTGTGTGTGTGTGTGTGTGTGTGTGTGTGTGTGTGTGTGTGTGTGTGTGTGTGTGTGTGTGTGTGTGTGTGTGTGTCTGTATTTCTACTTTCTACCTTCCATATGAGGAGGTGTGAACAAGTGATGACATAAATCATGGTCCCAATAGCATTGCATCTAATAGAGCGCCAAACACTAGAGTCCGTGAACATTGCTCCAAAGTCCGGACTTTTTTGTTGATTTAATGTGCATACAAATATAAGAATGTGTGTGTGTGTGTGTGTGTGTGTGTGTGTGTGTGTGTGTGTGTGTGTGTGTGTGTGTTCTTGTATTTCTACCTTCCATATGAGGAGGTGTGAACAAGTGATGACATAAATCATGGTCCCAATAACATTGCATCTAATAGAGAGCCAAACACTAGAGTCCGTGAACATTGCTCCAAAGTCGGGATTTTTTTGTTGATTTAATGTGCATACAAATATAAGAATGTGTGTGTGTGTGTGTGTGTGTGTGTGTGTGTGTGTGTGTGTGTGTGTGTGTGTGTGTGTGTGTGTGTGTGTGTGTGTGTGTGTGTGTGTGTGTGCATGCAGTAGACATATTACCTCGTTTTTTTTATGCCTCCACAACCTGTAGAAAGGCTGGTCCCCACAAGCGACGATCAAAAACTTGGTCCCCATTCCAAATGATAACCAGTATTGTGTGCGTGCGTGCGTGCGTGCGTGCGTGCGTGCGTGCGTGCGTGCGTGCGTGCGTGCGTGCGTGCGTGCGTGCGTGCGTACGTGCGTACGTGCGTGTGCGTGTGTGTGTGTGTTTGTGTGTTCTTGTATTTCTACCTTCTACCTTCCATAGGAGGAGGTGTGAACAAGTGATGACATAAATCATGGTCCCAATAACATTGCATCTAATAGAGAGCCAAACACTAGAGTCCGTGAACATTGCTCCAAAGTCCGAATTTTTTGTTGATTTAATGTGCATACAAATATAAGAATGTGTGTGTGTTTTTGTGTGTGTTCTTGTATTTCTACCTTCCATAGGAGGAGGTGTGAACAAGTGATGACATAAATCATGGTCCCAATAACATTGCATCTAATAGAGAGCCAAACACTAGAGTCCGTGAACATTGCTCAAAAGTCCGAATTTTTTTGTTGTTGATTTAATGTGCATACAAATATAAGAATGTGTGTGTGTGTGTGTGTGTGTGTGTGTGTGTGTGTGTGTGTGTGTGTGTGTGTGTGTGTGTGTGTGTGTGTGTGTGTGTGTGTGTTTCTAACTTCTACCTTCCATATGAGGAGGTGTGAACAAGTGATGACATAAATCATGGTCCCAATAACATTGCATCTAATAGAGAGCCAAACACTAGAGTCCGTGAACATTGCTCCAAAGTCGGGATTTTTTTGTTTATTTAATGTGCATACAAATATAAGAATGTGTGTGTGTGTGTGTGTGTGTGTGTGTGTGTGTGTGTGTGTGTGTGTGTGTGTGTGTGTGTGTGTGTGTGTGTGCAGTAGACATATTACCTCGTTTTTTTTATGCCTCCACAACCTGTAGAAAGGCTGGTCCCCACAAGCGACGATCAAAAACTTGGTCCCCATTCCAAATGATAACCAGTATTGTGTGCGTGCGTGCGTGCGTGCGTGCGTGCGTGCGTGCGTGCGTGCGTGCGTGCGTGCGTGCGTGCGTGCGTACGTGCGTGTGCGTGTGTGTGTGTGTTTGTGTGTTCTTGTATTTCTACCTTCTACCTTCCATAGGAGGAGGTGTGAACAAGTGATGACATAAATCATGGTCCCAATAACATTGCATCTAATAGAGAGCCAAACACTAGAGTCCGTGAACATTGCTCCAAAGTCCGAATTTTGTGTTGATTTAATGTGCATACAAATATAAGAATGTGTGTGTGTTTTTGTGTGTGTTCTTGTATTTCTACCTTCTACCTTCCATAGGAGGAGGTGTGAACAAGTGATGACATAAATTATGGTCCCAATAACATTGCATCTAATAGATAGCCAAACACTAGAGTCCGTGAACATTGCTCAAAAGTCCGAATTTTTTTGTTGTTGATTTAATGTGCATACAAATATAAGAATGTGTGTGTGTGTGTGTGTGTCTGTGTGTGTGTGTGTGTGTGTGTGTGTGTGTGTGTGTGTGTGTGTGTGTGTGTGTGTGTGTGTGTGTGTGTGTGTGTGTGTGTGTGTGTGTGTGTGTGTGTTCTTGTATTTCTACTTTCTATCTTCCATATGAAGAGGTGTGAACAAGTGATGACATAAATCATGGTCCCAATAACATTGCATCTAATAGAGAGCCAAACACTAGAGTCCGTGAACATTGCTCCAAAGTCAGGATTTTTTTGTTGATTTAATGTGCATACAAATATAAGAATGTGTGTGTGTGTGTGTTCTTGTATTTCTACCTTCCATATGAGGAGGTGTGAACAAGTGATGACATAAATCATGGTCCCAATAACATTGCATCTAATAGAGAGCCAAACACTAGAGTCCGTGAACATTGCTCCAAAGTCGGGATTTTTTTGTTGATTTAATGTGCATACAAATATAAGAATGTGTGTGTGTGTGTGTGTGTGTGTGTGTGTGTGTGTGTGTGTGTGTGTGTGTGTGTGTGTGTGTGTGTGTGTGTGTGTTCTTGTATTTCTACTTTCTATCTTCCATATGAGGAGGTGATGACATAAATCATGGTCCCAATAACATTGCATCTAATAGAGAGCCAAACACTAGAGTCCGTGAACATTGCTCCAAAGTCAGGATTTTTTTTTTGTGTTGATTTAATGTGCATACAAATATAAGAATGAGCGTGTGTGTATGTGTGTGTGTGTGTGTGTGTGTGTGTGTGTGTGTGTGTGTGTGTGTGTGTGTGTGTGTGTGTGCGTGCAGTAGACATATTACCTCGTTTTTTTATGCCTCCACAACCTGTACAAGGGGTGGTCCCCACAAGCGATGATCAAAAACTTGGTCCCCATTCCAAATGATAACCAGTATTGTGTGTGTGTATGTGTGTGTGTGCGTGCGTGCGTGTGTGCGTGCGTGCGTGCGTGCGTGCGTGCGTGCGTGCGTGCGTGCGTGCGTGCGTGTGTGTGTGTTCTTGTATTTCTACCTTCTACCTTCCATATGAGGAGGTGTGAACAAGTGATGACATAAATCATGGTCCCAATAACATTGCATCTAATAGAGAGCCAAACACTAGAGTCCGTGAACATTGCTCCAAAGTCAGTTTTTTTTTGTTGATCTAATGTGCATACAAATATAAGAATGTGTGTGTGTGTGTGTGTGTGTGTGTGTGTGTGTGTGTGTGTGTGTGTGTGTGTGTGTGTGTGTGTGTGTGTGTGTGTGTGTGTGTGTGTTCATTCTCACTGACAGTGTAGATTAGAGTGTAATCCTTGTCCAGCGTCACGGAATCTACTGCTAGTACACTCTGCTACTCACACACACACACACACACACACACACACGCACACACACACACACACACACACACACACACACACACACAGTGCACTGGGGGGTTGCAGGAGCTGTCACTTCATGCATATTCATAAAGACCCTTTACCCACAATGCACTCTGGCAAAGTGTGCATACTGTACTTATGGATCTTACCTGCTTGTCTCGTCCTCACAGAGTAAGAAAACTCCAAATTTGGTCTTTTCAAAGCTAAACCGAATGTCAACATATAAACTCCAGGCTGTGTTATTTTGCCAACAATAAGGATATTGGCATGGAAAAGGAGTTCAGAACATTCAGCAAGGGATCGTGGTTCACCCAGGCTACTCACGTTTGTACATAGGCTAGTGAGAGTAGCACATGAGTTAGTAGAGGCTAACAAAGTTAGCACACAGGCTAGTGATTTAGCTAATGAGTTAGTAGAGGCTAGCAAAGTTAGCACACAGGCTAGTGATTTAGCTAATGAGTTAGTAGAGGCTAGCAAAGTTAGCACACAGGCTAGTGATTTAGCTAATGAGTTAGTAGAGGCTAACAAAGTTAGCACACAGGCTAGTGATTTAGCTAATGAGTTAGTAGAGGCTAGCAAAGTTAGTACACAGGCTAGTGATTTAGCTAATGAGTTAGTAGAGGCTAGCAAAGTTAGCACACAGGCTAGTGATTTAGCTAATGAGTTAGTAGAGGCTAGCAAAGTTAGCACACAGGCTAGTGATTTAGCTAATGAGGTAGTAGAGGCTAGCAAAGATAGCACATAGGCTAGTGATTTAGCTAATGAGTTAGTAGAGGCTAGCAAAGTTAGCCCACAGGCTAGTGATTTAGCTAATGAGTTAGTAGAGGCTAGCAAAGTTAGCACACAGGCTAGTGAGAGTAGCACATGAGATAGTAGAGGCTAGCAAAGTTAGCACACAGGCTAGTGATTTAGCTCATGAGTTTACTGAAACTAGCAAAGTTAGCACACAGGCTAGTGATTTAGCTCATGAGTTTACTGAAACTACCAAAGTTAGCACACAGGCTAGTGATGTAGCTCATTATTTAACTGAAACTAGCAAAGTTCGCACACATGTTAGTGATTTAGCTCACTAGTTTACTGAAACTAGCAAAGTTAGCACACAGGCTAGTGATTTAGCTCACGGGTTTACTGAAACTAGCAAAGTTAGCACACAGGCTAGTGATTTAGCTCATGAGTTTACTGAAACTAGCAAAGTTAGCATACAGGCTAGTGATTTAGCTCACGGGTTTACTGAAACTAGCAAAGTTAGCACACAGGCTAGTGATTTAGCTCATGAGTTTACTGAAACTAGCAAAGTTAGCACACAGGCTAGTGATTTAGCTCATGAGTTTACTGAAACTAGCAAAGTTAGCACACAGGCTAGTGATTTAGCTAATGAGTTTACTGAAACTAGCAAAGTTAGCACACAGGCTAGTGATTTAGCTCACAAGTTTACTGAAACTAGCAAAGTTAGCACACAGGCTAGTGATTTAGCTCATGAGTTTACTGAAACTAGCAAAGTTAGCACACAGGCTAGTGATTTAGCTCATGAGTTTACTGAAACTACCAAAGTTAGCACACAGGCTAGTGATTTAGCTCATTATTTAACTGAAACTAGCAAAGTTAGCACACAGGCTAGTGATTTAGCTCACTAGTTTACTGAAACCAGCAAAGTTAGCACACAGGCTAGTGATTTAGCTATTGAGTTTACTGAAACTAGCAAAGTTAGCACACAGGCTAGTGATTTAGCTCACAAGTTTACTGAAACTAGCAAAGTTAGCACACAGGCTAGTGATTTAGCTCATGAGTTTACTGAAACTAGCAAAGTTAGCACACAGGCTAGTGATTTAGCTCACAAGTTTACTGAAACTAGCAAAGTTAGCACACAGGCTAGTGATTTAGCTCATGAGTTTACTGAAACTAGCAAAGTTAGCACACAGGCTAGTGATTTATCTTATGAATTTACTGAAACTAGTAAAGTTAGCACACAGGCTAGTGATTTAGCTCATGAGTTTACTGAAACTAGCAAAGTTAGCACACAGGCTAGTGATTTAGCTCACGAGTTTACTGAAACTAGCAAAGTTAGCATACAGGCTAGTGATTTATCTTATGAATTTACTGAAACTAGCAAAGTTAGCACACAGGCTAGTGATTTAGCTCATGAGTTTACTGAAACTAGCAAAGTTAGCACACAGGCTAGTGATTTAGCTCATGAGTTTACTGAAACTAGCAAAGTTAGCACACAGGCTAGTGATTTAGCTCATGAGTTTACTGAAACTAGCAAAGTTAGCACACAGGCTAGTGATTTATCTTATGAATTTACTGAAACTAGCAAAGTTAGCACACAGGCTAGTGATTTAGCTCATGAGTTTACTGAAACTAGCAAAGTTAGCACACAGACTAGTGATTTAGCTCATGAGTTTACTGAAACTAGCAAAGTTAGCACACAGGCTAGTGATTTAGCTCATTATTTAACTGAAACTAGCAAAGTTAGCACACAGGCTAGTGATTTAGCTCATGAGTTTACTGAAACTAGCAAAGTTAGCACACAGGCTACTGATTTAGCTCATGAGTTTACTGAAACTACCAAAGTTAGCACACAGGCTAGTGATTTAGCTCATAAGTTTACTGAAACTAGCAAAGTTAGCACACAGGCTAGTGATTTAGCTCATAAGTTTACTGAAACTAGCAAAGTTAGCACACAGGCTAGTGATTTAGCTCATGAGTTTACTGAAACTAGCAAAGTTAGCACACAGGCTAGTGATTTAGCTCATGAGTTTACTGAAACCAGCAAAGTTAGCACACAGGCTAGTGATTTAGCTAATGAGTTAGTAGAGGCTAGCAAAGTTAGCTCACAGGCTAGTGATTTAGCTCATGAGTTTACTGAAACTAGCAAAGTTAGCACACAGGCTAGTGATTTAGCTCATTAGTTTACTGAAACTAGCAAAGTTAGCACACGGACTTGTTAAGTTAGATGAGTTTACCTAAGTAAGTGTAGTTAGCACATAGGTTAGTATGGTATCATATACATTCATCCAGGTTAGCAAAGTTAGCACACAGGCTAGTGATTTAGCTCATGAGTTTACTAAGTTAGCAGCTATTGTTAGCAGTCCCTTCATTAGTTAAGGCTAAGTGATGATTGTTGTCCACCACAAATTTAAAGGTTCATAACTTTTGTGTAAATGTAAACGTGAGCTGTGACAACTGCCTCACGCCATTGGTCCGTAGAGGTCACATGGGTGCGTAGAGGTCACATGGGTGCGTAGAGGTCACATGGGTGCAAAAGCAACACGAGTTCCTGCTCCAGTGTGGATGGTAAGCGATTGAGCGGTGCTGTAAGGTGACACACCATATTGACTCAGACCCAGACGGGTCACGCCAAGCCTTCCTCGCTCATCAGCCTTAAAAACGTGGCGTTGGGCCCAATCAATGGCGCTGGCACACACACACACACACACACACACACACACACACACACACACACACACACACACACACACACACACACACACACACACACACTCACTCTCTCATCTGCATACTAACCTGACGGCTCTTTGATCGCACCTGAGCAGCACACTAACGCTGCACTTAAACAATGATGTCATTTCCTCATTCCAGTCCAGTTCATGCTTTTCATACAACACCAGGACCAGTGAAGTTGTCACGTTGTGGAAATGGTCAATAAAAAGAGAATACAAACAAATCCTTTTCAACTTACATTCAATTGAATAGACTGCAAAGACAAGATATTTCATGTTCACACTGAGAAACTTTGGTATTTTTTTGCAAATAATCATGAAAAAGGCATTTTTACCACTGTGTTACATGGCCTTTCCTTTTAACAACACTCAGTAAAGGTTTGGGAACTGAGGAGACACATTTTTGAAGTGGAATTCTTTCCCATTCTTGCTTGATGTACAGCTTAAGTTGTTCAACAGTCTCCGTTCTGCTATTTTAGCCTTCATATTGCACCACACATTTTAAATAAGCAGGGGCGTCCATGATAAAGTTGCTTGGATGGCAACATATGTTGCTCCAAAAGCTGTATGTACCTTTCAGCATTAATGGTGCCTTCACAGATGTGTAAGTTACCCATGCCTTGGGCACTAATACACCCCCATACCATCACAGATGCTGGCTTTTATACTTTGCGCCTACAACAATCCGGATGGTTCTTTTCCTCTTTGGTCCGGCGGACACGGCGTCCTCAGTTTCCAAAAACAATTTGAAATGTGTCCACTTTGCATCAGTCCATCTTAGATGAGCTCGGGCCCGGCGAAGCGTCTCCGGGTGTTGTTGATAAAATGGCGTTGGCTTTGCGTAGCGGAGTTTTAACTCGCACTTACAGATGTGGCGACCAACTGTAGTTACTGACAGTGGTTTTCTGAAGTGTTCCCGAGCCCATGTGGGGATATCCTTTACACACTGATGTGGCTTTTTGATGCGGCACCGCCTGAGGGATCCAAGGTGCGTAATATCATGGCTTACGTGCAGTGATTTCTCCAGATGCTGGAACCGACCAACTAGCTTAATAACTAATGAACTGTAGGACAGACCAACTAACTAACCAACTGACTAACAAACCAACCAACTCAATGAATAACCAATGAACTGTAGGACAGACTAACTAACTAACTAACCAACATACAATGGTAACTTTTAAAAATATAATCTTATTATCGCACCAACGTGTTGATGAACAATTAGTGAACAAATGAGTAAACCATCAATAAACAGCAGCCTAAGAAAGGAACCAGCACCAAATAACTGGTGGAAACACTCTGGATGTTCAACTTTGCGCTTAGAACAATCCGGATGGTTCTTTTCCTCTTTGGTCCGGAGGACACGGCGTCCACAGTTTCCAAAAACAATTTGAAATGTGTCCACTTTGCGTCAGTCCATCTTAGATGAGCTCGGACCCGGCGAAGCGGTTCCGGGTGTTGTTGATAAAATGGCGTTGGCTTTGCTTAATGGAGTTTTAACTTGCACTTACAGATGTGGCGACCAACTGTAGTTACTGACAGTGGTTTTCTGAAGTGTTCCTGAGCCCATGTGGGGATATCCTTTACACACTGATGTGGCTTTTTGATGCGGCACCGCCTGAGGGATCCAAGGTGCGTAATATCATGGCTTACGTGCAGTGATTTCTCCAGATGCTGGAACCGACCAACTAGCTTAATAACTAATGAACTGTAGGACAGACCAACTAACTAACCAACTGACTAACAAACCAACCAACTCGATGAATAACCAATGAACTTTAAGACAGACTAACTAACTAACTAACCAACATACAATGGTAACTTTTAAATATATCATCTTATTATCGCACCAACGTGTTGATGAACAATTAGTGAACAAATGAGCAAACCATCAATAAACAGCAGCCTAAGAAAGGAACCAGCACCAAATAACTGGTGGAAACACTCTGGATGTTCAACTTTGCGCCTAGAACAATCCGGATGGTTCTTTTCCTCTTTGGTCCGGAGGACACGGCGTCCACAGTTTCCAAAAACAATTTGAAATGTGTCCACTTTGCATCAGTCCATCCTAGATGAGCTCGGGCCCGGCGAAGCGTCTCCGGGTGTTGTTGATAAAATGGCGTTGGCTTTGCGTAGTGGAGTTTTAACTTGCACTTACAGATGTGGCGACCAACTGTAGTTACTGGCAGTGGTTTTCTGAAGTGTTCCTGAGCCCATGTGGGGATATCCTTTACACACTGATGGGGCTTTTTGATGCAGCACCGCCTGAGGGATCCAAGGTGCGTAATATCATGGCTTACGTGCAGTGATTTCTCCAGATGCTGGAACCGACCAACTAGCTTAATAACTAATGAACTGTAGGACAGACTAACTAACTAACCAACTGACTAATGAACCGACCAACTAGCTTAATAACTAATGAACTGTAGGACAGACTAACTAACTAACCAACTGACTAACAAACCAACCAACTCGATGAATAACCAATGAACTGTAAGACAGACTAACTAACTAACTAACCAACATACAATGGTAACTTTTAAAAATATCATCTTATTATCGCACCAACGTGTTGATGAACAATTAGTGAACAAATGAGCAAACCATCAATAAACAGCAGCCTAAGAAAGGAACCAGCACCAAATAACTGGTGGAAACACTCTGGATGTTCAACTTTGTGCCTAGAACAATCCGGATGGTTCTTTTCCTCCTTGATCCAGAGGACACGGCGTCCACAGTTTCCAAAAACAATTTGAAATGTGTCCACTTTGCATCAGTCCATCTTAGATGAGCTCGGGCCCGGCGAAGCGTCTCCGGGTGTTGTTGATAAAATGGCGTTGGCTTTGCGTAGCGGAGTTTTAACTTGCACTTACAGATGTGGCGACCAACTGTAGTTACTGACAGTGGTTTTCTGAAGTGTTCCTGAGCCCATGTGGTGATATCCTTTACACACTGATGTGGCTTTTTGATGCGGCATCGCCTGAGGGATCCAAGGTGCGTAATATCATGGCTTACGTGCAGTGATTTCTCCAGATGCTGGAACCGACCAACTAGCTTAATAACTAATGAACTGTAGGACAGACTAACTAACTAACCAACTGACTAATGAACCGACCAACTAGCTTAATAACTAATTAACTTTAGGACAGACTAACTAACTAACTAGCCAACACACAATGGCAACTTTTAAATATATCATCTTATTATCGCACCAACGTGTTGATGAACAATTAGTGAACAAATGAGCAAACCATCAATAAACAGCAGCCTAAGAAAGGAACCAGCACCAAATAACTGGTGGAAACACTCTGGATGTTCAACTTTGCGCCTAGAACAATCCGGATGGTTCTTTTCCTCTTTGGTCCGGAGGACACGACGTCCACAGTTTCCAAAAACAACTTGAAATGTGTCCACTTTGCATCAGTCCATCTTAGATGAGCTCGGGCCCGGCGAAGCGTCTCCGGGTGTTGTTGATAAAATGGCGTTGGCTTTGCGTAGCGGAGTTTTAACTTGCACTTACAGATGTGGCGACCAACTGTAGTTACTGACAGTAGTTTTCTGAAGTGTTCCCGAGCCCATGTGGGGATATCCTTTACACACTGGTGTCACTTTTTGATGCAGTACCGCCTGAGGGATCCAAGGTGCGTAATATCATGGCTTACGTGCAGTGATTTCTCCAGATGCTGGAACCGACCAACTAGCTTAATAACTAATGGACTGTAGGACAGACTAACTAACTAACCAACTGACTAACAAACCAACCAACTCGATGAATAACCAATGAACTGTAGGACAGACTAACTAACTAACTAACCAACATACAATGGTAACTTTTAAATATATCATCTTATTATCGCACCAACGTGTTGATGAACAATTAGTGAACAAATGAGCAAACCATCAATAAACAGCAGCCTAAGAAAGGAACCAGCACCAAATAACTGGTGGAAACACTCTGGATGTTCAACTTTGCGCCTAGAACAATCCGGATGGTTCTTTTCCTCTTTGGTCCGCGAGGACACGGCGTCCACAGTTTCCAAAAACAATATGAAATGTGTCCACTTTGCATCAGTCCATCTTAGATGAGCAAGGGCCCGGCGAAGCGTCTCCGGTTGTTGTTGATAAAATGACGTTGGCTTTGCGTAGCGGAGTTTTAACTTGCACTTACAGATGTGGCGACCGACTGTAGTTACTGACAGTGGTTTTCTGAAGTGTTCCCGAGCCCATGTGGTGATATCCTTTACACACTGGTGTCACTTTTTGATGCAGTACCACCTGAGGGATCCAAGGTGCGTAATATCATGGCTTACGTGCAGTGATTTCTCCAGATGCTGGAACCGACCAACTAGCTTAATAACTAATTAACTGTAAGACAGACCAACTAACTAACCAACTGACTAACAAACCAACCAACTCGATGAATAACCAATGAACTGTAAGACAGACTAACTAACTAACTAACCAACATACAATGGTAACTTTTAAAAATATCATCTTATTATCGCACCAACGTGTTGATGAACAATTAGTGAACAAATGAGCAAACCATCAATAAACAGCAGCCTAAGAAAGGAACCAGCACCAAATAACTGGTGGAAACACTCTGGATGTTCAACTTTGCGCCTAGAACAATCCGGATGGTTCTTTTCCTCTTTGGTCCGGAGGACACGGCGTCCACAGTTTCCAAAAACAATTTGAAATGTGTCCACTTTGCATCAGTCCATCTTAGATGGAGCTCGGGCCCGGCGAAGCGTCTCCGGGTGTTGTTGATAAAATGGCGTTGGCTTTGCGTAGCGGAGTTTTAACTTGCACTTACAGATGTGGCGACCAACTGTAGTTACTGACAGTGGTTTTCTGAAGTGTTCCCGAGCCCATGTGGTGATATCCTTTACACACTGGTGTCACTTTTTGATGCAGTACCGCCTGAGGGATCCAAGGTGCGTAATATCATGGCTTACGTGCGGTGATTTCTCCAGATGCTGGAACCGACCAACTAGCTTAATAACTAATGAACTGTAGGACAGACCAACTAACTAACCAACTGACTAACAAACCAACCAACTCGATGAATAACCAATGAACTGTAAGACAGACTAACTAACTAACTAACCAACATACAATGGTAACTTTTAAATATATCATCTTATTATCGCACCAACGTGTTGATGAACAATTAGTGAACAAATGAGCAAACCATCAATAAACAGCAGCCTAAGAAAGGAACCAGCACCAAATAACTGGTGGAAACACTCTGGATGTTCAACTTTGCGCCTAGAACAATCCGGATGGTTCTTTTCCTCTTTGGTCCGGAGGACACGGCGTCCACAGTTTCCAAAAACAATTTGAAATGTGTCCACTTTGCATCAGTCCATCTTAGATGGAGCTCGGGCCCGGCGAAGCGTCTCCGGGTGTTGTTGATAAAATGGTGTTGGCTTTGCGTAGCGGAGTTTTAACTTGCACTTACAGATGTGGTGACTAACTGTAGTTACTCACAGTGGTTTCTGAAGTGTTCCCAAGCCCATGTGGTGATATCCTTTACACACTGGTGTCACTTTTTGATGCAATACCGCCTGACGGATCCAAGGTCCGTAATATCACGGCTTACGTGCAGTGATTTCTCCAGATGCTGGAACCGACCAACTAGCTTAATAACTAATGAACTGTAGGACAGACTAACTAACTAACCAACTGACTAACAAACCAACCAACTCGATGAATAACCAATGAACTGTAGGACAGACTAACTAGCTAACTAACCAACATACAATGGTAACTTTTAAATATATCATCTTATTATCGCACCAACGTGTTGATGAACAATTAGTGAACAAATGAGAAAACCATCAATAAACAGCAGCCTAAGAAAGGAACCAGCACCAAATAACTGGTGGAAACACTCTGGATGTTCAACTTTGCGCCTAGAACATTCCGGATGGTTCTTTTCCTCTTTGGTCCGGAGGACACGGCGTCCACAGTTTCCAAAAACAATTTGAAATGTGTCCACTTTGCATCAGTCCATCTTAGATGGAGCTCGGGCCCGGCGAAGCGTCTCCGGGTGTTGTTGATAAAATGGCGTTGGCTTTGCGTAGCGGAGTTTTAACTAGCACTTACAGATGTGGCGACCAACTGTAGTTACCGACAGTGGTTTTCTGAAGTGTTCCCGAGTCCATGTGGTGATATCCTTTACACACTGGTGTCACTTTTTGATGCGGTACCGCCTGAGGGATCCAAGGTGCGTAATATCGTGGCTTACGTGCAGTGATTTCTCCAGATGCTGGAACCGACCAACTAGCTTAATAACTAATGAACTGTAGGACAGACTAACTAACTAACCAACTGACTAACAAACCAACCAACTCGATGAATAACCAATGAACTGTAGGACAGACTAACTAACTAACTAACCAACATACAATGGTAACTTTTAAAAATATCATCTTATTATCGCACCAACGTGTTGATGAACAATTAGTGAACAAATGAGCAAACCATCAATAAACAGCAGCCTAAGAAAGGAACCAGCACCAAATAACTGGTGGAAACACTCTGGATGTTCAACTTTGCGCCTAGAACAATCCGGATGGTTCTTTTCCTCTTTGGTCCGGAGGACACGGCATCCACAGTTTCGAAAAACAACTTGAAATGTGTCCACTTTGCATCAGTCCATCTTAGATGAGCTCGGGCCCGGCGAAACGTCTCCGGGTGTTGTTGATAAAATGGCGTTGGCTTTGCGTAGCGGAGTTTTAACTTGCACTTACAGATGTGGCGACCAACTGTAGTTACTGACAGTGGTTTTCTGAAGTGTTCCCGAGCCCATGTGGGGATATCCTTTACACACTGATGTGGCTTTTTGATGCGGCACCACCTGAGGGATCCAAGGTGCGTAATATCATGGCTTACGTGCAGTGATTTCTCCAGATGCTGGAACCGACCAACTAGCTTAATAACCAATGAACTGTAGGACAGACTAACTAACTAACCAACTGACTAACAAACCAACCAACTCGATGAATAACCAATGAACTGTAGGACAGACTAACTAACTAACTAACCAACATACAATGGTAACTTTTAAAAATATCATCTTATTATCGCACCAACGTGTTGATGAACAATTAGTGAACAAATGAGCAAACCATCAATAAACAGCAGCCTAAGAAAGGAACCAGCACCAAATAACTGGTGGAAACACTCTGGATGTTCAACTTTGCGCCTAGAACAATCCGGATGGTTCTTTTCCTCTTTGGTCCGGAGGACACGGCGTCCACAGTTTCCAAAAACAATTTGAAATGTGTCCACTTTGCATCAGTCCATCTTAGATGAGCTCGGGCCCGGCGAAGCGTCTCCGGGTGTTGTTGATAAAATGGCGTTGGCTTTGCGTAGCGGAGTTTTAACTTGCACTTACAGATGTGGCGACCAACTGTAGTTACTGACAGTGGTTTTCTGAAGTGTTCCCGAGCCCATGTGGTGATATCCTTTACACACTGGTGTCACTTTTTGATGCAATACCGCCTGAGGGATCCAAGGTCCGTAATATCACGGCTTACGTGCAGTGATTTCTCCAGATGCTGGAACCGACCAACTAGCTTAATAACTAATGAACTGTAGGACAGACTAACTAACTAACCAACTGACTAACAAACCAACCAACTCGATGAATAACCAATGAACTGTAGGACAGACTAACTAACTAACTAACCAACATACAATGGTAACTTTTAAAAATATCATCTTATTATCGCACCAACGTGTTGATGAACAATTAGTGAACAAATGAGCAAACCATCAATAAACAGCAGCCTAAGAAAGGAACCAGCACCAAATAACTGGTGGAAACACTCTGGATGTTCAACTTTGTGCCTAGAACAATCCGGATGGTTCTTTTCCTCTTTGGTCCGCGAGGACACGACGTCCACAGTTTCCAAAAACAATTTGAAATGTGTCCACTTTGCATAAGTCCATCTTAGATGAGCTCGGGCCCGGCGAAGCGTCTCCGGGTGTTGTTGATAAAATGGCGTTGGCTTTGCGCAGCGGAGTTTTAACTTGCACTTACAGATGTGGCGACCAACTGTAGTTACTGACAGTGGTTTTCTGAAGTGTTCCCGAGCCCATGTGGGGATATCCTTTACACACTGATGTGGCTTTTTGACGCGGCACCGCCTGAGGGATCCAAGGTGCGTAATATCATGGCTTACGTGCAGTGATTTCTCCAGATGCTGGAACCGACCAACTAATGAACTGTAGGACAGACTAACTAACTAACCAACTGACTAACAAACCAACCAACTCGATGAATAACCAATGAACTGTAGGACAGACTAACTAACTAACTAACTAACTAACCAACATACAATGGTAACTTTTAAAAATATCATCTTATTATCGCACCAACGTGTTGATGAACAATTAGTGAACAAATGAGCAAACCATCAATAAACAGCAGCCTAAGAAAGGAACCAGCACCAAATAACTGGTGGAAACACTCTGGATGTTCAACTTTGCGCCTAGAACAATCCGGATGGTTCTTTTCCTCTTTGGTCCGGAGGACACGGCGTCCACAGTTTCCAAAAACAATTTGAAATGTGTCCACTTTGCATCAGTCCATCTTAGATGAGCTCGGGCCCGGCGAAGCGTCTCCGGGTGTTGTTGATAAAATGGCGTTGGCTTTGCGTAGTGGAGTTTTAACTTGCACTTATAGATGTGGCGACCAACTGTAGTTACTGACAGTGGTTTTCTGAAGTGTTCCCGATCCCATGTGGGATATCCTTTACACACTGGTGTCACTTTTTGATGCAGTACCGCCTGAGGGATCCAAGGTGCGTAATATCGTGGCTTAAGTGCAGTGATTTCTCCAGATGCTGGAACCGACCAACTAGCTTAATAACTAATGAACTGTAGGACAGACTAACTAACTAACCAACTGACTAACAAACCAACCAACTCGATGAATAACCAATGAACTGTAGGACAGACTAACTAACTAACTAACCAACATACAATGGTAACTTTTAAAAATATCATCTTATTATCGCACCAACGTGTTGATGAACAATTAGTGAACAAATGAGCAAACCATCAATAAACAGCAGCCTAAGAAAGGAACCAGCACCAAATAACTGGTGGAAACACTCTGGATGTTCAACTTTGCGCCTAGAACAATCCGGATGGTTCTTTTCCTCTTTGGTCCGGAGGACACGGTGTCCACAGTTTCCAAAAACAATTTGAAATGTGTCCACTTTGCATCAGTCCATCTTAGATGGAGCTCGGGCCCGGCGAAGCGTCTCCGGGTGTTGTTGATAAAATGGCGTTGGCTTTGCGTAGCGGAGTTTTAACTCGCACTTACAGATGTGGCGACCAACTGTAGTTACTGACAGTGGTTTTCTGAAGTGTTCCCGAGCCCATGTGGTGATATCCTTTACACACTGGTGTCACTTTTTGATGCAGTACCGCCTGAGGGATCCAAGGTCCGTAATATCGTGGCTTACGTGCAGTGATTTCTCCAGATGCTGGAACCGACCAACTAGCTTAATAACTAATGAACTGTAGGACAGACTAACTAACTAACCAACTGACTAACAAACAAACCAACTCGATGAATAACCAATGAACTGTAGGACAGACTAACTAACTAACTAACCAACATACAATGGTAACTTTTAAATATATCATCTTATTATCGCACCAACGTGTTGATGAACAATTAGTGAACAAATGAGCAAACCATCAATAAACAGCAGCCTAAGAAAGGAACCAGCACCAAATAACTGGTGGAAACACTCTGGATGTTCAACTTTGCGCCTAGAACAATCCGGATGGTTCTTTTCCTCTTTGGTCCGGAGGACACGGCGTCCACAGTTTCCAAAAACAATTTGAAATGTGTCCACTTTGCATCAGTCCATCTTAGATGAGCTCGGACCCGGCGAAGCGGTTCCGGGTGTTGTTGATAAAATGGCGTTGGCTTTGCTTAATGGAGTTTTAACTTGCACTTACAGATGTGGCGACCAACTGTAGTTACTGACAGTGGTTTTCTGAAGTGTTCCTGAGCCCATGTGGGGATATCCTTTACATACTGATGTGGCTTTTTGATGCGGCACCGCCTGAGGGATCCAAGGTGCGTAATATCACGGCTTACGTGCAGTGATTTCTCCAGATGCTGGAACCGACCAACTAGCTTAATAACTAATGAACTGTAAGACAGACCAACTAACTAACCAACATACAATGGTAACTTTTAAAAATATCATCTTATTATCGCACCAACGTGTTGATGAACAATTAGTGAACAAATGAGCAAACCATCAATAAACAGCAGCCTAAGAAAGGAACCAGCACCAAATAACTGGTGGAAACACTCTGGATGTTCAACTTTGTGCCTAGAACAATCCGGATGGTTCTTTTCCTCTTTGGTCCGGAGGACACGGCGTCCACAGTTTCCAAAAACAATTTGAAATGTGTCCACTTTGCATCAGTCCATCTTAGATGAGCTCGGGCCCGGCGAAGTGTCTCCGGGTGTTGTTGATAAAATGGCGTTGGCTTTGCTTAATGGAGTTTTAACTTGCACTTACAGATGTGGCGACCAACTGTAGTTACTGACAGTGGTTTTCTGAAGTGTTCCTGAGCCCATGTGGTGATATCCTTTACACACTGATATGGCTTTTTGATGCGGCACCGCCTGAGGGATCCAAGGTCCGTAATATCATGGCTTACGTGCAGTGATTTCTCCAGATGCTGGAACCGACCAACTAGCTTAATAACTAATGAACTGTAGGACAGACTAACTAACTAACCAACTGACTAACAAACCAACCAACTCGATGAATAACTAATGAACTATAGGACAGACTAACTAACTAACTAGCCAACATACAATGGTAACTTTTAAATATATCATCTTATTATCGCACCAACGTGTTGATGAACAATTAGTGAACAAATGAGCAAACCATCAATAAACAGCAGCCTAAGAAAGGAACCAGCACCAAATAACTGGTGGAAACACTCTGGATGTTCAACTTTGCGCCTAGAACAATCCGGATGGTTCTTTTCCTCTTTGGTCCGGAGGACACGGCGTCCACAGTTTCCAAAAACAATTTGAAATGTGTCCACTTTGCATCAGTCCATCTTAGATGAGCTCGGGCCCGGCGAAGCGTCTCCGGGTGTTGTTGATAAAATGGCGTTGGCTTTCCGTAGCGGAGTTTTAACTTGCACTTACAGATGTGGCGACCAACTGTAGTTACTGACAGTGGTTTTCTGAAGTGTTCCCGAGCCCATGTGGTGATATCCTTTACACACTGGTGTCACTTTTTGATGCAGTACCGCCTGAGGGATCCAAGGTCCGTAATATCGTGGCTTACGTGCAGTGATTTCTCCAGATGCTGGAACCGACCAACTAGCTTAATAACTAATGAACTTTAGGACAGACTAACTAACTAACCAACTGACTAACAAACCAACCAACTCAATGAATAACTAATGAACTATAGGACAGACTAACTAACTAACTAAACATACAATAGTAACTTTTAAATATATCATCTTATTATCGCACCAACGTGTTGATGAACAATTAGTGAACAAATGAGCAAACCATCAATAAACAGCAGCCTAAGAAAGGAACCAGCACCAAATAACTGGTGGAAACACTCTGGATGTTCAACTTTGCGCCTAGAACAATCCGGATGGTTCTTTCCCTCTTTGGTCCGGAGGACACAGCGTCCACAGTTTCCAAAAACAATTTGAAATGTGTCCACTTTGCATCAGTCCATCTTAGATGAGCTCGGGCCCGGGGAAGCGTCTCCGGGTGTTGTTGATAAAATGGCGTTGGCTTTGCGTAGCGGAGTTTTAACTTGCACTTACAGATGTGGCGACTAACTGTAATTACTGACAGTGGTTTTCTGAAGTGTTCCCGAGCCCATGTGGGGATATCCTTTACACACTGGTGTCACTTTTTGATGCAGTACCGCCTGAGGGATCCAAGGTGCGTAATATCATGGCTTACGTGCAGTGATTTCTCCAGATGCTGGAACCGACCAACTAGCTTAATAACTAATGAACTGTAGGACAGACTAACTAACTAACCAACTGACTAACAAACCAACCAACTCGATGTATAACCAATGAACTGTAGGACAGACTAACTAGCTAATTAACCAACATACAATGGTAACTTTTAAAAATATCATCTTATTATCGCACCAACGTGTTGATGAACAATTAGTGAACAAATGAGCAAAATATCAATGAACAGCAGCCTAAAAAAGGAACCAGCACCAAATAACTGGTGGAAACACTCTGGATGTTCAACTTTGCGCCTAGAACAATCCGGATGGTTCATTTCCTCTTTGGTCCGGAGGACACGGTGTCCACAGTTTCCAAAAACAATTTGAAATGTGTCCACTTTGCATCAGTCCATCTTAGATGAGCTCGGGCCCGGCGAAGCGTCTCCGGGTGTTGTTGATAAAATGGCGTTGGCTTTGCGTAGTGGAGTTTTAATTTGCACTTACAGATGTGGCGACCAACTGTAGTTACTGACAGTGGTTTTCTGAAGTGTTCCCGAGCCCATGTGGGGATATCCTTTACACACTGATGTGGCTTTTTGACGCGGCACCGCCTGAGGGATCCAAGGTGTGTAATATCATGGCTTACGTGCAGTGATTTCTCCAGATGCTGGAACCGACCAACTAACTTAATAGCTAATGAACTGTAAGACAGACCAACTAACTAACCAACTGACTAACAAACAAACCAACTTGATGAATAACCAATGAACCGTAGGACAGACTAACTAACTAACCAACTGACTAACAAACCAACCAACTCGATGAATAACCAATGAACTGTAGGACAGACTAACTAGCTAATTAACCAACATACAATGGTAACTTTTAAAAATATCATCTTATTATCGCACCAACGTGTTGATGAACAATTAGTGAACAAATGAGCAAACCATCAATAAACAGCAGCCTAAGAAAGGAACCAGCACCAAATAACTGGTGGAAACACTCTGGATGTTCAACTTTGTGCCTAGAACAATCCGGATGGTTCTTTTCCTCTTTGGTCCGGAGGACACGGCGTCCACAGTTTCCAAAAACAATTTGAAATGTGTCCACTTTGCATCAGTCCATCTTAGATGGAGCTCGGGCCCGGCGAAGCGTCTCCGGGTGTTGTTGATAAAATGGCGTTGGCTTTGCGTAGCGGAGTTTTAACTTGCACTTACAGATGTGGCGACCAACTGTAGTTACTGACAGTGGTTTTCTGAAGTGTTCCCGAGCCCATGTGGTGATATCCTTTACACACTGGTGTCACTTTTTGATGCAGTACCGCCTGAGGGATCCAAGGTGCGTAATATCATGGCTTACGTGCGGTGATTTCTCCAGATGCTGGAACCGACCAACTAGCTTAATAACTAATGAACTGTAGGACAGACCAACTAACTAACCAACTGACTAACAAACCAACCAACTCGATGAATAACCAATGAACTGTAAGACAGACTAACTAACTAACTAACCAACATACAATGGTAACTTTTAAATATATCATCTTATTATCGCACCAACGTGTTGATGAACAATTAGTGAACAAATGAGCAAACCATCAATAAACAGCAGCCTAAGAAAGGAACCAGCACCAAATAACTGGTGGAAACACTCTGGATGTTCAACTTTGCGCCTAGAACAATCCGGATGGTTCTTTTCCTCTTTGGTCCGGAGGACACGGCGTCCACAGTTTCCAAAAACAATTTGAAATGTGTCCACTTTGCATCAGTCCATCTTAGATGGAGCTCGGGCCCGGCGAAGCGTCTCCGGGTGTTGTTGATAAAATGGTGTTGGCTTTGCGTAGCGGAGTTTTAACTTGCACTTACAGATGTGGTGACTAACTGTAGTTACTCACAGTGGTTTCTGAAGTGTTCCCAAGCCCATGTGGTGATATCCTTTACACACTGGTGTCACTTTTTGATGCAATACCGCCTGACGGATCCAAGGTCCGTAATATCACGGCTTACGTGCAGTGATTTCTCCAGATGCTGGAACCGACCAACTAGCTTAATAACTAATGAACTGTAGGACAGACTAACTAACTAACCAACTGACTAACAAACCAACCAACTCGATGAATAACCAATGAACTGTAGGACAGACTAACTAGCTAACTAACCAACATACAATGGTAACTTTTAAATATATCATCTTATTATCGCACCAACGTGTTGATGAACAATTAGTGAACAAATGAGAAAACCATCAATAAACAGCAGCCTAAGAAAGGAACCAGCACCAAATAACTGGTGGAAACACTCTGGATGTTCAACTTTGCGCCTAGAACATTCCGGATGGTTCTTTTCCTCTTTGGTCCGGAGGACACGGCGTCCACAGTTTCCAAAAACAATTTGAAATGTGTCCACTTTGCATCAGTCCATCTTAGATGGAGCTCGGGCCCGGCGAAGCGTCTCCGGGTGTTGTTGATAAAATGGCGTTGGCTTTGCGTAGCGGAGTTTTAACTAGCACTTACAGATGTGGCGACCAACTGTAGTTACCGACAGTGGTTTTCTGAAGTGTTCCCGAGTCCATGTGGTGATATCCTTTACACACTGGTGTCACTTTTTGATGCGGTACCGCCTGAGGGATCCAAGGTGCGTAATATCGTGGCTTACGTGCAGTGATTTCTCCAGATGCTGGAACCGACCAACTAGCTTAATAACTAATGAACTGTAGGACAGACTAACTAACTAACCAACTGACTAACAAACCAACCAACTCGATGAATAACCAATGAACTGTAGGACAGACTAACTAACTAACTAACCAACATACAATGGTAACTTTTAAAAATATCATCTTATTATCGCACCAACGTGTTGATGAACAATTAGTGAACAAATGAGCAAACCATCAATAAACAGCAGCCTAAGAAAGGAACCAGCACCAAATAACTGGTGGAAACACTCTGGATGTTCAACTTTGCGCCTAGAACAATCCGGATGGTTCTTTTCCTCTTTGGTCCGGAGGACACGGCATCCACAGTTTCGAAAAACAACTTGAAATGTGTCCACTTTGCATCAGTCCATCTTAGATGAGCTCGGGCCCGGCGAAACGTCTCCGGGTGTTGTTGATAAAATGGCGTTGGCTTTGCGTAGCGGAGTTTTAACTTGCACTTACAGATGTGGCGACCAACTGTAGTTACTGACAGTGGTTTTCTGAAGTGTTCCCGAGCCCATGTGGGGATATCCTTTACACACTGATGTGGCTTTTTGATGCGGCACCACCTGAGGGATCCAAGGTGCGTAATATCATGGCTTACGTGCAGTGATTTCTCCAGATGCTGGAACCGACCAACTAGCTTAATAACCAATGAACTGTAGGACAGACTAACTAACTAACCAACTGACTAACAAACCAACCAACTCGATGAATAACCAATGAACTGTAGGACAGACTAACTAACTAACTAACCAACATACAATGGTAACTTTTAAAAATATCATCTTATTATCGCACCAACGTGTTGATGAACAATTAGTGAACAAATGAGCAAACCATCAATAAACAGCAGCCTAAGAAAGGAACCAGCACCAAATAACTGGTGGAAACACTCTGGATGTTCAACTTTGCGCCTAGAACAATCCGGATGGTTCTTTTCCTCTTTGGTCCGGAGGACACGGCGTCCACAGTTTCCAAAAACAATTTGAAATGTGTCCACTTTGCATCAGTCCATCTTAGATGAGCTCGGGCCCGGCGAAGCGTCTCCGGGTGTTGTTGATAAAATGGCGTTGGCTTTGCGTAGCGGAGTTTTAACTTGCACTTACAGATGTGGCGACCAACTGTAGTTACTGACAGTGGTTTTCTGAAGTGTTCCCGAGCCCATGTGGTGATATCCTTTACACACTGGTGTCACTTTTTGATGCAATACCGCCTGAGGGATCCAAGGTCCGTAATATCACGGCTTACGTGCAGTGATTTCTCCAGATGCTGGAACCGACCAACTAGCTTAATAACTAATGAACTGTAGGACAGACTAACTAACTAACCAACTGACTAACAAACCAACCAACTCGATGAATAACCAATGAACTGTAGGACAGACTAACTAACTAACTAACCAACATACAATGGTAACTTTTAAAAATATCATCTTATTATCGCACCAACGTGTTGATGAACAATTAGTGAACAAATGAGCAAACCATCAATAAACAGCAGCCTAAGAAAGGAACCAGCACCAAATAACTGGTGGAAACACTCTGGATGTTCAACTTTGTGCCTAGAACAATCCGGATGGTTCTTTTCCTCTTTGGTCCGCGAGGACACGACGTCCACAGTTTCCAAAAACAATTTGAAATGTGTCCACTTTGCATCAGTCCATCTTAGATGAGCTCGGGCCCGGCGAAGCGTCTCCGGGTGTTGTTGATAAAATGGCGTTGGCTTTGCGCAGCGGAGTTTTAACTTGCACTTACAGATGTGGCGACCAACTGTAGTTACTGACAGTGGTTTTCTGAAGTGTTCCCGAGCCCATGTGGGGATATCCTTTACACACTGATGTGGCTTTTTGACGCGGCACCGCCTGAGGGATCCAAGGTGCGTAATATCATGGCTTACGTGCAGTGATTTCTCCAGATGCTGGAACCGACCAACTAATGAACTGTAGGACAGACTAACTAACTAACCAACTGACTAACAAACCAACCAACTCGATGAATAACCAATGAACTGTAGGACAGACTAACTAACTAACTAACTAACTAACCAACATACAATGGTAACTTTTAAAAATATCATCTTATTATCGCACCAACGTGTTGATGAACAATTAGTGAACAAATGAGCAAACCATCAATAAACAGCAGCCTAAGAAAGGAACCAGCACCAAATAACTGGTGGAAACACTCTGGATGTTCAACTTTGCGCCTAGAACAATCCGGATGGTTCTTTTCCTCTTTGGTCCGGAGGACACGGCGTCCACAGTTTCCAAAAACAATTTGAAATGTGTCCACTTTGCATCAGTCCATCTTAGATGAGCTCGGGCCCGGCGAAGCGTCTCCGGGTGTTGTTGATAAAATGGCGTTGGCTTTGCGTAGTGGAGTTTTAACTTGCACTTATAGATGTGGCGACCAACTGTAGTTACTGACAGTGGTTTTCTGAAGTGTTCCCGATCCCATGTGGGATATCCTTTACACACTGGTGTCACTTTTTGATGCAGTACCGCCTGAGGGATCCAAGGTGCGTAATATCGTGGCTTAAGTGCAGTGATTTCTCCAGATGCTGGAACCGACCAACTAACTTAATAGCTAATGAACTGTAAGACAGACCAACTAACTAACCAACTGACTAACAAACAAACCAACTTGATGAATAACCAATGAACCGTAGGACAGAGTAACTAACTAACCAACTGACTAACAAACCAACCAACTCGATGAATAACCAATGAACTGTAGGACAGACTAACTAACTAACTAACTAACTAACCAACATACAATAGTAACTTTTAAATATATCATCTTATTATTGCACCAACGTGTTGATGAACAATTAGTGAACAAATGAGCAAACCATCAATAAACAGCAGCCTAAGAAAGGAACCAGCACCAAATAACTGGTGGAAACACTCTGGATGTTCAACTTTTCGCCTAGAACAATCCGGATGGTTCTTTTCCTCTTTGGTCCGGAGGACACCACGTCCACAGTTTCCAAAAAACAATTTGAAATGTGTCCACTTTGCATCAGTCCATCTTAGATGAGCTCGGGCCCGGCGAAGCGTCTCCGGGTGTTGTTGATAAAATGGCGTTGGCTTTGCGTAGCGGAGTTTTAACTTGCACTTACAGATGTGGCGACCAACTGTAGTTACTGACAGTGGTTTTCTGAAGTGTTCCCGAGCCCATGTGGTGATATCCTTTACACACTGGTGTCACTTTTTGATGCAAAACCGCCTGAGGGATCCAAGGTGCGTAATATCACGGCTTACGTGCAGTGATTTCTCCAGATGCTGGAACCGACCAACTAGCTTAATAACTAATGAACTGTAGGACAGACTAACTAACTAACCAACTGACTAACAAACCAACCAACTCGATGAATAACCAATGAACTGTAGGACAGACTAACTAACTAACTAACCAACATACAATGGTAACTTTTAAAAATATCATCTTATTATCGCACCAACGTGTTGATGAACAATTAGTGAACAAATGAGCAAACCATCAATAAACAGCAGCCTAAGAAAGGAACCAGCACCAAATAACTGGTGGAAACACTCTGGATGTTCAACTTTGCGCCTAGAACAATCCGGATGGTTCTTTTCCTCTTTGGTCCGGAGGACACCGCGTCCACAGTTTCCAAAAAACAATTTGAAATGTGTCCACTTTGCATCAGTCCATCTTAGATGAGCTCGGGCCCGGCGAAGCGTCTCCGGGTGTTGTTGATAAAATGGCGTTGGCTTTGCGTAGCGGAGTTTTAACTTGCACTTACAGATGTGGCGACCAACTGTAGTTACTGACAGAGGTTTTCTGAAGTGTTCCCGAGCCCATGTGGGGATATCCTTTACACACTGATGTGGCTTTTTGACGCGGCACCGCCTGAGGGATCCAAGGTGTGTAATATCATGGCTTACGTGCAGTGATTTCTCCAGATGCTGGAACCGACCAACTAGCTTAATAACTAATGAACTGTAGGACATACTAACTAACTAACCAAATGACTAATGAACCGACCAACTAGCTTAATAACTAATGAACTTTAGGACAGAATAACTAACTAACCAATTTACTAACAAACCAACCAACTCGATGAATAACCAATGAACTGTAGGACAGACTAACTAACTAACTAACCAACATACAATGGTAACTTTTAAATATATCATCTTATTATCGCACCAACGTGTTGATGAACAATTAGTGAACAAATGAGCAAACCATCAATAAACAGCAGCCTAAGAAAGGAACCAGCACCAAATAACTGGTGGAAACACTCTGGATGTTCAACTTTGTGCCTAGAACAATCCGGATGGTTATTTTCCTCTTTGGTCCGGAGGACACGGCGTCCACAGTTTCCAAAAACAATTTAAAATGTGTCCACTTTGCATCAGTCCATCTTAGATGAGCTCGGGCCCGGCGAAGCGTCTCCGGGTGTTGTTGATAAAATGGCGTTGGCTTTGCGTAGCGGAGTTTTAACTTGCACTTACAGATGTGGCGACCGACTGTAGTTACTGACAGTGGTTTTCTGAAGTGTTCCCGAGCTCATGTGGTGATATCCTTTACACACTGATATGGCTTTTTGATGCGGCACCGCCTGAGGGATCCAAGGTGCGTAATATCATGGCTTACGTGCAGTGATTTCTCCAGATTCTCTGAACTTTGTTGAAAGTTGAAAAATATTCTCTTTTTATTGACCATTTACACGACGTGTTTTGTACAAACTTAGCGCTGATTCCTCACAAAAGGACAACAACTTTGTGCATAAAGCAAAGTCCACTTCAGTAGAAGTATTGCACCACGACCACCACCACGTCTACGTTTATTTCACTCCTACTTTCCATCCATCACGCCTTTTTCTGCTCACCGCCGAAAACGCTCCCCACTTTCCATTAACGCCAGCGTGTTTGCACCCCAAAGTAGGACCACTTGGAATAGTTTCCACACATCTTGAGATGCTCCTCCGTGGCTCATATGTCTTCATCTGCGTCTGCCTGTCCTGCACCTCCAGCCAATAAAGGAGAAGGAAGCAGGAGCCAAGTGTACTTCTAAGGACGCACTCAAATACTCCATTTATGTCTTATTGACTACTTTATATCCCATACAAAACGCAGCCTTTAACACGACCTTTTTGCAATGTTGCTTCGTTTTATTGACGCCATCGGCAAAAAAAAAAATCTCCACTTCAACAAATCCCGGAGAGCACACACACTCCCACACACACATTTATGTGTGTATTGTTGGTGGTGTTCGCTTTAAACACATTATAACGGGACTGTCTGTGGATGCACCTTTAGCTTGTCGTTCAACACTGAACATATAGGACCGGATTTACTCAGGATTTGCGTGTGCTAAAACACGTGCAAACTGGATTGCTATCAAGTTTGCACGTGTTTTAGCACAGGCAAAACCTGAGTAAATCAGGCCCTATATGTTCAGTGTGTGTGCTATCAAGTTTGCACAAGTTTTGGGACACTGAAATCTTGAGTAAATCAGGCCCTATATGTTCAGTGCGTGTGCTATCCAGTTTGCACAAGTTTTGGGACACTGAAATCTTGAGTAAATCAGGTCATATATGTTCAGTGCGTGTGCTATGAAAGTTTGCACGTGTTTTAGCACAGGCAAATCCTGAGTAAATCAGGCCCTATATGTTCAGTGCGTGTGCTATCAAGTTTGCACGTGTTTTAGCACATGCATAACTTGAGTAAATAAGGCCCTATATGTTCAGTGCGTGTGCTATGAAAGTTTGCACGTGTTTTAGCACAGGCAAATCTTATGTAAATCAGGCCCTATATGTTCAGTGCGTGTGCTATCCAGTTTGCACAAGTTTTAGGACACTGAAATCTTGAGTAAATCAGGCCCTATATGTTCAGTGTGTGTGCTATGAAAGTTTGCACGTGTTTTAGCACACGCATAACTTGAGTAAATCAGGTCCTATATGTTCAGTGCATGTGCTATCAAAATCGCGTGTGTTTTAGCACACACAAATCCTGAGTAAATCAGGCCCTAAATGTTCAGTGTGTGTGCTATCCAGTTTGCACAAGTTTTGGGACACTGAAATCTTGAGTAAATCAGGTCCTATATGTTCAGTGCGTGTGCTATTAAGTTTGCACAGTTTTTAGCACCCGCAAATCCTGAGTAAATCAGGCACTATATGTTCAGTGCGTGTGCTATCCAGTTTGCACAGGTTTTAGGACACGGAAATCTTGAGTAAATCAGTCCCCATATGTTCAGTGCGTGTGCTATTAAGTTTGCACAGTTTTTAGCACCCGCAAATCCTGAGTAAATCAGGCCCTATATGTTCAGTGCGTGTGCTATCAAGTTTGCACCTGTTTTAGCACCCGTAAATCTTGAGTAAATCAGGTCATATATGTTCAGTGCATGTGCTATCAAGTTTGCACGTGTTTTAGCACAGGCAAATCTTGATTAAATCAGGCCCTATATGTTCAGTGCGTGTGCTATCAAGTTTGCACGTGTTTTAGCACAGGCAAATCTTGAGTAAATCAGGCCCTATATGTTCAGTGCGTGTGCTATCCAGTTTGCACAGGTTTTAGCACCCGCAAATCTTGAGTAAATCAGGCCCCATATGTTCAGTGCGTGTGCTATCCAGTTTGCGTGTGTTTTAGCACAAGCAAATCCTGAGTAAATCAGGCCCTATATGTTCAGTGCATGTGCTATCAAGTT
Source organism: Nerophis lumbriciformis (assembly GCF_033978685.3). Taxonomy (NCBI): domain Eukaryota; kingdom Metazoa; phylum Chordata; class Actinopteri; order Syngnathiformes; family Syngnathidae; genus Nerophis; species Nerophis lumbriciformis. The sequence continues at coordinate 49,436,293 of NC_084555.2, read as the reverse complement.
TGCACAGTTTGTAGCACCCGCAAATACTGAGTAAATCAGGTCCTATATGTTCAGTGCGTGTGTTATTAAGTTTGCACAGGTTTTATCACCCGCAAATCCTGAGTAAATCAGGCCCTATATATTCAGTGCGTGAGCTATTAGGTTTGCACAGTTTTTAGCACCCGCAAATCCTGAGTAAATCAGGCACTATCTGTTCAGTGCGTGTGCTATCAAGTTTGCACGTGTTTTAGCACAGGAAAATCTTGAGTAAATCAGGCCCTATATGTTCAGTGCGTGTGCTATCAAGTTTGCACAGTTTATAGTACCCGCAAATCCTGAGTATATCAGGCCCTATATGTTCATTGCATGTGCTATCAAGTTTACACATGTTTTAGCACAGGTAAATCTTGAATAAATCAGACCATATATGTTCAGTGCGTGTGCTATCAAGTTTGCACGTGTTTTAGCAGAGGCAAATCTTGATTAAATCAGGCCCTATATGTTCAGTGCATGTGCTATCAAGTTTGCACAGTTTTTAGCACCCGCAAATCTTGAGTAAATCAGGTCATATATGTTCAGTGTGTGTGCTATCAAGTTTGCACGTTCTTCAGCACACGCAAATCTTGAGTAAATCAGGCCCTATATGTTCAGTGCATGTGCTATCAAGTTTGCACGTGTTTTAGCACATGCAAATCCTGAGTAAATCAGGTCCTATATGTTCAGTGTGTGTGCTATCAAGTTTACGTGTGTTTTTGCACAAGCAAATCCTGAGTAAATCAGGCCCTATATGTTCAGTGCATGTGCTATCAAGTTTGCACAGTTTTTAGCACCCGCAAATCCTGAGTAAATCAGGCACTATATGTTCAGTGCGTGTGCTATCAAGTTTGCACGTGTTTTAGCACAGGCAAATCTTGAGTAAATCAGGCCCTATATGTTCAGTGCGTGTGCTATCAAGTTTGCACGTGTTTTAGCACAGGCAAATCTTGAGTAAACCAGGCCCTATATGTTCAGTGCGTGTGCTATGAAAGTTTGCACAGTTTTTAGCACAGGCAAATCTTGATTAAATCAGGCCCTATATGTCCAGTGCGTGTGCTATCCAGTTTGCACAGGTTTTAGCACCCGCAAATCTTGAATAAATCAGGCCCCATATGTTCAGTGCGTGTGCTATCCAGTTTGCGTGTGTTTTAGCACAGGCAAATCCTGAGTAAATCAGGCCCTAAATGTTCAGTGCGTGTGCTATCGAGTTTGCACAAGTTTTAGGACACTGAAATCTTGAGTAAATCAGGCCCTATATGTTCAGTGCATGTGCTATCAAGTTTGCACGTGCTTCAGCACACGCAAATCTTGAGTAAATCAGGCCCCATATGTTCAGTGCGTGTGCTATCAAGTTTGCACGTGTTTTAGCACAAGCAAATCCTGAGTAAATCAGGCCCTATATGTTCAGTGCATGTGCTATAAAGTTTGCACAGTTTTTAGCACCCGCAAATCTTGAGTAAATCAGGTCATATATGTTCAGTGTGTGTGCTATCAAGTTTGCACGTGTTTTAGCACACGCAAATCCTGAGTAAATCAGGCCCTATATGTTCAGTGTGTGTGCTATCAAGTTTACACATGCTTTAGCACACGCAAATCCTGAGAAAATTAGACCCTATATGTTCAGTGTGTGTGCTATCAAGTTTGCGTGTGTTTTAGCACAGGCAAATCTTGAATAAATCAGGCCAAGTATGTTCAGTGCGTGTGCCATGAAAGTTTGCACGTGTTTTAGCTCACGCAAATCCTGAGTAAATCAGGCCCTATATGTTGAGTGTGTGTACTATCAAATTTGCATGGGTTTTAGCACAAGCAAATCCTGAGTAAATCAGGCCCAATATGTTCAGTGCGTGTGCTATCAAGTTTGCGTGTGTTTTAGCACAAGCAAATCCTGGGTAAATCAGGCTCTATATGTTCAGTGCGTGTGCTATCAAGTTTGCACGTGTTTTAGCACAAGCTAATCCTAAGTAAATCAGGCCCTATATGTTCAGTGTGTGTGCTAGGAAAGTTTGCACGTGTTTTAGCACACGCATAACTTCAGTAAATCAGGTCCTATATGTTCAGTGCATGTGCTATCAAAATTGCATGTGTTTTAGCACACACAAATCCTGAATAAATCAGGCCCTATATGTTCAGTGCGTGTGCTATCCAGTTTGCACAGGTTTTAGGACACTGAAATCTTGAGTAAATCAGGCCCTATATGTTCAGTGCGTGTGCTATCAAGTTTGCACAAGTTTTGGGACACTGAAATCTTGAGTGAATCAGGTCCTATATGTTCAGTGCGTGTGCTATTAAGTTTGCACAGTTTTTAGCACCCGCAAATCCTGAGTAAATCAGGCACTATATGTTCAGTGCGTGTGCTATTAAGTTTGCACAGTTTTTAGCACCCGCAAATCCTGAGTAAATCGAGCACTATATGTTCAGTGCATGTGCTATCAAGTTTGCACGTGTTTTAGCAGAGGCAAATCTTGATTAAATCAGGCCCTATATGTTCAGTGCATGTGCTATCAAGTTTGCACAGTTTTTAGCACCCGCAAATCTTGAGTAAATCAGGTCATATATGTTCAGTGTGTGTGCTATCAAGTTTGCACGTTCTTCAGCACACGCAAATCTTGAGTAAATCAGGCCCTATATGTTCAGTGCATGTGCTATCAAGTTTGCACGTGTTTTAGCACATGCAAATCCTGAGTAAATCAGGTCCTATATGTTCAGTGTGTGTGCTATCAAGTTTACGTGTGTTTTTGCACAAGCAAATCCTGAGTAAATCAGGCCTTATATGTTCAGTGCATGTGCTATCAAGTTTGCACAGTTTTTAGCACCCGCAAATCCTGAGTAAATCAGGCACTATATGTTCAGTGCGTGTGCTATCAAGTTTGCATGTGTTTTAGCACAGGCAAATCTTGAGTAAATCAGGCCCTATATGTTCAGTGCGTGTGCTATCAAGTTTGCACGTGTTTTAGCACAGGCAAATCTTGAGTAAATCAGGCCCTATATGTTCAGTGCGTGTGCTATCAAGTTTGCACGTGTTTTAGCACAGGCAAATCCTTAGTAAATCAGGTCCTATATGTTCAGTGTGTGTGCTATCAAGTTTACGTGTGTTTTTGCACAAGCAAATCCTGAGTAAATCAGGCCTTATATGTTCAGTGCATGTGCTATCAAGTTTGCACAGTTTTTAGCACCCGCAAATCCTGAGTAAATCAGGTCCTATATGTTCAGTGCGTGTGCTATCAAGTTTGCATGTGTTTTAGCACATGCAAATCCTGAGTAAATCAGGCCCTATATGTTCAGTGCGTGTGCTATCAAGTTTACATGTGTTTTAGCACATGCAAATCCTGAGTAAATCAGGTCCTATATGTTCAGTGTGTGTGCTATCAAGTTTACATGTGTTTTAGCACATGCAAATCCTGAGTAAATCAGGTCCTATATGTTCAGTGTGTGTGCTATCAAGTTTACGTGTGTTTTTGCACAAGCAAATCCTGAGTAAATCGAGCCTTATATGTTCAGTGCATGTGCTATCAAGTTTGCACGTGTTTTAGCACATGCAAATCTTGAGTAAATCAGGTCCTATGTGTTCAGTGTGTGTGCTATCAAATTTGCTTGTGTTTTAGCACACGCAAATCCTGGGTAAATCAGGCCCTATATGTTCAGTGCGCGTGCTATCAAGTTTGCACAGGTTATAGCACCCGCAAATCCATGAGGTGATATTGTACAAGGTATGATTCCATGAATCATGATCACATGAGGTGAGGTCCTCCATCACACCACACGTGAGTCACCCGAGTGG
>NC_084555.2:49367500-49427500 GCF_033978685.3 Nerophis lumbriciformis | reverse complement strand
ACTGAGATACCTCTACTAAATTTTACAGGGCATATAGTCTTGATTGGTACTGAGATACCTCTACTAAATCTTACAGGCCATGTAGTCTTGGTTGGTACTGAGATACTTCTAAATATTACAGAGCATATAGTCTCAGTTGGTACTGAGATACTTAAACAAAATATTACAGAGCATGTAGTCTCAATTGGTACTGAGATACTGTACGTGTACTAAATATTACAGGGAATATAGTCTCGGTTGGTACTGAGATTCTTGTACTACATATTACAGAGCATATAGTTTCGGTTGGTGCTGAGATTGTTGTACTAAATATTAAAGAGAATATAGTCTCGGTTGGTACCTAGATACTTCTACTAAATATTACAGAGCATTTAGTCTCGGTTGGTACTGAGATTGTTGTACTAAATATTCAGGGCATGTAGTCTCGGTTGGTACTGAGATACGTGTACTAATTATTACAGAGCATATAGTCTTGATTGGTACTGACATACTTCTACTAAATATTACAGAGTATATAGTCTTGGTTGGTACTGAGATGCCTCTACTAATAATTGCAGCGCATAAAATCTTGGTTGGTACTGAGATTCTTGTACTAAATATTACAGAGCATATATTCTCAGTTGGTACTGAGATTGTTGTACTAAATATTACAGAGCATATAGTCTTTGTTGGTACTGAGATAGTTAAACTAAATATTACAGAGCATATAGTCTCGGTTGGTACTGAGATACTTCTAAATATTACAGAGCATATAGTCTCAGTTGGTACTGAGATACTTAAACTAAATATTACAGAGCATGTAGTCTCAATTGGTACTGAGATACGTGTCCTAAATATTACAGAGCATATAGTCTTGGTTGGTACTGAGATTGTTGTACTAAATATTACAGAGCATATAGTCTCGGTTGGTACTGAGATACTTGTAAATATTACAGAGCATATAGTTTTGGTTGGTACTGAGATACTTCTAAATATTACAGAGCATATAGTCTCAGTTGGTACTGAGATACTTAAACTAAATATTACAGAGCATGTAGTCTCAATTGGTACTGAGATACGTGTCCTAAATATTACAGGGCATATAGTCTTGGTTGGTACTGAGATACCTCTACTAAATCTTACAGGGCATGTAGTCTCGGTTGGTACTGAGATACTTCTAAATATTACAGAGCATATAGTCTTGGTTGGTACTGAGATTGTTGTACTAAATATTACAGAGCATATAGTCTCGGTTGGTACTGAGATACTTGTACTAAATATTACAGAGCATATAGTCTCGGTTGGTACTGAGATACTTCTAAATATTACAGAGCATATAGTCTCGGTTGGTACTGAGAGACTTAAACTAAATATTACAGAGCATGTAGTCTCAATTGGTACTGAGATACCTGTCCTAAATATTACAGGGCATATAGTCTTGGTTGGTACTGAGATACCTCTACTAAATCTTACAGGGCATGTAGTCTCGGTTGGTACTGAGATACTTCTAAATATTACAGAGCATATAGTCTCGGTTGGTACTGAGATACTTAAACTAAATATTACAGAGCATATAGTCTCGGTTGGTACTGAGATTGTTGTACTGAATATTACAGAGCATATCGTCTCGGTTGGTACTGAGATAGTTCTAAATATTACAGAGCATATAGTCTCAGTTGGTACTGAGATTGTTGTACTAAATATTACAGAGCATATAGTCTTTGTTGGTACTGAGATAGTTAAACTAAATATTACAGAGCATATAGTCTCGGTTGGTACTGGGATACTTCTATATATTACAGAGCATATAGTCTCGGTTGGTACTGAGATACTTAAACTAAATATTACAGAGCATGTAGTCTCAATTGGTACTGAGATACTTCTAAATATTACAGAGCATATAGTCTTGATTGGTACTGAGATACTTCTAAATATTACAGAGCATATAGTCTTGGTTGGTACTGAGATACTTGTACTAAATATTACAGAGCATATAGTCTTGGTTGGTACTGAGATACTTCTAAATATTACAGAGCATGTAGTCTCGGTTGGTACTGAGATACCTCTACTAAATTTTACAGGGCATATAGTCTTGATTGGTACTGAGATACCTCTACTAAATCTTACAGGGCATGTAGTCTTGGTTGGTACTGAGATACTTCTAAATATTACAGAGCATATAGTCTCGGTTGGTACTGAGATACTTAAACTAAATATTACAGAGCATGTAGTCTCAATTGGTACTGAGATACTGTACGTGTACTAAATATTACAGGGAATATAGTCTCGGTTGGTACTGAGATACTTGTACTACATATTACAGAGCATTTAGTCTCGGTTGGTACTGAGATATGTGTACTAAATATTACAGAGCATATAGTCTTGGTTGGTACTGACATACTTGTACTAAATATTACAGAGCATATAGTCTCAGTTGGTACTGAGATTATTGTACTAAATATTCCAAGGCATATAGTCTTATTAATGTTGTAAATACACATATTTATATACCTAGAAAGGGTGGTTCTAAAGAGGTAGGCATTTTTTTTAGGTCTCAAGAAGGTAACACATACATGAATGTGTGTGTGTGTGTGTGTGTGTGTGTGTGTGTGTGTGTGTGTGTGTGTGTGTGTGTGTGTGTGTGTGTGTGTGTGTGTGTGTGTGTGTGTGTGTGTGTGTGTGTGTGTGTGTGTGTGTGTGTGACTGACACAGGGCCCAACAACAACAACAACAACAACAACAAGGCCCTAAAAGGGAGTGTAAGACAAGTTCCCTGCAACATTGATGAATGAGGAGCACAAAGATTGTGTATTAATCCTCTGCCCTTACAGATGGCTCACCCCTCCTGACACACGCTAATTCTGCCGAGACACTGTTAGCGCGCATAATTATGCTAATTAAGACCTAATTAAGCGCTAATTCTTTGGAGAGTCTCTTGCTTTCTTTCCTTCTTTGGTTTTGAATTTAAGGCGACTCAGCATTTAACTCTTGTTTCACCGCCCCTACGGTTCACGCTGTAGATCCGTTACGGCTGGTCAAACAATGATGTAAAGAAAACACCAGGATGAGGGAGAATCGGAGCCCGGAGCCAATAGAAGAAGAACAAGGGAGAAGAAATGTCTGTTCAAGGAAATTAACCATAGATTATTAGGAATGATTTATCACATTTATTCATTTATCACAACAAAAGCTACATTTCGGCTGGTTTGGGGACTTTTGAGAAGGAAGCGCGTATCGCTCTTCTCACCGAGCAGCGGGTGCTGCTGGGGCCCCTCCTCCTTCTTGAAGCCCTCACAGATCAGGTTTGTCACATTAAAAAAAAGAACAAAATCAATCAATAAAAGAAGAATTAGAACAAAGTTAGTGTTTTTCCAAACATTTGTTTTGCTTTTTATCTTTTTTGTTGGATTTGTTTTGCCGAGTATGCAAATAAGATCATGTATGTATGTATGTATGTATGTATGTAAGTATGCAAATAAGATCATGTTTGTATGTATGTAAGTATGCAAATAAGATCATGTATGTATGTATGTATGTAAGTATGCAAATAAGATCAGTGTGTTCTACAGTGATCGAGTGTGTCCTACAGTGATCCAGTGTGTTCTACAGTGATCCAGAGTGTGTTCTACAGTGATCCAGTGTGTTCTACAGTGATCCAGAGTGTGTTCTACAGTGATCCAGTGTGTTCTACAGTGATCCAGGGTGTGTTCTACAGTGATCCAGTGTGTTCTACAGTGATCCAGAGTGTGTTCTACAGTGATCCAGTGTGTTCTACAGTGATCCAGAGTGTGTTCTACAGTGATCCAGTGTGTTCTACAGTGATCCAGAGTGTGTTCTACAGTGATCCAGTGTGTTCTACAGTGATCCAGGGTGTGTTCTACAGTGATCCAGTGTGTTCTACAGTGATCCAGAGTGTGTTCTACAGTGATCCAGTGTGTTCTACAGTGATCCAGGGTGTGTTCTACAGTGATCCAGTGCATGTACTACAGTGATGTAAAGTGTTCTACAGTAATTTAGTGTGTGCTACAGCGATCCAGTGTGTTCTACATTGATCCAGTGTGTGTTCTGTAGTGATCCAGTGTGTTCTACAGTGATCCAGAGTGTGTTCTACAGTGATCCAGTGTGTTCTACTGTGATCCAGTGCATGTACTACAGTGATCTAAAGTGTTCTACAGTGATCTAGTGCGTGTGCTACAGCGATCCAGTGTGTTCTACTAAAAATACTTTCTACAATTGACTACTAATGAATGTATTTCTTTTAGGACAGCTTTCTGTTTGCATGAAATGCCATTGAGAGGCAGCACACATAAAAAGAGAATAAACATGAAAGTGTGTACACATCAAGTGTTCCTTCAGGAGAACACGCGTGGTGTTTGTCACGCGTCTTAAATTAAGTCCAGATTGCATCTTTCATTTAAATTAAATACAATTAAATTAAATCCAGATTGCATCTTTCACTTAAATCTACTTGCAGTCCAGCTGCTGATGGAGGAACTATTTAGTGGCAGCTGCTTTTCAGCCTTCCTTCCTTCCTTGGAATGAACTTTGTGCAGAGATAATGACATGTGTGTGTGTGTGTGTGTGTGTGTGTGTGTGTGTGTGTGTGTGTGTGTGTGTGTGTGTGTGTGTGTGTGTGTGTGTGTGTGTGTGTGTGTGTGTGTGTGTGTGTGTGTGTGTGTGTGTGTGTGTGTCGCCCAGGAACATTCATCCCCTCATATATTCTCACTGCTGTTCACATATATCACTAGTGTTAGGCTGCGTCTACACAACCGCCTTTATGGCTACACAACTCTGTGTGTGTGTGTGTGTGTGTGTGTGTGTGTGTGTGTGTGTGTGTGTGTGTGTGTGTGTGTGTGTGTGTGTGTGTGGTAATTAAAGAGTCATAATTAATGGGAGGTGAGGACGTTTAGCACCTGCTTTAGTCTTTGTTAATAACGACGTCTCACAGGAGTCACACACACTCACACACACACACACACACTCACACACACACAACACACACACACACACACACACACACACACACACACACACACAACGGGTGACATCAAGATAAAGCAAACAAGTGGCGACATCAACCTTTGTGTTGTTTTCTAACACCACTCTTACTCACATGGAATAAAACACACACACAATCTGATGCATTTCAATAGTAGTAATAGTAGTAAGTACTAGTAGTAATAGTAGTAATAGTAATAGTAGTAATAATAATAGTAGTAGTACTAGTAGTAAGTACTAGTAGTAATAATAATAGCAGTAGTAATAATAGCAGTAAGTACTAGTATTAATCATAATAGTAGTAGTAATAGAAGTAAGTACTAGTAGTAATAATAATAGTAGTAGTACTAGTAGTAATAATAATAGTAGTAGTAATAGGAGTAAGTACTAGTAGTAATAATAATAGCAGTAGTAATAGTAGTAAGTACTAGTAGTAATAATAATAGTAGTAGTAATAGCAGTAAGTACTAGTAGTAATAATAATAGTAGTAGTAATAGCAGTAAGTACTAGTAGTAATAATAATAGTAGTAGTAATAGCAGTAAGTACTGGTAGTAATAATAATAGTAGTAGTAATATAAGTAAGTACTAGTAGTAATAATAATAGTAGTAGTAATAGCAGTAAGTACTAGTAGTAATAATAATAGTAGTAGTAATAGAAGTAAGTACTAGTAGTAATAATAATAGCAGTAGTAATAGTAGTAAGTACTAGTAGTAATAATAATAGTAGTAGTAGTAATAGCAGTAAGTACTAGTAGTAATAATAATAGTAGTAGTAAAAGAAGTAAGTACTAGTAGTAATAATAATAGCAGTAGTAATAGTAGTAAGTACTAGTAGTAATAATAATAGTAGTAGTAGTAATAGTAGTAAGTACTAGTAGTAGTAGTAGTAATAGCAGTAAGTACTAGTAGTAATAATAATAGCAGTAGTAATAGTAGTAAGTACTAGTAGTAGTAGTAGTAATAGCAGTAAGTACTAGTAGTAATAATAATAGTAGTAGTAATAGCAGTAAGTACTAGTAGTAATAATAATAGTAGTAGTAATAGCAGTAAGTACTAGCAGTAATAATAATAGCAGTAGTAATAGTAGTAAGTACTAGTAGTAGTAGTAGTAATAGCAGTAAGTACTAGTAGTAATAATAATAATAGTAGTAATAGCCGTAAGTACTAGTAGTAATAATAATAGTAGTAGTAATAGAAGTAAGTAGTAGTAGTAGTAATAGCAGTAAGTACTAGTAGTAATAATAATAGCAGTAGTAATAGTAGTAAGTACTAGTAGTAGTAGTAGTAATAGCAGTAAGTACTAGTAGTAATAATAATAGTAGTAGTAATAGCAGTAAGTACTAGTAGTAATAATAATAGTAGTAGTAATAGCAGTAAGTACTAGCAGTAATAATAATAGCAGTAGTAATAGTAGTAAGTACTAGTAGTAGTAGTAGTAATAGCAGTAAGTACTAGTAGTAATAATAATAATAGTAGTAATAGCCGTAAGTACTAGTAGTAATAATAATAGTAGTAGTAATAGAAGTAAGTAGTAGTAGTAGTAATAGCAGTAAGTACTAGTAGTAATAATAATAGCAGTAGTAATAGCAGTAAGTACTAGCAGTAATAATAATAGCAGTAGTAATAGTAGTAAGTACTAGTAGTAGTAGTAGTAATAGCAGTAAGTACTAGTAGTAATAAAAATAGTAGTAGTAATAGCAGTAAGTACTAGTAGTAATAATAATAGTAGTAGTAATAGAAGTAAGTACTAGTAGTAATAATAATAGCAGTAGTAATAGTAGTAAGTACTAGTAGTAATAATAATAGCAGTAGTAATAGTAGTAAGTACTAGTAGTAATAATAATAGTAGTAGTAATAGCAGTAAGTACTAGTAGTAATAATAATAGCAGTAGTAATAGTAGTAAGTACTAGTAGTAATAATAATAGTAGTAGTAATGGTAGTAAGTACTAGTAGTAATAATAATAGTAGTAGTACTAGTAGTAATAATAATAGTAGTAGTAATAGTAGTAGTACTAGTAGTAATAATAATAGTAGTAGTAATAATAGTAGTAAGTACTAGTAGTAATAATAATAATAGTAGTAATAGGAGTAAGTACTAGTAGTAATAATAATAGTAGTAGTAATAGCAGTAAGTGCTCGTAGTAATAACAATAGTAGTAGTAATAGTAGTAATAACAATAGTAGTAGTACTAGTAGTAATAACAATAGTAGTAGTACTAGTAGTAATAACAATAGTAGTAGTACTAGTAGTGATAATAATAGTAGTAGTAATAGTTTTTGGGTAAATTTAGATTATGAAAGCAACTAATAACCTGGGATTATTCACGATTATTCCAAAGGCGTTCCCATAGACATAGTCTTCCCAACGTGTCCTGGGTCTTCCCCGTGGCCTCCTACCGGTCGGACGTGCCCTAAACACCTCCCTAGGGAGGCGTTAGGGTGGCATCCTGACCAGATGCCCGAACCACCTCATCTGGCTCCTCTCCATGTGGAGGAGCAGCGGCTTTACTTTGAGCTCCCCCCGGATGACAGAGCTTCTCACCCTATCTCTAAGGGAGAGCCCCGCCACCCGGCGGAGGAAACTCATTTGGGCCGCTTGTACCCGTGATCTTGTCCTTTCGGTCATAACCCAAAGCTCATGACCATAGGTGAGGATGGGAACGTAGATCGACCGGTAAATTGAGAGCTTTGCCTTCCGGCTCAGCTCCTTCTTCACCACAACGGATCGATACAGCGTCCGCATTACTGAAGACGCCGCACCGATCCGCCTGTCGATCTCACCATCCACTCTTCCCTCACTCGTGAACAAGACTGCGAGGTACTTGAACTCCTCCACTTGGGGCAAGATCTCTTCCCCAACCCGGAGATGGCCATAAGACCCCAATTCAGTAGTGTACACAATTTTGGAAATAAGAGCTAAAAGGTGCTGTCCACGCATGTGGCCACCAAGCCTTTAGAGGTATTAACGTGGTTCTTAAATGGCGCGAATCGATCCATACCTCCTTCCAGAGGGTAGCAGGTTGAAGAGTCCATGTGCTGGGTGGTGTCTGTCCTTCAGGATGTTGTGTACTCGCTTTAGGCAGCGAGTTGTGTACATGGCACTCATCTCTGGGAGTATCGACCTTGTCATTTTCCCCGCTGCTTTAACCACTCGATGGAGGGCCTGTTGGTTCGCTTTAGTGCAGCCAGCAAACCTCACTAAAAAGCCGTAAGTGAGGACACTGCTGATGGCACAGTTGTAAAAGTTTACCATTGATTTCTGCGGAATTTTCTAGTTTTTATTTATTTTTTTACTATTTATTTTACTTTTTTGGGGCAGCTATTTGTGGTTTTAGCGTTGCTAGGGTTTAGTTTTTGACTTGACGTGGCTCTTGTGGCCGCACGTCCAGTGAAGGAATGTCTTGAAGGACAAAGCTATGGGAGACCGGGCTTCCCAGTCTGTGGAACGCTCTCCCTGACCACCTGAGGGCACCACAGACTGTGGATGCTTTTAAAAAAGGCTTAAAAACCCTTCTTTTTAAGAAATACTTTTTTTTTTAGATATATATGTGCTAGTTTTTAATTTCTTTTTATTATTTATTTTACTTGTTGGGGGCAGCTATTTGTGGTTTTTGCGTTGCTCGCATTTAGTTTTTGACTTAACGTGGCTCTTGTGACCGCACGTCCACTGAAGGAATGTCTTGAAGGACAAAGCCCCGAACTATGGGAGACCGGGTTTCCCAGTCTCTGGAACGCTCTCCCTGACCCCCTGAGGGCACCACAGACTGTGGATGCTTTTAAAAAAGGCTTAAAACCCTCTTTTTTTAAAAAGCCTTTTTTAGATATATGTGTGCTAGTTCTAGCTATTAGGCTGTTCTAGTTTAAAAACATTTTTTACTATTTTTTTTACTTGTTGGGGGCAGCTATTTGTGGTTTTAGCGTTGCTCCCATTTAGTTTTTGACTTAATGTGGCTCTTGTGACCGCACGTTCACTGAAGGAATGTCTTGAAGGACAAAGCCCCGAACTATGGGAGACCGGGCTTCCCAGTCTCTGGAACGCTCTCCCTGACCCCCTGAGGGCACCACAGACTGTGGATGCTTTTAAAAAAGGCTTAAAACCCTCTTTTTTTAAAAAGCATTTTTTTAGATATCTGTGTGCTAGTTCTAGCTATTAGGCTGTTCTAGTTTTGATTTTTTTTTACTATTTTTTTTACTTGTTGGGGGCAGCTATTTGTGGTTTTAGCGTTGCTCGCATTTAGTTTTTGACTTAATGTGGCTCTTGTGACCGCACGTCCACTGAAGGAACGTCTTGAAGGACAAAGCTCCGAACTATGGGAGACCGGGCTTCCAAGTCTGTGGAACGCTCTCCCTGACCCCCTGAGGGCACCACAGACTGTGGATGCTTTTAAAAAAGGCTTAAAAACCCTTCTTTTTTTTAAAAGCATTTTTTTTAAATATGTGTGCTAGTTCTAGCTATTAGGCTGTTCTAGTTTAAAAAAAAATTTTACCAGTTTTTTTTACTTGTTGGGGGCAGCTATTTGTGGTTTTAGCGTTGCTCGCATTTAGTTTTTGACTTAATGTGGCTCTTGTGACCGCACGTTCACTGAAGGAATGTCTTGAAGGACAAAGCCCCGAACTATGGGAGACCGGGCTTCCCAGTCTGTGGAACGCTCTCCCTGACCCCCTGAGGGCACCACAGACTGTGGATGCTATTAAAAAAGGCTTAAAAACCCTTCTTTTTAAGAAATACTTTTTTTTTTAGATATATATGTGCTAGTTTTTAATTTCTTTTTATTATTTATTTTACTTGTTGGGGGCAGCTATTTGTGGTTTTTGCGTTGCTCGCATTTAGTTTTTGACTTAATGTGGCTCTTGTGACCGCACGTCCACTGAAGGAATGTCTTGAAGGACAAAGCCCCGAACTATGGGAGACCGGGTTTCCCAGTCTCTGGAACGCTCTCCCTGACCCCCTGAGGGCACCACAGACTGTGGATGCTTTTAAAAAAGGCTTAAAACCCTCTTTTTTTAAAAAGCCTTTTTTAGATATATGTGTGCTAGTTCTAGCTATTAGGCTGTTCTAGTTTTAAAAAAATTTTTACTATTTTTTTTACTTGTTGGGGGCAGCTATTTGTGGTTTTAGCGTTGCTCGCATTTAGTTTTTGACTTAATGTGGCTCTTCTGGCCGCACGTCCAGTGAAGGAACGTCTTGAAGGACAAAGCTCCGAACTATGGGAGACCGGGCTTCCCAGTCTGTGGAACGCTCTCCCTGACCACCTGAGGGCACCACAGACTGTGGATGCTTTTAAAAAAAGGCTTAAAACCCTTCTTTTTAAGAAATACTTTTTTTTTAGATATATATGTGCTAGTTTTTAATTTCTTTTTATTAATTATTTTACTTGTTGGGGGCAGCTATTTGTGGTTTTAGCGTTGCTAGCGTTTAGTTTTTGACTTAACGTGGCTCTTGTGGCCGCACATTCACTGAATGAATGTCTTGAAGGACAAAGCCCCGAACTATGGGAGACCGTGCTTCCCAGTCTGTGGAACGCTCTCCCTGACCACCTGAGGGCACCACAGACTGTGGATGCTTTTAAAAAAGGCTTAAAAACCCTTCTTTTTTTTTAAAAAGCCTTTTTTTAGATATATGTGTGCTAGTTCTAGCTATTAGGCTGTTCTAGTTTTTTTTTTTAATTTACTATTTATTTTACTTGTTGGGGGCAGCTATTTGTGGTTTTAGCGTTGCTCGCATTTAGTTTTTGCCTTTTGTGGCTCTTGTGGCCGCACGTCCAGTGAAGGAATATCTTGAAGGACAAAGCTCCGAACTATGGGAGACCGGGCTTCCCAGTCTGTGGAACGCTCTCCCTGACCACCTGAGGGCACCACAGACTGTGGATGCTTTTAAAAAAGGCTTAAAAACCCTTCTTTTTTTTTAAAAAGCCTTTTTTTAGATATATGTGTGCTAGTTCTAGCTATTAGGCTGTTCTAGTTTTTTTTTTTAATTTACTATTTATTTTACTTGTTGGGGGCAGCTATTTGTGGTTTTAGCGTTGCTCGCATTTAGTTTTTGCCTTTTGTGGCTCTTGTGGCCGCACGTCCAGTGAAGGAATATCTTGAAGGACAAAGCTCCGAACTATGGGAGACCGGGCTTCCCAGTCTGTGGGACGCTCTCCCTAACCACCTTAGGGTACCACAGACTGTGGATGCTTTTAAAAAAGGCTTAAAAACCCTTCTTTTTTTTAAAAGCATTTTTTTAGATATATGTATGCTAGTTCTAGCTATTAGGCTGTTCTAGTTTTTAAATTTTTTTTACTATTTATTTTACTTGTTGGGGGCAGCTATTTGGGGTTTTAGTGTTGCTAGTGTTTAGTTTTTGACTTAACGTGGCTCTTGTGACCGCACGTCCAGTGAAGGAACGTCTTGAAGTACAAAGCTCCAAACTATGGGAGACCGGGCTTCCCAGTCTGTGGAACGCTCTCCCTAACCACCTGAGGGTACCACAGACTGTGAATGCTTTTAAAAAAAAAGGCTTAAAAACCCTTCTTTTTTTAAAAAGCATTTTTTTAGATATATGTGTGCTAGTTCTAGCTATTAGGCTGTTCTAGTTTTTATTTATTTTTTACTATTTATTTTACTTGTTGAAGGCAGCTATTTGTGGTTTTAGCGTTGCTAGCGTTTAGTTTTTGACTTAATGTGGCTCTTGTGGCCGCACGTCCAGTGAAGGAACGTCTTGAAGGACAAAGCCCCGAACTATGGGAGACCGGGCTTCCCAGTCTGTGGAACGCTCTCTCTGACCCCCTGAGGGCACCACAGACTGTGGATGCTTTTAAAAAAAGGCTTAAAAACCCTTCTTTTTAAGAAAGCCTTTTTTTTTAGATATATGTATGCTAGTTCTAGCTATTAGGCTGTTCTAGTTTTTAAATTTTTTTTACTATTTATTTTACTTGTTGGGGGCAGCTATTTGGGGTTTTAGCGTTGCTAGCGTTTAGTTTTTGACTTAACGTGGCTCTTGTGGCCGCACGTCCAGTGAAGGAACGTCTTGAAGGACAAAGCTCCGAACTATGGGAGACCGGGCTTCCCAGTCTGTGGAACGCTCTCCCTGACCCCCTGAGGGCACCACAGACTGTGGATGCTTTTAAAAAAAGGCTTAAAAACCCTTCTTTTTAAGAAAGCCTTTTTTTCTTTTGATATATGTGTGCTAGTTCTAGTTATTAGGCTGTTCTAGTTTAAAAAAAAATTTTACTATTTATTTTACTTGTTGGGGGCAGCTATTTGTGGTTTTAGCGTTGCTAGCGTTTAGTTTTTGACTTAACGTGGCTCTTGTGACCGCACGTCCACTGAAGGAATGTCTTGAAGGACAAAGCTCCGAACTATGGGAGACCGGGCTTCCCAGTCTGTGGAACGCTCTCCCTGACCACCTGAGGGCACCACAGACTGTGGATGCTTTTAAAAAAGGCTTAAAAACCCTTCTTTTTTTAAAAAGCATTTTTTTAGATATATGTGTGCTAGTTCTAGCTATTAGGCTGTTCTATTTTTTTAAATTGTTTTACTATTTTTTTTTACTTGTTGGGGGCAGCTATTTGTGGTTTTAGCGTTGCTAGCGTTTAGTTTTTGACTTAACGTGGCTCCTGTGACCGCACGTCCAGTGAAGGAACGTCTTGAAGGACAAAGCTCCGAACTATGGGAGGCCGGGCTTCCCAGTCTGTGGAACGCTCTCCCTAACCACCTGAGGGTACCACAGACTGTGAATGCTTTTAAAAAAAGGCTTAAAAACCCTTCTTTTTTTAAAAAGCATTTTTTTAGATATATGTGTGCTAGTTCTAGCTATTAGGCTATTCTAGTTTTAATTTTTTTTTACTATTTTTTTTACTTGTTGGGGGCAGCTATTTGTGGTTTTAGCGTTGCTCGCATTTAGTTTTTGACTTAATGTGCCTCTTGTGACCGCACGTTCACTGAAGGAATGTCTTGAAGGACAAAGCCCCGAACTATGGGAGACCGGGCTTCCCAGTCTGTGGAACGCTCTCCCTGACCACCTGAGGGCACCACAGACTGTGGATGCTTTTAAAAAAGGCTTAAAAACCCTTCTTTTTTTAAAAAGCATTTTTTTTAGATATATGTGTGCTAGTTCTAGCTATTAGGCTGTTCTAGTTTTAAATTTTTTTTTACTATTTTTTTTACTTGTTGGGGGCAGCTATTTATGGTTTTAGCGTTGCTCGCATTTAGTTTTTGACTTAATGTGGCTCTTGTGACCGCACGTTCACTGAAGGAATGTCTTGAAGGACAAAGCCCCGAACTATGGGAGACCGGGCTTCCCAGTCTGTGGAACGCTCTCCCTGACCACCTGAGGGTACCACAGATTGTGAATGCTTTTAAAAAAAGGCTTAAAAACCCTTCTTTTTAAGAAATACTTTTTTTTTTTAGATATATGTGTGCTAGTTCTAGCTATTAGGCTGTTCTAGTTTTTAAATTTTTTTTACTATTTATTTTACTTGTTGGGGGCAGCTATTTGTGGTTTTAGCGTTGCTAGCGTTTAGTTTTTGACTTAACGTGGCTCTTGTGGCCGCACGTCCAGTGAAGGAACGTCTTGAAGGAAAAAGCCGCGAACTATGGGAGACCGGACTTCACAGTCTGTGGAACGCTCTCCCTGACCACCTGAGGGCACCACAGACTGTGGATGCTTTTAAAAAAGGCTTAAAAACCCTTCTTTTTTTAAAAAGCATTTTTTAGATATATGTGTGCTAGTTCTAGCTATTAGGCTGTTCTAGTTTTTAATTTTTTTTTACTATTTATTTTACTTGTTGGGGGCAGCTATTTGTGGTTTTAGCGTTGCTAGCGTTTAGTTTTTGACTTAACGTGGCTCTTGTGACCGCAGGTCCAGTGAAGGAACGTCTTGAAGGACAAAGCTCCGAGCTATGGGAGACCGGGCTTCCCAGTCTGTGGAACGCTCTCCCTGACCACCTGAGGGCACCACAGACTGTGGATGCTTTTAAAAAAGGCTTAAAAACCCTTCTTTTTATAAAATACTTTTTTTTTAGATATATATGTGCTAGTTTTTAATTTATTTTTATTATTTATTTTACTTGTTGGCGGCAGCTATTTGTGGTTTTAGCGTTGCTAGCGTTTAGTTTTTGACTTAACGTGGCTCTTGTGGCCGCACGTCCACTGAAGGAACGTCTTGAAGGACAAAGCCCCGAACTATGAGAGACCGTGCTTCCCAGTCTGTGGAACGCTCTCCCTGACCACCTGAGGGCACCACAGACTATGGATGCTTTTAAAAAAGGCTTAAAAACCCTTCTTTTTAGGAAATACTTTTTTTTTAGATATATATATGTGTTAGTTTTTAATTTCTTTTTATTATTTATTTTACTTGTTGGGGGCAGCTATTTGTGGTTTTAGCGTTGCTAGCGTTTAGTTTTTGACTTAATGTGGCTCTTCTGGCCGCACGTCCAGTGAAGGAACGTCTTGAAGTACAAAGCTCCGAACTATGGGAGACCGGGCTTCCTAGTCTGTGGAACGCTCTCCCTGACCCCCTGAGGGCACCACAGACTGTGGATGCTTTTAAAAAAGGCTTAAAAACCCTTCTTTTTTTTTAAAGCATTTTTTTTAAATATGTGTGCTAGTTCTAGCTATTAGGCTGTTCTAGTTTTAAAAAAAATTTTACCAGTTTTTTTACTTGTTGGGGGCAGCTATTTGTGGTTTTAGCGTTGCTCGCATTTAGTTTTTGACTTAATGTGGCTCTTGTGACCGCACGTTCACTGAAGGAATGTCTTGAAGGACAAAGCCCCGAACTATGGGAGACCGGGTTTCCCAGTCTCTGGAACGCTCTCCCTGACCCCCTGAGGGCACCACAGACTGTGAATGCTTTTAAAAAAGGCTTAAAACCCTCTTTTTTTAAAAACATTTTTTAGATATATGTGTGCTAGTTCTAGCTATTAGGCTGTTCTAGTTTTTAATTTTTTTTTACTATTTATTTTACTTGTTGAAGGCAGCTATTTGTGGTTTTAGCGTTGCTAGCGTTTAGTTTTTGACTTAACGTGGCTCTTGTGGCCGCACGTCCACTGAAGGAACGTCTTGAAGGACAAAGCTCCGAGTTATGGGAGACCGGGCTTCCCAGTCTGTGGAACGCTCTCCCTGACCACCTGAGGGCACCGCAGACTGTGGATGCTTTTAAAAAAGGCTTAAAAACCCTTCTTTTTAAGAAAAACTTTTTTTTTTTAGATATATATGTGCTAGTTTTTAATTTCTTTTTATTATTTATTTTACTTGTTGGGGTCAGCTATTTGTGATTTTAGCGTTGCTAGCGTTTAGTTTTTGACTTAACGTGGCTCTTGTGGCCAAACGTCCTGTGAAGGAACGTCTTGAAGGACAAAGCTCCGAACTATGGGAGACCGGGCTTCCCAGTCTGTGGAACGCTCTCCCTGACCACCTGAGGGCACCACAGACTGTGGATGCTTTTAAAAAAGGCTTAAAAACCCTTCTTTTTTTAAAAAGCATTTTTTTTAGATATATGTGTGCTAGTTCTAGCTATTAGGCTGTTCTAGTTTTAAATTTTTTTTTACTATTTTTTTTACTTGTTGGGGGCAGCTATTTATGGTTTTAGCGTTGCTCGCATTTAGTTTTTGACTTAATGTGGCTCTTGTGACCGCACGTTCACTGAAGGAATGTCTTGAAGGACAAAGCCCCGAACTATGGGAGACCGGGCTTCCCAGTCTGTGGAACGCTCTCCCTGACCACCTGAGGGTACCACAGATTGTGAATGCTTTTAAAAAAAGGCTTAAAAACCCTTCTTTTTAAGAAATACTTTTTTTTTTTAGATATATGTGTGCTAGTTCTAGCTATTAGGCTGTTCTAGTTTTTAAATTTTTTTTACTATTTATTTTACTTGTTGGGGGCAGCTATTTGTGGTTTTAGCGTTGCTAGCGTTTAGTTTTTGACTTAACGTGGCTCTTGTGGCCGCACGTCCAGTGAAGGAACGTCTTGAAGGAAAAAGCCGCGAACTATGGGAGACCGGACTTCACAGTCTGTGGAACGCTCTCCCTGACCACCTGAGGGCACCACAGACTGTGGATGCTTTTAAAAAAGGCTTAAAAACCCTTCTTTTTTTAAAAAGCATTTTTTAGATATATGTGTGCTAGTTCTAGCTATTAGGCTGTTCTAGTTTTTAATTTTTTTTTACTATTTATTTTACTTGTTGGGGGCAGCTATTTGTGGTTTTAGCGTTGCTAGCGTTTAGTTTTTGACTTAACGTGGCTCTTGTGACCGCAGGTCCAGTGAAGGAACGTCTTGAAGGACAAAGCTCCGAGCTATGGGAGACCGGGCTTCCCAGTCTGTGGAACGCTCTCCCTGACCACCTGAGGGCACCACAGACTGTGGATGCTTTTAAAAAAGGCTTAAAAACCCTTCTTTTTATAAAATACTTTTTTTTTAGATATATATGTGCTAGTTTTTAATTTATTTTTATTATTTATTTTACTTGTTGGCGGCAGCTATTTGTGGTTTTAGCGTTGCTAGCGTTTAGTTTTTGACTTAACGTGGCTCTTGTGGCCGCACGTCCACTGAAGGAACGTCTTGAAGGACAAAGCCCCGAACTATGAGAGACCGTGCTTCCCAGTCTGTGGAACGCTCTCCCTGACCACCTGAGGGCACCACAGACTATGGATGCTTTTAAAAAAGGCTTAAAAACCCTTCTTTTTAGGAAATACTTTTTTTTTAGATATATATATGTGTTAGTTTTTAATTTCTTTTTATTATTTATTTTACTTGTTGGGGGCAGCTATTTGTGGTTTTAGCGTTGCTAGCGTTTAGTTTTTGACTTAATGTGGCTCTTCTGGCCGCACGTCCAGTGAAGGAACGTCTTGAAGTACAAAGCTCCGAACTATGGGAGACCGGGCTTCCTAGTCTGTGGAACGCTCTCCCTGACCCCCTGAGGGCACCACAGACTGTGGATGCTTTTAAAAAAGGCTTAAAAACCCTTCTTTTTTTTTAAAGCATTTTTTTTAAATATGTGTGCTAGTTCTAGCTATTAGGCTGTTCTAGTTTTAAAAAAAATTTTACCAGTTTTTTTACTTGTTGGGGGCAGCTATTTGTGGTTTTAGCGTTGCTCGCATTTAGTTTTTGACTTAATGTGGCTCTTGTGACCGCACGTTCACTGAAGGAATGTCTTGAAGGACAAAGCCCCGAACTATGGGAGACCGGGTTTCCCAGTCTCTGGAACGCTCTCCCTGACCCCCTGAGGGCACCACAGACTGTGAATGCTTTTAAAAAAGGCTTAAAACCCTCTTTTTTTAAAAACATTTTTTAGATATATGTGTGCTAGTTCTAGCTATTAGGCTGTTCTAGTTTTTAATTTTTTTTTACTATTTATTTTACTTGTTGAAGGCAGCTATTTGTGGTTTTAGCGTTGCTAGCGTTTAGTTTTTGACTTAACGTGGCTCTTGTGGCCGCACGTCCACTGAAGGAACGTCTTGAAGGACAAAGCTCCGAGTTATGGGAGACCGGGCTTCCCAGTCTGTGGAACGCTCTCCCTGACCACCTGAGGGCACCGCAGACTGTGGATGCTTTTAAAAAAGGCTTAAAAACCCTTCTTTTTAAGAAAAACTTTTTTTTTTTAGATATATATGTGCTAGTTTTTAATTTCTTTTTATTATTTATTTTACTTGTTGGGGTCAGCTATTTGTGATTTTAGCGTTGCTAGCGTTTAGTTTTTGACTTAACGTGGCTCTTGTGGCCAAACGTCCTGTGAAGGAACGTCTTGAAGGACAAAGCTCCGAACTATGGGAGACCGGGCTTCCCAGTCTGTGGAACGCTCTCCCTGACCACCTGAGGGCACCACAGACTGTGGATGCTTTTAAAAAAGGCTTAAAAACCCTTCTTTTTTTAAAAAGCATTTTTTTTAGATATATGTGTGCTAGTTCTAGCTATTAGGCTGTTCTAGTTTTAAATTTTTTTTTACTATTTTTTTTACTTGTTGGGGGCAGCTATTTATGGTTTTAGCGTTGCTCGCATTTAGTTTTTGACTTAATGTGGCTCTTGTGACCGCACGTTCACTGAAGGAATGTCTTGAAGGACAAAGCCCCGAACTATGGGAGACCGGGCTTCCCAGTCTGTGGAACGCTCTCCCTGACCACCTGAGGGTACCACAGATTGTGAATGCTTTTAAAAAAAGGCTTAAAAACCCTTCTTTTTAAGAAATACTTTTTTTTTTTAGATATATGTGTGCTAGTTCTAGCTATTAGGCTGTTCTAGTTTTTAAATTTTTTTTACTATTTATTTTACTTGTTGGGGGCAGCTATTTGTGGTTTTAGCGTTGCTAGCGTTTAGTTTTTGACTTAACGTGGCTCTTGTGGCCGCACGTCCAGTGAAGGAACGTCTTGAAGGAAAAAGCCGCGAACTATGGGAGACCGGACTTCACAGTCTGTGGAACGCTCTCCCTGACCACCTGAGGGCACCACAGACTGTGGATGCTTTTAAAAAAGGCTTAAAAACCCTTCTTTTTTTAAAAAGCATTTTTTAGATATATGTGTGCTAGTTCTAGCTATTAGGCTGTTCTAGTTTTTAATTTTTTTTTACTATTTATTTTACTTGTTGGGGGCAGCTATTTGTGGTTTTAGCGTTGCTAGCGTTTAGTTTTTGACTTAACGTGGCTCTTGTGACCGCAGGTCCAGTGAAGGAACGTCTTGAAGGACAAAGCTCCGAGCTATGGGAGACCGGGCTTCCCAGTCTGTGGAACGCTCTCCCTGACCACCTGAGGGCACCACAGACTGTGGATGCTTTTAAAAAAGGCTTAAAAACCCTTCTTTTTATAAAATACTTTTTTTTTAGATATATATGTGCTAGTTTTTAATTTATTTTTATTATTTATTTTACTTGTTGGCGGCAGCTATTTGTGGTTTTAGCGTTGCTAGCGTTTAGTTTTTGACTTAACGTGGCTCTTGTGGCCGCACGTCCACTGAAGGAACGTCTTGAAGGACAAAGCCCCGAACTATGAGAGACCGTGCTTCCCAGTCTGTGGAACGCTCTCCCTGACCACCTGAGGGCACCACAGACTATGGATGCTTTTAAAAAAGGCTTAAAAACCCTTCTTTTTAGGAAATACTTTTTTTTTAGATATATATATGTGTTAGTTTTTCATTTCTTTTTATTATTTATTTTACTTGTTGGGGGCAGCTATTTGTGGTTTTAGCGTTGCTAGCGTTTAGTTTTTGACTTAATGTGGCTCTTCTGGCCGCACGTCCAGTGAAGGAACGTCTTGAAGTACAAAGCTCCGAACTATGGGAGACCGGGCTTCCTAGTCTGTGGAACGCTCTCCCTGACCCCCTGAGGGCACCACAGACTGTGGATGCTTTTAAAAAAGGCTTAAAAACCCTTCTTTTTTTTTAAAGCATTTTTTTTAAATATGTGTGCTAGTTCTAGCTATTAGGCTGTTCTAGTTTTAAAAAAAATTTTACCAGTTTTTTTACTTGTTGGGGGCAGCTATTTGTGGTTTTAGCGTTGCTCGCATTTAGTTTTTGACTTAATGTGGCTCTTGTGACCGCACGTTCACTGAAGGAATGTCTTGAAGGACAAAGCCCCGAACTATGGGAGACCGGGTTTCCCAGTCTCTGGAACGCTCTCCCTGACCCCCTGAGGGCACCACAGACTGTGAATGCTTTTAAAAAAGGCTTAAAACCCTCTTTTTTTAAAAACATTTTTTAGATATATGTGTGCTAGTTCTAGCTATTAGGCTGTTCTAGTTTTTAATTTTTTTTTACTATTTATTTTACTTGTTGAAGGCAGCTATTTGTGGTTTTAGCGTTGCTAGCGTTTAGTTTTTGACTTAACGTGGCTCTTGTGGCCGCACGTCCACTGAAGGAACGTCTTGAAGGACAAAGCTCCGAGTTATGGGAGACCGGGCTTCCCAGTCTGTGGAACGCTCTCCCTGACCACCTGAGGGCACCGCAGACTGTGGATGCTTTTAAAAAAGGCTTAAAAACCCTTCTTTTTAAGAAAAACTTTTTTTTTTTAGATATATATGTGCTAGTTTTTAATTTCTTTTTATTATTTATTTTACTTGTTGGGGTCAGCTATTTGTGATTTTAGCGTTGCTAGCGTTTAGTTTTTGACTTAACGTGGCTCTTGTGGCCAAACGTCCTGTGAAGGAACGTCTTGAAGGACAAAGCTCCGAACTATGGGAGACCGGGCTTCCCAGTCTGTGGAACGCTCTCCCTGACCACCTGAGGGCACCACAGACTGTGGATGCTTTTAAAAAAGGCTTAAAAACCCTTCTTTTTAAGAAATACTTTTTTTTTAGATATATATGTGCTAGTTTTTAATTTATTTTTATTATTTATTTTGCTTGTTGGGGGCAGCTATTTGTGGTTTTAGCGTTGCTCGCATTTAGTTTTTGACTTAACGTGGCTCTTGTGGCCGCACGTCCAGTGAAGGAATGTCTTGAAGGACAAAGCTCCGAACTATGGGAGACCGGGCTTCCCAGTCTGTGGAACGCTCTCCCTGACCACCTGAGGGCACCACAGACTGTGGATGCTTTTAAAAAAAGGCTTAAAAACCCTTCTTTTTTTTAAAAAGCCTTTTTTTAGATATATGTGTGCTAGTTCTAGCTATTAGGCTGTTCTAGTTTTTTTTTTACTATTTATTTTACTTGTTGAAGGCAGCTATTTGTGGTTTTAGCGTTGTTTTGTTTGTTTGTTTGTTTTTGTTTTTAAATGCACGGTCGCACTTTGAGCTTGTTTTCTCAATGTAAAGTGCTTTTACAAATAAAATCTATTATTATTATTGAAGTGCCCTCCAAGTTGACCAGAGCACCTCCTTTCCACATCAAAAGTCACCCTCCGTATCGGTCCCCGCCTGGCGTCTCCACTCAGCATTTTGGAGACTTTTTATGTCCGCCTTGCAAAAATGACCCTCTCTAAACGGATGTGGGAGTAACACGCCCCCCCCCCCCCCCCCCCCGTGCCCCCCGTGCCCCCCCGTCCTTGTCACAGCTGCTCATTCGCAGGTTGCATCAGAAGCGATGCGGCGTCTGAGACAAGCGCGTGAGGGACGGGCAACGTCGCTCGCCCACAACACCCGAGGGCGGCGTGCCGTCGCGGGAAGATCGAGCGTGCGCGGGAGGTCAGGAGGTCAGAGGGGGTTGCGGCTCTCATGTCCCGTCATTTAATCTGCACCCCCCCACCCCCACCACCTTTCACTTCACTTGCCATTCTCTTCCTCGCCACTCACTCCCAGCACCGTGGGCCTCGTGCGGCCGATGCGTGCTGACAGGCCCGAGCTGCGTGCACGTTCTCAACCCTCGCTGACTGACTGCTCTTTTTGACTTTGGGAATGTTGTGTTCGTGTGTGTGCGTTTGTGTGTGTGTGTGAGTCTGATTTTTGTGGCAGGGCTGTCAGATCTCCCTCCCCTCCAAGGCGAGATCAATGCCAGCGCCAGCGAGTGGCGGCGCGTGATGAGAACCACCCGCCCTCCTCCTGACGGGGAATATGTTCCTACGAGGAGCAAGCTGGTCGCTCCCGAGTGACGGACACACGCTGTGGCACCCGAGCAAGACGGTGGCTCCTTTGCAGCCAAACTCCAAACGGGAAGTAGAAGTGCTGCTCTGTGACATATTGCTGACATCTACACAAAAAGAACACTTCCTTTCGAGCATTTATTTGAGTAGAGAACGCTCTTTAAACGCAATTGTCAGGTTTAAGCACCGAGCTATGTATTAAACAGAACAAGAAGCAAGGAATCGGGCAGAGACAGGGCTAAATTTTGCTCATGAGAAGAAGGCATGGCGCTGCACACTCAGTTACAATCTCACCCTGTTCACGGACTCTAGTGTTTGGCTCTCTATTAGATGCAATGTTATTGGGGACCGTGATTTATGTCATCACTTGTTCACACCTCCTCCTATGGAAGGTAGAAGGTAGAAATACAAGTACACACACACACATTCTTATATTTGTATGCATATTAAATCAACAACAAAAATTCGGACTTTGGAGCAATGTTTACAGACTCTAGTGTTTGGCTCTCTATTAGATGCAATGTTATTGGGACCATGATTTATGTAATCACTTGTTCACACCTCCTCATATGGAACGTAGAAATACAAGAACACATACAAAAACACACACACATTCTTATATTTGTATGCACATTAAATCAAGAAAAAAAATCCGGACTTTGGAGCAATGTTCACGGACTCTAGTGTTTGGCTCTCTATTAGATGCAATGTTATTGGGACCATGATTTATGTCATCACTTGTTCACACCTCCTCATATGGAAGGTAGAAGGGTAGAAATACAAGAACACACACACATTCTTATATTTGTATGCACATTAAATCAAGAAAAAAAATCCGGACTTTGGAGCAATGTTCACGGACTCTAGTGTTTGGCTCTCTATTAGATGCAATGTTATTGGGACCATGATTTATGTCATCACTTGTTCACACCTCCTCATATGGAAGGTAGAAGGGTAGAAATACAAGAACACACACACATTCTTATATTTGTACGCACATTAAATCAACAAAAAATTCCGGACTTTGGAGCAATGTTCACGGACTCTAGTGTTTGGCTCTCTGTTAGATGCAATGTTATTGGGACAATGATTTATGTCATCACTTGTTCACACCTCCTCATATGGAAGGTAGAAATACAAGAACACACACACACACACATTCTTATATTTGTATGCACATTAAATCAACAAAAAAATCCCGACTTTGGAGCAATGTTCACGGACTCTAGTGTTTGGCTCCCTATTAGATGCAATGTTATTGGGGACCGTGATTTATGTCATCACTTGTTCACACCTCCTCCTATGGAAGGTAGAAGGTAGAAATACAAGTACACACACACACATTCTTATATTTGTATGCATATTAAATCAACAACAAAAATTCGGACTTTGGAGCAATGTTTACAGACTCTAGTGTTTGGCTCTCTATTAGATGCAATGTTATTGGGACCATGATTTATGTAATCACTTGTTCACACCTCCTCATATGGAACGTAGAAATACAAGAACACATACAAAAACACACACACATTCTTATATTTGTATGCACATTAAATCAAGAAAAAAAATCCGGACTTTGGAGCAATGTTCACGGACTCTAGTGTTTGGCTCTCTATTAGATGCAATGTTATTGGGACCATGATTTATGTCATCACTTGTTCACACCTCCTCATATGGAAGGTAGAAGGGTAGAAATACAAGAACACACACACATTCTTGTATTTGTACGCACACTAAATCAACAAAAAAATCCGGACTTTGGAGCAATGTTCACGGACTCTAGTGTTTGGCTCTCTATTAGATGAAATGTTATTGGGGACCGTGATTTATGTCATCACTTGTTCACACCTCCTCCTATGGAAGGTAGAAGGTAGAAATACAAGGACACACACACACATTCTTATATTTGTATGCACATTAAATCAACCAATAAATCCTGACTTTGGAGCAATGTTCACGGACTGTAGTATTTGGCTCTCTATTAGATACAATGTTATTGGGACCATGATTTATGTCATCACTTGTTCACACCTCCTCATATGGAAGGTAGAAATACAAGAACACGCACACACAGACACACACATTCTTATATTTGTATGCACATTAAATCAACGAAAAAATCTGGACTTTGGAGCAATGTTCACAGACTCTAGTGTTTAGCTCTCTATCAGATGCAATGTTATTGTGACCATGATTTATGTCATCACTTGTTCACACCTCCTCCTATGGAAGGTAGAAGGTAGAAATACAAGAACACACACACACACACACACATTCTTATATTTGTATGCATATTAAATCAACAAAAAAATCCGGACTTTGGAGCAATGTTCACGGACTCTAGTGTTTGGCTCTCTATTAGATGCAATGTTACTGGGACCATGATTTATGTCATCACTTGTTCACACCTCCTCATATGGAAGGTATAAATACAAGAACACACGCAAAAACACACACACATTCTTATATTTGTATGCACATTAAATCAACAAAAAATTCCGGACTTTGGAGCAATGTTCACGGACTCTAGTGTTTGGCTCTCTATTAGATGCAATGTTATTGGGACCATGATTTATGTCATCACTTGTTCACACCTCCTCATATGGAAGGTAGAAATACAAGAACACACTCAAAAACACACACACACACACATTCTTATATTTGTATGCATATTAAATCAACAAAAAAATCCGGACTTTGGAGCAATGTTCACGGACTCTAGTGTTTGGCTCTCTATTAGATGCAATGTTACTGGGACCATGATTTATGTCATCACTTGTTCACACCTCCTCATATGGAAGGTAGAAATACAAGAACACACTCAAAAACACACACACATTCTTATATTTGTATGCACATTAAATCAACGAAAAAATCCGGACTTTGGGGCAATGTTCACGGACTCTAGTGTTTGGCTCTCTATTAGATACAATGTTATTGGGACCATGATTTATGTCATCACTTGTTCACACCTCCTCATATGGAAGGTAGAAATACAAGAGCACACACACACACATTCTTATATTTGTATGCACATTAAATGAACAAAAAAAAATCCTGACTTTGGAGCAATGTTCACGGACTCTAGTGTTTGGCTCTCTATTAGATGCAATGTTTTTGGGACCATGATTTATGTCATCACTTGTTCACACCTCCTCATATGGAAGGTAGAAGCTAGAAATACAAGAACACACACACACACATTCTTATATTTGTATGCACATTAAATCAACAAATAAATCCTGACTTTGGAGCAATGTTCACGGACTCTAGTGTTTGGCTCTCTATTAGATGCAATGTTATTGGGACCATGATTTATATCATCACTTGTTCACACCTCCTCCTATGGAAGGTAGAAATACAAGAACACACACACACACACACACATTCTTATATTTGTATGCATATTAAATCAACATAAAAATCCTGACTTTGGAACAATGTTCACGGACTCTAGTGTTTGGCTCTCTATTAGATGCAATGTTATTGGCACCATGATTTATGTCATCACTTGTTCACACCTCCTCATATGGAAGGTAGAAATACAAGAACACACACACATTCTTATATTTGTACGCACATTAAATCAACAAAAAATTCCGGACTTTGGAGCAATGTTCACGGACTCTAGTGTTTGGCTCTCTGTTAGATGCAATGTTATTGGGACCATGATTTATGTCATCACTTGTTCACACCTCCTCATATGGAAGGTAGAAATACAAGAACACACACACACACACATTCTTATATTTGTATGCACATTAAATCAACAAAAAAATCCCGACTTTGGAGCAATGTTCACGGACTCTAGTGTTTGGCTCCCTATTAGATGCAATGTTATTGGGACCATGATTTACGTCATCACTTGTTCACACCTCCTCATATGGAAGGTAGAAGGTAGAAATACAAGAACACACACACACACATTCTTATATTTGTATGCATATTAAATCAACAAAAAAAATTCGGACTTTGGAGCAATGTTCACGGACTCTAGTGTTCGGCTCTCTATTAGATGCAATGTTATTGGGACCATGATTTATGTCATCACTTGTTCACACCTCCTCATATGGAAGGTAGAAATACAAGAACACACACACACACACACACACACACTCACACACACACACATTCTTATATTTGTATGCACATTAAATCAACGAAAAAATCCAGACTTTGGAGCAATGTTCACGGACTCTAGTGTTTGGCTCTCTATTAGATGCAATGTTATTGGGACCATGAATTATGTCATCACTTGTTCACACCTCCTCATATGGAAGGTAGAAATACAAGAACACACACACACATTCTTATATTTGTATGCACATTAAATCAACTAATAAATCCTGACTTTGGAGCAATGTTCACGGACTCTAGTGTTTGGCTCTCTATTAGATGCAATGTTATTGGGACCATGATTTATGTCATCACTTGTTCACACCTCCTCATATGGAAGGTAGAAGGTAGAAACACACACACACACACACACACACACACACATTCTTATATTTGTATGCACATTAAATCAACGAAAAAATCCAGACTTTGGAGCAATGTTCACAGACTCTAGTGTTTGGCTCTCTATTAGATGCAATGTTATTGGGACCATGATTTATGTCATCACTTGTTCACACCTCCTCATATGGAAGGTAGAAATACAAGAACACACACACACATTCTTATATTTGTATGCATATTAAATCAACAAAAAAAATTCGGACTTTGGAGCAATGTTCACGGACTCTAGTGTTTGGCTCTCTATTAGATGCAATGTTATTGGGACCATGATTTATGTCATCACCTGTTCACACCTCCTCATATGGAAGGTAGAAATACAAGAACACACACACATTCTTATATTTGTATGCATATTAAATCAACAAAAAAAATTCGGACTTTGGAGCAATGTTCACGGACTCTAGTGTTTGGCTCTCTATTAGATGCAATGTTATTGGGTTCATGATTTATGTCATCACTTGTTCACACCTCCTCATATGGAAGGTAGAAGGGTAGAAATACAAGAACACACACAGACACACACATTCTTATATTTGTATGCACATTAAATCAACAAATAGATCCTGACTTTGGAGCAATGTTCACGGACTCTAGTGTTTGGCTCTCTATTAGATGCAATGCTATTGGGACCATGATTTATGTCATCACTTGTTCACACCTCCTCATATGGAAGGTAGAAATACAAGAACACACACACACACACACACATTCTTATATTTGTATGCACATTAAATCAACGAAAAAATCCGGACTTTGGAGCAATGTTCACGGACTCTAGTGTTTGGCTCTCTATTAGATGCAATGTTATTGGGACCATGATTTATGTCATCACTTGTTCACACCTCCTCATATGGAAGGTGGAAGGTAGAAATACAAGGACACACACACACATTCTTATATTTGTACGCATATTAAATCAACAAAAAAAATCCTGACTTTGGAGCAATGTTCACGGACTCTAGTGTTTGGCTCTCTGTTAGATGCAATGTTATTGGGACCATGATTTATGTCATCACTTGTTCACACCTCCTCATATGGAAGGTAGAAATACAAGAACACACACACACACACACACACACACACACACACACACACATTCTTATATTTGTATGCACATTAAATCAACAAAAAAATCCGGACTTTGGAGCAATGTTCACGGACTCTAGTGTTTGGCTCTCTATTAGATGCAATGTTATTGGGACCATGATTTATGTCATCACTTGTTCACACCTCCTCATATGGAAGGTAGAAATACAAGAACACACACACACACACTCATTCCTATATTTGTATGCACATTAAATAAAAATAAAAAATCCTGACTTTGGAGCAATGTTCACGGACTCTAGTGTTTGGCTCTCTATTGGATGCAATGTTATTGGGGACCGTGATTTCTGTCATCACTTATTCACAACTCCTCCTATGGAAGGTAGAAATACAAGGACACACACACACATTCTTATATTTGTACGCAAATTAAATCAACAAAAAAAATCCTGACTTTGGAGCAATGTTCACGGACTCTAGTGTTTGGCTCTCTATGAGATGCAATGTTATTGGGACCATGATTTATGTCATCACTTGTTCACACCTCCTCCTATGGAAGGTAGAAATACAAGAACACACACAAAAACACACACACATCCTTATATTTGTATGCACATTAAATCAACAAATAAATCCTGACTTTGGAGCAATGTTCATGGACTCTAGTGTTTGGCTCTCTATTAGATGCAATGTTATTGGGACCATGATTTATGTCATCACTTGTTCACACCTCCTCATATGGAAGATAGAAAGTAGAAATACAAGAACACACACACACACACACACACACACACACATTCTTATATTTGTATGCACATTGAATCAACAAAAAAATCCGGACTTTGGAGCAATGTTCACGGACTCTAGTGTTTGGCTCTCTATTAGATGCAATGTTATTGGGACCATGATTTATGTCATTACTTGTTCACACCTCCTCATATGGAAGGTAGAAGGTAGAAATACAAGGACACACACACACATTCTTATATTTGTATGCATATTAAATCAACAAAAAAAATTTGGACTTTGGAGCAATGTTCACGGACTCTAGCGTTTGGCTCTCTATTAGATGCAATGTTATTGGGACCATGATTTATGTCATCACTTGTTCACACCTCCTCATATGGAAGGTAGAAGGTAGAAATACCAGAACACACACATTATTGTATTTGTACGCACATTAAATCAACAAAAAAATCCTGACTTTGGAGCAATGTTCACGGACTCTAGTGTTTGGCTCTCTATTAGATGCAATGTTATTGGGACCATGATTTATGTCATCACTTGTTCACACCTCCTCATATGGAAGGTAGAAATACAAGAACACACACACACAGGTTCTGACTCTGTCCAGACCGGGTCCAGTGGGGGGGGGGGGAATGGCCATTCCACCTTATCTAATTTCATTAATGTGATCCCGTGTCCATGCGGTGACGTCTTAACAGCCATTATTTGTGGCTGCCTTCAAAGAAAGGCCGAGCGGTAAATTTTCCGTCCGTGGAAATGGAGATATAAACGCCGCCCTGCATTACTGTATAATATCCCGGCCTTTAATTAACTGAAAGCCATGCTGACATTTATTGGATGGCAAGTTACTTGTTAATGGCCATAAATTGCGCCACAAAAAAAAAAGCAAAAGAATCATTGCTTATTTTACATCAATAATTTGTGGACCTTTCGCTGATGATTATTCATCAGTGGCCTGCGGGGAGCGAGCTGTTTGTGAACGAAGAGAATCTACTTAGTCTTATGGCTCTCCGTGCCACGCATGAACTACGTGGCCGTCCCGCCTGCCGTCCCGCCTGCCTCGGACTTCACCCCCTGAAAAATGTGTTGTTTCATTCCATCAGCACCGAATACTTTGACTTTTTCAAAGAAAAGTGGTTTGTGGGTCTGATGGACCCGTTATATTTTGTGGCTTTTAATGCCTCACAATCAAACACTTTTATGTTAAAATACTGAACAGATGTTTACCTTATCCCAATAAACATCTGTTCAGTATTTGAACATAAAAGTGTTTAATCTTCATTATTTACTTCAAGTTATTACGGTATGTCTCTATACACATATTTATTTATTTTTTTTAATACATTTTTGCCAAAGGGGGCGCATTTCAATTTCTTACACACACTTGTTATTTCATATGTTGACCAGAGGGGGGAGCACTTTTAAAAGCGACACACAGTCCATTTAAAAAATCCCATTAAAAAGTAATAATTTTACATAAAAAAAGTCATAGATTTACGAGAAAATGTTACAATATTACAGAAACAGAAATAATGTGAGAACTTGTTTCCAATTTTATAAGAAAAAAGTCGACACATTGTGAGAAAAAGACTGCTTTTAGTTAGTTAAGTTTTTGTTTGTAATTGGTTTTTAATCTCCATTATTTACTTCCAAGTTATTACAATAAGTCTCTATAGACATATTTATTTATTCATTTATTTTGTTTTTAAATTAATTTTGGCCAAAGGGGGCACATTTCAATGTCTTACTCACATTTGTTATTTCATATGTTGGCCAGAGGGGGAGCACTTCACATTTTTACACACACTTGTTATTTCATATGTTGACCAGAGGGGGAGCACTTCACATTTTTATACAAACAGATGTTTACCTTATCCCAATAAACATCTGTTCAGTATTTTAACATAAAAGTGTTTTATTGTGAGGCATTAAAAGCCACAAAATGCAACGGGTCCATCAGACCCACAAACGCTGGCTGAGTAACAACAATATGAACGTTGCACGGAAAATTTCTCCGCCAGTTTCTGCATCCCACGGGGATTCTTCTTTTGTGTTTCTGCACCTGCGGTTCCCACACAAGGTTGCAACATTGTTTGTCAACACTGTCTGCTCTCATTTTCTCGAACATTTGACCCTCTGATGTTCTGTGTACCTACACTCTGTCCTCCTCCTGTCTCGGCCTGCTGTGTGTGTGTGTGTGTGTGTGTGTGTGTGTGTGTGTGTGTGTGTGTGTGTGTGTGTGTGTGTGTGTGTGTGTGTGTGTGTGTGTGTGTGTGTGTGTGTGTGTGTGTGTGTGTGTGTGTGTGTGTGTGTTCTTGTATTTCTACCTTCCATATGAGGAGGTGTGAACAAGTGATGACATAAATCATGGTCCCAATAACATTGCATCTAACAGAGAGCCAAACACTAGAGTCCGTGAACATTGCTCCAAAGTCAGGATTTTTTTGTTGATTTAATGTGCATACAAAAGTAAACATTGATAGGTACAAAGGCAGCAATATATGATAAAACAAGATGGCAGCTAAAGAAGGACTTCCCTATTCATCCCCCGAAAAAAAAACGCCAGGTGAACAGCTGATTTTACCACTTCCGGTGCTGACGTATGTGAGCATAGGATGAAATCGAAATGTGCCCTCTTTGGCCAAAATTTATAGAAAAAAATAACATAAATATGTATATGGAGACATACTGTAATAACTTGAAGTAAATAATGAAGATTAAAAAACAATTACAAACAAAAACTTAATTAACTAAAAGCAGTCTTTTTCTCACAATATGTCGACTTTTTTCTTATAAAATTGGGAACAAGTTCTCATATTATTTCTGTTTCTGTAATACTGCAACATTTTCTCGTAAAACTATTACTTTTTTATGGACAATTATTACTTTTTATTGGCATTTTTCAAATGGACTGTGTGTCGCTTTTAAAAGTGCTCCCCCTCTGGTCAACATATGAAATAACAAGTATGTGTAAAAAAATGTGAAGTGCTCCCCCTCTGGCCAACATATGAAATAACAAGTGTGTGTAAGACATTGAAATGCGCCCTCTTTGGCCAAAATTAATTTAAAAAATAAATAAATATGTATATAAATAATGAAGATTAAAAACCAATTAGAAACAAAAACTTAATTAACTAAAAGCAGTCTTTTTCTCACAATATGTCAACTTTTTTCTTATAAAATTGGGAACAAGTTCTCATATTATTTCTGTTTCTGTAATATTGCAACATTTTCTCGTAAAACTATGACTTTTTTATGTACAATTATTACTTTTTATTGGCATTTTTCAAATGGACTGTGTGTCGCTTTTAAAAGTGCTCCACCTCTGGTCAACATATGAAATAACAAGTGTGTGTAAGAAATTGAAATGCGCCCCCTTTGGCAAAAATGTGTTAAAAAAATAAATAAATATGTGTATAGAGACATACCGTAATAACTTGAAATAAATAATGAAGATTAAAAACCAATTAGAAACTAAAACTTAATTAACTAAAAGCAGTCTTTTTCTCACAATATGTCAACTTTTTTCTTATAAAATTGGGAACAAGTTCTCATATTATTTCTGTTTCTGTAATATTGCAACATTTTCTCGTAAAACTATGACTTTTTAATGTACAATTATTACTTTTTATTGGTATTTTTCAAATTGACTTTTTGTCGCTTTTAAAAGTGCTCCCCCTCTGGCCAACATATGAAATAACAAATGTGTGTAAGACATTGAAATGTGCCCCCTTTGGCCAAAATTAATTTAAAAACAAAATAAATGAATTAATAAATATGTCTATAGAGACTTACTGTAATAACTTGGAAGTAAATAATGGAGATTAAAAACCAATTACAAACAAAAACTTAACTAACTAAAAGCAGTCTTTTTCTCACAATGTGTCAACTTTTTTCTTATAAAATTGGAAACAAGTTCTCACATTATTTCTGTTTCTGTAATATTGTAACATTTTCTCGTAAATCTATGACATTTTTATGTAAAACTATTACTTTTTAATGGGATTTTTTAAATGGACCGTGTGTCGCTTTTAAAAGTGCTCCCCCTCTGGTCAACATATGAAATAACAAGTGTGTGTAAAAATGTGAAGTGCTCCCCCTCTGGTCAACATATGAAATAACAAGTCTGTCTAAGACATTGAAATGCGACCCTTCGGCCAAAATTAATTTAAAAAATAAATAAATATGTAACTTGGAAGTAAATAATGGAGATTAAAAACCAATTACAAACAAAAACTTAATTAACTAAAAGCAGTCTTTTTCTCACAATATGTCGACTTTTTTCTTATAAAATTGGGAACAAGTTCTCATATTATTTCTGTTTCTGTAACATCGCAACATTTTCTCATAAAACTATGACTTTTTTAATGTAAAATTATTACTTTTAAATGGGATTTTTCAAATGGACTGTGTGTCGCTTTTAAAAGCGCTCCCCCTCTGGTCAACATATGAAATAACAAGTGTGTGTAAAAAATGTGAAGTGCTCCCCCTCTGGCCAACATATGAAATAACAAGTGTGTGTAAGACATTGAAATGCGCCCCCTTTGGCCAAAATTAATTTAAAAACAAAATAAATGAATAAATAAATATGTGTCTATAGAGACTTATTGTAATAACTTGGAAGTAAATAATGGAGATTAAAAACCAATTACAAACAAAAACTTAACTAACTAAAAGCAGTCTTTTTCTCACAATGTGTCGACTTTTTTCTTGTAAAATTGGAAACAAGTTCTCATTATTTCTGTTTCTGTAATATTGCAACATTTTCTCGTAAAACTGTGACTTTTTTATGTACAATTATTACTTTTTATTGGCATTTTTCAAATGGACTGTGTGTCGCTTTTAAAAGTGCTCCCCCTCTGGTCAACATATGAAATAACAAGTGTGTGTAAGAAATTGAAATGCTCCCCCTTTGGCAAAAATGTGTTAAAAAAATAAATAAATATGTGTATAGAGACATACCGTAATAACTTGAAGTAAATAATGAAGATTAAAAACCAATTACAAACAAAAACCTAATTAACTAAAAGCAGTCTTTTTCTCACAATATGTCGACTTTTTTCTTATAGAATTGGGAACAAGTTCTCATATTATTTCTGTTTCTGTAACATCGCAACATTTTCTCGTAAAACTATGACTTTTTTAATGTAAAATTATTACTTTTTAATGGGATTTTTCAAATGGACTGTGTGTCGCTTTTAAAAGCGCTCCCCCTCTGGTCAACATATGAAACAACAAGTGTGTGTAAGATAGTGAAATGCACCCCCTTTGGCCAAAATTAATTTAAAAACAAAATAAATGAATAAATAAATATGTCTATAGAGACTTACTGTAATAACTTGGAAGTACATAATGGAGATTAAAAACCAATTACAAACAAAAACTTAACTAACTAAAAGCAGTCTTTTTCTCACAATGTGTCG
This sequence comes from Nerophis lumbriciformis, assembly GCF_033978685.3. Taxonomy (NCBI): domain Eukaryota; kingdom Metazoa; phylum Chordata; class Actinopteri; order Syngnathiformes; family Syngnathidae; genus Nerophis; species Nerophis lumbriciformis. The sequence continues at coordinate 49,394,307 of NC_084555.2, read as the reverse complement.
ACTTTTTTCTTATAAAATTGGGAACAAGTTCTCATATTATTTCTGTTTCTGTAACATCGCAACATTTTCTCGTAAAACTATGACTTTTTTTAATGTAAAATTATTACTTTTTAATGGGATTTTTCAAATGGACTGTGTGTCGCTTTTAAAAGTGCTCCCCCTCTGGTCAACATATGAAATAACAAGTGTGTGTAAAAAATGTGAAGTGCTCCCCCTCTGGCCAACATATGAAATAACAAGTGTGTGTAAGACATTGAAATGCGCCCCCTTTGGCCAAAATTAATTTAAAAACAAAATAAATAAATAAATAAATATGTATATAGAGACATACTGTAATAACTTGGAAAAATTACAAACAAAATTTTTTTAAAAACTATTAACTAAAAGCTTACCTTTTTTATATTTGCATAGTTTGTATATATTATTAATGTTGTAAATACACATCTTTATATATCTAGAAAGGCTGGTCCTAAAGAGGGAGGCGTTTTCCTCAGGTCTCAAGAAGGTAAGAAAGACAAGAATGGGTGTGTGTGTGTGTGTGTGTGTGTGTGTGTGTGTGTGTGTGTGTGTGTGTGTGTGTGTGTGTGTGTGTGTGTGTGTGTGTAACTGGCATGAGCTTGTTTGCCACCTCCTTTTGTGTACGCCCTGACCTGCTGGACTTGTGTGTTGACTTTGTCCAAACACCAGCAGGAGTCCACTTAGGTGTGCAACATGAAGGTCTGCCACCTCATCAGGGGGAAAGTGGGTCCTTGCCACACACACACACACACACACACACACACACACACACACACACACACACACACGTCTCCCCCACTAACAGGGCCGTGTCAGTCGGTGAGGCAGCAGCAGTCGTCGGTGTGACGGCTCTCCTCAAATCAGAGACCCTCGTCCCTGTCAACAGCAACCTGGCCCCCGGGCGAGCACTGACACGCTCACGTGCACACGCACACACACACACACACACACACACACACACACGTGCACACGCACTTGCTGAGGAGGAACCAGGAAGGGGTGGCTTTTGTGTTTAACCCGCAGAGAGGATTTGGCGTGCAAAAAGGAATCATTTTGCACTAATAAAGTAACTTTGGTTACATGGATAACATTGAGAATTCACAACTTGACAAAAGTCCTAAAATACTGAAAAAAAAGTTGTAATGCAACAAGAAAAATGCATCGTTGTACAACAAAAAAGTGGGTATTTTGCAGGACAAAATATAATTTTACTAGAATAAAGTCATAATTCCAATAGAGAAAAAAAAGGGATTTTTGGCACTAAAATAACAATTTTACAGCCCTAACACTATGTCAAAAAGTTACATAGGACTAATGTTAGGTGGAAAAAGTCTTAATTATACCAAAAAAAAAAAAAAAAAGAATAATTTTGCAACTATAAAGTACCTTTGGTTACATGGATAACACTGCAAATTCAAAACTTGACAAAAGTCCTAAAACACTGAAAAAAAAGTTGTAATGCAACAAGAAAAATGCATCGCTGTACAACAAAAAAGTGGGTATTTTGCAGGAAAAAATCAAATTTTACTACAATAAAGTTATAATACAAATATGTTTTATGTCACTAAAATGACAATTTTACAGTCCTAACACTATGTCAAAATGTTGTATTTACATAGGACTAGTGTCAGGTGGAAAAAGTACTAATTATACCAGAAAAAAATGAATAATTTTGCACTAATAAAGTAACTTTGGTTACATGGATAACACTGAAAATTCAAAACTCTACAAAAAACCTAAAATTACTGAAAAAAAGTTATAGTGCGACAATAAAAATGCATCGTTGTACAACAAAAAAGTGGGTATTTTGCAAGACAAAATATAACTTTACTAGAATAAAGTCATAATTCCAATAGAAAGAAAAACTAAGGTTTTTTTTACACTAAAATGACAATTTTACAGTCCTAACACTGTCAAAAAGTTGGAATTACACTGGACTAATGTCAGGTGGAAAAAGTCCTGATTATACCAGAAAAAAAGGAATAATTTTGCAATAATAAAGTAACTTTGGTTACATGGATAACACTGAAAATTCACAACTTTACAAAAATCCTAAAATACTGAAACAAAAATGTAAGAAAAATGCATCGTTGTACAACAAAAAAGTGGGTATTTTGCAGGAAAAAATATAATTTTACTAGAATAAAGTCATAATTCCAATAGAAAGAAAAACTAAGGTTTTTTTGGCACTAAAATGACAATTTTACAGTCCTAACACTATGTTAAAAAGTTGTAATTACATAGGACTAATGTCAGGTGGGAAAAGTCTTATTTATACCAAAAAACAAAACAAAAAATAATTTTGCACTAATAAAGTAACTTTGGTTACATGGATAACACTGCAAATTCAAAACATTACAAAAATCCTAAAATACTGAAAGAAAAAGTTGTGATGCAACAAGAAAAATGCATCACTGTACAACAAAAAAGTGGGTATTTTGCAGAAAAAAATCAAATTTTACTAGAATAAAGTCATAATACCAATATGTTTTATGTCACTAAAATGACAATTTTACAGTCCTAACACTATGTCAAAATATTGTAATTACATAGGACTAATGTCAGGTGGAAAAAGTACTAATTATACCAGAAAAAAATGAATAATTTTGCAATAATAAAGTAACTTTGGTTACATGGATAACACTGAAAATTCAAAACTCTACAAAAAACCTAAAATGACTGAAAAAAAGTTGTAGTGCGACAAGTTAAATGCATCGTTGTACAACAAAAAAGTGGATATTTTGCAGGAAAAAACATAATTTTACTAGAATAAAGTCAAAAAAAAAAAGGATTTTTGGCACTAATATAACAATTTTACAGTCCTAACACTATGTCAAAAAGTTACATAGGACTAATGTTAGGTGGAAAAAGTCTTAATTATACCAAAAAAATAAATAAAAAGAATAATTTTGCAACAATAAAGTACCATTGGTTACATGGATAACACTGCAAATTCAAAACTTGACAAAAGTGTTAAAATACTGGAAAAAAAAGTTGTAATGCAACAAGAAAAATGCATCACTGTACAACAAAAAAGTGGGTATTTTACAGGAAAAAATATAATTTTACTAGGATAAAGTAATAATACCAATATACTTTATGGCACTTAAGTGACAAATTTACAGTCCTAACATTATGTCAAAAAGTTACATAATTAAACCAGAACAAAAATCATCAAACCAATAGAAAAAAAGTTGTAATGCGACAAGAAAAATGCATCGTTGTACAACAAAAAAGTGGGTATTTTGCAGGAAAAATATAATTTTACTAGAATAAAGTCATAATACCAATATGTTTTATGTCACTAAAATGACAATTTTACAGTCCTAACATTATGTCAAAAAGTTGTAATTACATAGGACTAATGTCAGGTGGGAAAAGTCCTAATTATACCAGAAAAAAGGAATCATTTTGCAATAATAAAGTAACTTTGGTTACATGGATAATGCTGAAAGTTCAAAACTTGACAAAAGTCCTAAAATACTGAAAAAAAAGTTGTAGTGCGACAAGAAAAATGCATCGTTGTACAACAAAAAAGTGGGTATTTTGCAGGACAAAATATAACTTTACTAGAATAAAGTCATAATTCCAATAGAAAGAAAAACTAAGGTTTTTTTGGCACTAAAATGACAATTTTACTGTCCTAACACTATGTCAAAAAGTTGAAATTACACAGGAAAAATGTCAGGTGGAAAAAGTACTAATTATACCAAAAAAATTTAAATAATAATAATTTTGCAACAATAAAGTAACTTTGGTTACATGGATAACACTGAGAATTCAAAACATTACAAAAATCCTAAAACACTGAAAAAAAAAAAAAAAAAAGTGGGTATTTTGCAGAAAAAATTCTAATTTTACTACAATAAAGTTATAATACAAATATGTTTTATGTCACTAAAATTACAATTTTACAGTCCTAACATTAGGTCAAAATGTTGTAATTACATAGGACTAATGTCAGGTGTAAAAAGTCCTAATTATACCAGAAAAAAAGGAATAATTTTGCAATAATAAAGTAACTTTGGTTATGTGGATAACACTGAAAATTCACAACTTTACAAGAATCCTAAAATACTGAAACAAAAATGTAAGAAAAATGCATCGCTGTACAACAAAAAAGTGGGTATTTTGCAGGAAAAAATATAATTTTACTAGAATAAAGTCATAATACCAATATGTTTTATGTCACTAAAATGACAATTTTACATTATGTCAAAAAGTTGTTATTACATGGGACTAATGTCAGGTGGAAAAAGTCCTAATTATACCAGAAAAAAAAGAATAATTTTGCAACAGTAAAGTAACTTTGGTTACATGGATAACACTGAAAATTCAAAACTTTACAAAAATCCTAAAATACTAAAACAAAAATGTAAGACAAATGCATCGTTGTTCAACAAAAAAGTGGGTATTTTGCAGGAAAAAATATAATTTTACTAGAATAAAGTCATAATTCCAATAGAAAGAAAAAGTTAGGTTTTTATGTCACTAAAATGATAATTTTACAGTCCTAACACTGTCAAAAAGTTGTAATTACATAGGACTAATGTCAGGTGGGAAAAGTCTTATTTATACCAAAAAAAACAAAAAAAATTAATAATTTTGCACTAATAAAGTAACTTTGGTTACATGGATAACACTGCAAATTCAAAACATTACAAAAATCCTAAAATACTAAAAAAAAAAGTTGTGATGCAACAAGAAAAATGCATCATTATACAACAAAAAAGTGGGTATTTTGCAGAAAAAAAAATCAAATTTTACTACAATAAAGTCATAATACAAATATGTTTTATGTCACTAAAATTACAATTTTACAGTCTTAACACTATGTCAAAAAGTTGTAATTACATAGGACTAATGTCAGGTGGGAAAAGTCCTAATTATACCAGAAAAAAAGGAATCATTTTGCAATAATAAAGTAACTTTGGTTACGGTACATGGATAATGCTGAATGTTCAAAACTTTACAAAAGTCCTAAAATACTGAAAAGAAAAGTTGTAATGCAACAAGAAAAATGCATCGCTGTACAACAAAAAAGTGGGTATTTTGCAGGAAAAAATATAATTTTACAAGAATAAAGTCATAATTCCAATATGTTTTTTGGCAATAAAGTGACAAATGTACTATAGGACTAATGTCAGGTGGAAAAAGTCCTAATTATACCAGAAAAAAAGGAATCATTTTGCAATAACAAAGTAACTTTGGTGACAGGGATAACACTGAAAATTCAAAACTCTATAAAAAACCTAAAATTACTGAAAAAAAGTTGTAGTGCGACAAGTTAAATGTATCGCTGTACAACAAAAAAGTGGATATTTTGCAGGAAAAAACATAATTTTACTAGAATAAAGTCAAAAAAAAAAAAGGATTTTTGGCACTAAAATAACAATTTTACAGTCCTAACACTATGTCAAAAAGATACATAGGACTAATGTTAGGTGGAAAAAGTCTTAATTATACCCAAAAAATAAATAAAAAGAATAATTTTGTAACAATAAAGTACCATTGGTTACATGGATAACACTGCAAATTCAAAACTTGACAAAAGTCCTAAAATACTGAAAAAAAAGTTGTAATGCAACAAGAAAAATGCATCGCTGTACAACAAAAAAGTGGGTATTTTACAGGAAAAAATATAATTTTACTAGAATAAAGTCATAATACCAATATACTTTATGGCAGTTAAGTGACAAATTTACAGTCCTAACATTATGTCAAAAAGTTACATAATTAAATCAGAAAAAAAATCATCAAACCAATAGAAAAAAAGTTGTAATGCGACAAGAAAAATGCATCGTTGTACAACAAGAAAGTGGGTATTTTGAAGGAAAAATATAATTTTACTAGAATAAAGTCATAATACCAATATGTTGTATGTCACTAAAATGACAATTTAACATTATGTCAAAAAGTTGTAATTACATAGGACTAATGTCAGGTGGGAAAAGTCCTAATTATACCAGAAAAAAAGGAATCATTTTGCAATAACAAAGTAACTTTGGTTACATAGATAATGCTGAAAGTTCAAAACTTGACAAAAGTCCTAAAATACTGAAAAAAAAGTTGTAATGCAACAAGAAAAATGCATCGTTGTACAACAAAAAAGTGGGTATTTTGCAGGAAAAATATAATTTTACTAGAATAAAGTCATAATACCAATATGTTTTATGTCACTAAAATGACAATTTTACAGTCCTAACATTATGTCAAAAAGTTGTAATTACATAGGACTAATGTCAGGTGGAAAAAGTCCTAATTATACCAGAAAAAAAGGAATCATTTTGCAATAACAAAGTAACTTTAGTTACATAGATAATGCTGAAAGTTCAAAACTTGACAAAAGTCCTAAAATACTGGAAAAAAAGTTGTAGTGCGACAAGAAAAATGCATCGTTGTACAACAAAAAAGTGGGTATTTTGCAGGACAAAATATAATTTTACTAGAATAAAGTCATAATTCCAATAGATAGAAAAAGTAAGGTTTTTTTTACACTAAAATGACAATTTTACTGTCCTAACACTGTCAAAAAATTGGAATTACATAGGACTAATGTCAGGTGGAAAAAGTCTTAATTATACCAAAAAAATTAAAACAATAATAATTTTGCACTAATAAAGTAACTTTGGTTACATGGATAACATTGCAAATTCAAAACATTACAAAAATCCTAAAATACTGAAAAAAAAATAATTGTGATGCAACAAGAAAAATGCATCACAGTACAACAAAAAAGTGGGTATTTTGCAGAAAAAAATCTAATTTTACTAGAATAAAGTCATAAAACCAAAATGTTTTATGTCACTAAAATGACAATTTTACATTATGTCAAAAAGTTGTAATTACATAGGACTAATGTCAGGTGGAAAAAGTCCTAATTATACCAGAAAAAAAAGAATAATTTTGCAACAATAAAGTAACTTTGGTTACATGGATAACACTGAAAATTCACAACTTTACAAAAATCCTAAAATACTAAAACAAAAATGTAAGAAAAATGCATCGTTGTACAACAAAAAAGTGGGTATTTTGCAGGAAAAAGTATAATTTTACTAGAATAAAGTCATAATTCCAATAGAAAGAAAAAGTAAGGTTTATGTCACTAAAATGACAATTTTACTGTCCTAACCCTGTCAAAATGTTGTAATTACACAGGACTAATGTCAGGTGGAAAAAGTCTTAATTATACCAAAAAAATTTAAATAATAATAATTTTGCAACAATAAAGTAACTTTGGTTACATGGATAACACTGCAAATTCAAAACATTACAAAAATCCTAAAATACTGGGGAAAAAAGTTGTGATGCAACAAGAAAAATGCATCACTGTACAACAAAAAAGTGGGTATTTTGCAGAAAAAAATCTAATTTTACTAGAATAAAGTCATAATACAAATATGTTTTATGTCACTAAAATTACAATTTTACAGTCCTAACACTATGTCAAAATGTTGTAATTACATAGGACTAATGTCAGGTGGGAAAAGTACTAATTATACCAGAAAAAAAGGAATCATTTTGCAATAACAAAGTAACTTTGGCTACATGGATAACACTGAAAATTCACAACTTTACAAGAATTTTAAAATACTGAAACAAAAATGTAAGAAAAATGCATCGCTGTACAACAAAAAAGTGGGTATTTTGCAGAAAAAAATCTAATTTTACTAGAATAAAGTCATAATACCAATATGTTTTATGTCACTAAAATGACAATTTTACATTATGTCAAAAAGTTGTAATTACATAGGACTAATGTCAGGTGGAAAAAGTCCTAATTATACCAGAAAAAAAATAATAATTTTGCAACAATAAAGTAACTTTGGTTACATGGATAACACTGAAAATTCACTACTTTACAAAAATCCTAAAATACTGAAACAAAAATGTAAGAAAAAATGCATCGTTGTACAACAAAAAAGTGGGTATTTTGCAGGAAAAAATATAATTTTACTAGAATAAAGTCATAATTCCAATAGAAAGAAAAAGTAAGGTTTTATGTCACTAAAATGACAATTTTACTGTCCTAACACTATGTCAAAAAGTTGTAATTACATAGGACTAATGTCAGGTGGAAAAAGTCTTATTTATACCAAAAAACAAAAAAAAATTATAATTTTGCAATAATAAAGTAACTTTGGTTACATGGATAACACTGCAAATTCAAAACATTACAAAAATCCTAAAATACTGAAAAAAAAAGTTGTGATGCAACAAAAAAAATGCATTGTTGTACAACAAAAAAGTGGGTATTTTGCAGAAAAAAATCTAATTTTACTAGAATAAAGTCATAATACCAATATGTTTTATGTCACTAAAATGACAATTTTACAGTCCTAACACTGTCAAAATGTTGTAATTACATAGGACTAATGTCAGGTGGGAAAAGTCCTAATTATACCAGAAAAAAAGGAATAATTTTGCAATAATAAAGTAACTTTGGTTACGTGGATAACACTGAAAATTCACAACTTTACAAGAATCTTAAAATACTGAAACAAAAATGTAAGAAAAATGCATCGCTGTACAACAAAAAAGTGGGTATTTTGCAGGAAAAAATATAATTTTACTAGAATAAAGTCATAGTTCCAATAGAAAGAAAAAGTAAGGTTTTTATGTCACTAAAATGACAATTTTACAGTCCTAACACTGTCAAAAAGTTGTAATTACATAGGACTAATGTCAGGTGGGAAAAGTCTTATTTATACCAAAAATATATATATATATATATAATTTTGCAATAATAAAGTAACTTTGGTTACATGGATAACACTGCAAATTCAAAACATTACAAAATTCCTAAAATACTGAAAAAAAAAAGTTGTGATGCAACAAGAAAAATGCATCACTGTACAACAAAAAAGTGGGTATTTTGCAGGAAAAAATCTAATTCTACTAGAATAAAGTCATAATACCAATATGTTTTATGTCACTAAAATGACAATTTTACAGTCCTAACATTATGTCAAAAAGTTGTAATTACGTAGGACTAATGTCAGGTGGAAAAAGTCCTAATTATACCAGAAGAAAAAAAAAGAATAATTTTGCAACAATAAAGTAACTTTGGTTACATGGATAACACTGAGAATTCAAAACTTTACAAAAATCCTAAAATACTGAAACAAAAATGTAGTGCGACAAGAAAAATGCATCACTGTACAACAAAAAAGTGGGTATTTTGCAGGAAAAAATATAATTTTACTAGAATAAAGTCATAATTCCAATATGTTTTTTGGCAATAAAGTGACAAATGTACTATAGGACTAATGTCAGGTGGGAAAAGTCCTAATTATACCAGAAAAAAAGGAATCATTTTGCAATAATAAAGTAACTTTGGTTACATGGATAACACTGAAAATTCAAAACTCTACAAAAAAACTAAAATTCCTGAAAAAAAGTTGTAGTGCGACAAGTTAAATGCATCGTTGTACAACAAAAAAAAGTGGGTATTTTGCAGGGAAAAACATAATTTTACTAGAATAAAGTCAAAAAAAAAAAAAAAAGGATTTTTGGCACTAAAATAACAATTTTACAGTCCTAACACTATGTCAAAAAGTTACATAGGACTAATGTTAGGTGGAAAAAGTCTTAATTATACAAAATAAATAAATAAAAAGAATAATTTTGCAACAATAAAGTACCATTGGTTACATGGATAACACTGCAAATTCAAAACTTGACAAAAGTCCTAAAATACTGAAAAAAAAGTTGTAATGCAACAAGAAAAATGCATCGCTGTACAACAAAAAAGTGGGTATTTTACAGGAAAAAATATAATTTTACTAGAATAAAGTAATAATACCAATATACTTTATGGCACTTAAGTGACAAATTTACAGTCCTAACATTATGTCAAAAAGTGACATAATTAAACCAGAACAAAAATCATCAAACCAATAGAAAAAAAGTTGTAATGCGACAAGAAAAATGCATCGTTGTACAGCAAAAAAGTGGGTATTTTGCAGGAAAAATATAATTTTACTAGAATAAAGTCATAATACCAATATGTTTTATGTCACTAAAATGACAATTTTACAGTCCTAACATTATGTCAAAAAGTTGTAATTACATAGGACTAATGTCAGGTGGAAAAAGTCCTAATTATACCAGAAAAAAAGGAATCATTTTGCAATAACAAAGTAACTTTAGTTACATAGATAATGCTGAAAGTTCAAAACTTGACAAAAGTCCTAAAATACTGAAAAAAAAGTTGTAATGCAACAAGAAAAATGCATCGCTGTACAACAAAAAAGTGGGTATTTTGCAGGAAAAAATATAATTTTACTAGAATAAAGTCATAATTCCAATAGAAAGAAAAACTAAGGTTTTTTTGGCACTAAAATGACAATTTTACTGTCCTAACACTGTCAAAAAGTTGTAATTACACAGGACTAATGTCAGGTGGAAAAAGTACTAATTATACCAAAAAAATTAAAATAATAATAATTTTGCAACAATAAAGTAACTTTGGTTACATGGATAACACTGCAAATTCAAAACATTACAAAAATCCTAAAATACTGAAAAAAAAATTGTGATGCAACAAGAAAAATGCATCACTGTACAACAAAAAAGTGGGTATTTTGCAGAAAAAAAATCAAATTTTACTAGAATAAAGTCATAATACAAATATGTTTTATGTCACTAAAATGACAATTTTACAGTCCTAACACTATGTCAAAATGTTGTAATTACATAGGACTAATGTCAGGTGGAAAAAGTACTAATTATACCAGAAAAAAAGGAATAATTTTGCAATAATAAAGTAACTTTGGTTACATGGATAATTCTGAATGTTCAAAACTTTACAAAAGTCCTAAAATACTGAAAACAAAGTTGTAATGCAACAAGAAAAATGCATCGCTGTACAACAAAAAAGTGGGTATTTTGCAGGAAAAAATATAATTTTACTAGAATAGAGTCATAATTCCAATATGATTTTTGGCAATAAAGTGACAAATGTACTATAGGACTAATGTCAGGTGGAAAAAGTCCTAATTATACCAGAAAAAAAGGAATCATTTTGCAATAATAAAATAACTTTGGTTACATGGATAACACTGAAAATTCAAAACTCTACAAAAAACCTAAAATTACTGAAAAAAAGTTGTAGTGCGACAAGTTAAATGCATCGTTGTACAACAAAAAAGTGGATATTTTGCAGGAAAAAACATAATTTTACTAGAATAAAGTAAAAAAAAAAAAAGGATTTTTGGCACTAAAATAACAATTTTACAGTCCTAACACTATGTCAAAAAGTTACATAGGACTAATGTTAGGTGGAAAAAGTCTTAATTATACCAAAAATAAATAAATAAAAAGAATAATTTTGCAACAATAAAGTACCATTGGTTACATGGATAACACTGCAAGTTCAAAACTTTACAAAAGTCCTAAAATACTGAAAAAAAAAAGTTGTAATGCAACAAGAAAAATGCATCGCTGTACAACAAAAAAGTGGGTATTTTACAGGAAAAAATATAATTTTACTAGAATAAAGTAATAATACCAATATACTTTATGGCACTTAAGTGACAAATTTACAGTCCTAACATTATGTCAAAAAGTTACATAATTAAACCAGAACAAAAATCATCAAACCAATAGAAAAAAAGTTGTAATGCGACAAGAAAAATGCATCGTTGTACAACAAAAAAGTGGGTATTTTGCAGGAAAAACATAATTTTACTAGAATAAAGTCATAATACCAATATGTTTTATGTCACTAAAATGACAATTTTACAGTCCTAACATAATGTCAAAAAGTTGTAATTACATAGGACTAATGTCAGGTGGAAAAAGTACTAATTATACCAGAAAAAAAGGAATCATTTTGCAATAACAAAGTAACTTTAGTTACATGTATAATGCTGAAAGTTCAAAACTTTACAAAAGTCCTAAAATACTGAAAAAAAAGTTGTAATGCAACAAGAAAAATGCATCGCTGTACAACAAAAAAGTGGGTATTTGCAGGAAAAAATATAACTTTACTAGAATAAAGTCATAATTCCAATAGAATGAAAAACTAAGGTTTTTTGGGCACTAAAATGACAATTTTACAGTCCTAACACTGTCAAAAAGTTGGAATTACACAGGACTAATGTCAGGTGGAAAAAGTACTAATTATACCAAAAAGATTAAAATAATAATAATTTTGCAACAATAAAGTAACTTTGGTTACATGGATAACACTGAGAATTCAAAACTTGACAAAAATCTTAAAATACTGAAACAAAAATGTAGTGCGACAAGACAAATGCATCGCTGTACAACAAAAAAGTGGGTATTTTGCAGGAAAAAATATCATTTTACTAGAATAAAGTCATAATACCAATATGTTTTTTGGAAATAAAGTGACAAATGTACTATAGGACTAATGTCAGGTGGAAAAAGTCCTAATTATACCAGAAAAAAATGAATCATTTTGCAATAATAAAGTAACTTTGGTTACATGGATAACACTGAAAATTCAAAACTCTAAAAAAAACCTAAAATTACTGAAAGGAAGTTGTAGTGCGACAAGCTAAATGCATTGTTGTACAACAAAAAAGTGGGTATTTTGCAGGAAAAAACATAATTTTACTAGAATAAAGTCAAAAAAAAAAAAGGATTTTTGGCACTAATATAACAATTTTACAGTCCTAACACTATGTCAAAAAGTTACATAGGACTAATGTTAGGTGGAAAAAGTCTTAATTATACCAAAAAACTAAATAAAAAGAATAATTTTGTAACAATAAAGTACCATTGGTTACATGGATAACACTGCAAATTCAAAACTTGACAAAAGTCCTAAAATACTGAAGAAAAAAGTTGTAATGCGACAAGAAAAATGCATCACTGTACAACAAAAAAGTGGGTATTTTACAGGAAAAAATATAATTTTACTAGGATAAAGTCATAATACCAATATACTTTATGGCACTTAAGTGACAAATTTACAGTCCTAACATTATGTCAAAAAGTGACATAATTAAACCAGAAAAAAATCATCAAACCAATAGAAAAAAAGTTGTAATGCGACAAGAAAAATGCATCGTTGTACAACAAAAAAGTGGGTATTTTGCAGGAAAAATATAATTTTACTAGAATAAAGTCATAATACAAATATGTTTTATGTCACTAAAATGACAATTTAACATTATGTCAAAAAGTTGTAATTACATAGGACTAATGTCAGGTGGGAAAAGTCCTAATTATACCAGAAAAAAAGGAATCATTTTGCAATAACAAAGTAACTTGAGTTACATAGATAATGCTGAAAGTTCAAAACTTGACAAAAGTCCTAAAATACTGAAAAAAAAGTTGTAGTGCGACAAGAAAAATGCATCGTTGTACAACAAAAAAGTGGGTATTTTGCAGGACAAAATATAATTTTACTAGAATAAAGTCATAATTCCAATAGAAAGAAAAACTAAGGTTTTTTGGGCACTAAAATGACAATTTTACAGTCCTAACACTATGTCAAAAAGTTGTAATTACATAGGACTAATGTCAGGTGGAAAAAGTCCTAATTATACCAGAAAAAAAAGAATAATTTTGCAACAATAAAGTAACTTTGGTTACATGGATAACACTGAGAATTCAAAACTTTACAAAAATCCTAAAATACTGAAAAAAAAATTATTGTGATGCAACAAGAAAAATGCATCACTGTACAACAAAAAAGTGGGTATTTTGCAGAAAAAAATTCAAATTTTACTAGAATAAAGTCATAAAACCAATATGTTTTATGTCACTAAAATGACAATTTTACATTATGTCAAAAAGTTGTAATTACATAGGACTAATGTCAGGTGGAAAAAGTCCTAATTATACCAGAAAAAAAAGAATAATTTTGCAACAATAAAGTAACTTTGGTTACATGGATAACACTGAAAATTCACAACTTTACAAAAATCCTAAAATACTAAAACAAAAATGTAAGAAAAATGCATCGTTGTACAACAAAAAAGTGGGTATTTTGCAGGAAAAAGTATAATTTTACTAGAATAAAGTCATAATTCCAATAGAAAGAAAAAGTAAGGTTTATGTCACTAAAATGACAATTTTACTGTCCTAACCCTGTCAAAATGTTGTAATTACATAGGACTAATGTCAGGTGGAAAAAGTCTTAATTATACCAAAAAAATTTAAATAATAATAATTTTGCAACAATAAAGTAACTTTGGTTACATGGATAACACTGCAAATTCAAAACATTACAAAAATCCTAAAATACTGGAAAAAAAAAAGTTGTGATGCAACAAGAAAAATGCATCACTGTACAACAAAAAAGTGGGTATTTTGCAGAAAAAAATCTAATTTTACTAGAATAAAGTCATAATACAAATATGTTTTATGGCACTAAAATGAAAATTTTACAGTCCTAACACTATGTCAAAAAGTTGTAATTACATAGAACTAATGTCAGGTGGAAAAAGTCCTAATTATACCAGAAAAAAAAAAAAAGAATAATTTTGCAACAATAAAGTAACTTTGGTTACATGGATAACACTGAGAATTCAAAACTTTACAAAAATCCTAAAATACTGAAACATAAATGTAGTGCGACAAGAAAAATGCATCGCTGTACAACAAAAAAGTGGATATTTTGCAGGAAAAAACATAATTTTACTAGAATAAAGTCAAAAAAAAACAAAAGGATTTTTGGCACTAAAATAACAATTTTACAGTCCTAACACTATGTCAAAAAGTTACATAGGACTAATGTTAGGTGGAAAAAGTCTAAATTATACCAAAATAAATAAATAAAAAGAATAATTTTGCAACAATAAAGTACCATTGGTTACATGGATAACACTGCAAATTCAAAACTTGACAAAAGTCCTAAAATACTGAAAAAAAAAGTTGTGATGCAACAAGAAAAATGCATCGTTGTACAACAAAAAAGTGGGTATTTTGCAGGAAAAAATATAATTTTACTAGATTAAAGTCATAATACAAATATGTTTTATGGCACTTAAATGACAAATTTACAGTCCTAACATTATGTCAAATAGTTACATAATTAAACCAGAAAGAAATCATCAAACCAATAGAAAAAAAGTTGTAATGCGACAAGAAAAATGTATCGTTGTACGACAAAAAAGTGGGTATTTTGCAGGAAAAACATAATTTTACGAGAATAAAGTCATGATAACAATAGGTTTTTTGACACTAAAATGACAATTTTACAGTCCTAACATTATGTCAAAAAGTTGTAATTACATAGGACTAATGTCAGGTGGGAAAAGTTCTAATTAAACCAGAAAAAAAGGAATAATTTTGCAATAATAAAGAAACTTTGGTTACATAGATAAATTCAAAACTTTACAAAAATCCTAAATTACTGAAACAAAGTTGTAATGCAACAAGAAAAATGCATCGTTGTACAACAAAAAAGTGGGTATTTTGCAGGAAAAAATATAATTTTACTAGAATAAAGTCATAATACAAATATGTTTTATGTCACTAAAATGACAATTTTACATTATGTCAAAAAGTTGTAATTACATAGGACTAATGTCAGGTGGAAAAAGTCCTAATTATACCAGAAAAAAAGGAATCATTTTGCAATAATAAAGTAACTTTGGTTACATGGATAATGCTGAAAGTTCACAACTTCACAAAAGTCCTAAAATTACTGAAAAAAAGTTGTAATGCGACAAGAAAAATGCATCACTGTACAACAAAAAAGTGGGTATTTTGCAGGAAAAACATAATTTAACTAGAATAAAGTCATAATACCAATATGTTTTATGTCATTAAAATGACAATTTTACAGTCCTAACATTATGTCAAAAAGTTGTAATTACATAGGACTAATGTCAGGTGGAAAAATTCCTAATTATACCAGAAAAAAAAGAATAATTTTGCAACAATAAAGTAACTTTGGTTACATGGATAACACTGCAAATTCAAAACATTACAAAAATCCTAAAATACTTTAAAAAAAAAGTTGTGATGCAACAAGAAAAATGCATCACTGTACAACAAAAAAGTGGGTATTTTGCAGAAAAAAATCAAATTTTACTGGAATAAAGTCATAATACCAGTATGTTTTATGTCACTAAAATGTCAATTGCACAGTCCTAACATTATGTCAAAAAGTTACATAGGACTAATGTCAGGTGGGAAAAGTACTAATTATACCAGAAAAAAAGGAATCATTTTGCAATAACAAAGTAACTTTAGTTACATGTATAATGCTGAAAGTTCAAAACTTTACAAAAGTCCTAAAATACTGAAAAAAAAGTTGTAATGCAACAAGAAAAATGCATCGCTGTACAACAAAAAAGTGGGTATTTTGCAGGAAAAAATATAACTTTACTAGAATAAAGTCATAATTCCAATAGAATGAAAAACTAAGGTTTTTTGGGCACTAAAATGACAATTTTACAGTCCTAACACTGTCAAAAAGTTGGAATTACACAGGACTAATGTCAGGTGGGAAAAGTCTTAATTATACCAAAAAAATTTAAATAATAATAATTTTGCAACAATAAAGTAACTTTGGTTACATGGATAACACTGCAAATTCAAAACATTACAAAAATCCTAAAATACTGAAAAAAAAATTGTGATGCAACAAGAAAAATGCATCACTGTACAACAAAAAAGTGGGTATTTTGCAGAAAAAAAATCAAATTTTACTAGAATAAAGTCATAATACAAATATGTTTTATGTCACTAAAATGACAATTTTACAGTCCTAACACTATGTCAAAATGTTGTAATTACATAGGACTAATGTCAGGTGGAAAAAGTCATAATTATACCAGAAAAAAAGGAATCATTTTGCAATAATAAAGTAACTTTGGTTACATGGATAACACGGAAAATTCACAACTTTACAAAAATCCTAAAATACTGAAACAAAAATGTAAGAAAAATGCATCGCTGGACAACAAAAAAGTGGGTATTTTGCAGGAAAAAATATTATTTTACTAGAATAAAGTCATAATTCCAATAGAAAGAAAAAGTAAGGTTTTTATGTCACTAAAATGACAATTTTACAGTCCTAACATTATGTCAAAAAGTTGTAATTACATAGGACTAATGTCAGGTGGGAAAAGTCTTATTTATACCAAAAAACAAAAAAAAATTAATAATTTTGCAATAATAAAGTAACTTTGGTTACATGGATAACACTGCAAATTCAAAACATTACAAAAATACTAAAAAAAAAAGTTGTAATGCAACAAGAAAAATGCATCACTGTACAACAAAAAGTGGGTATTTTGCAGAAAAAAATCAAATTTTACTACAATAAAGTCATAATACCAATACGTTTTATGTCACTAAAATTACAATTTTACAGTCCTAACACTATGTCAAAATGTTGTAATTACATAGGACTAATGTCAGGTGGAAAAAGTACTAATTATACCAGAAAAAAAGGAATCATTTTGCAATAATAAAGTAACTTTAGTTACATGGATAATGCTGAATGTTCAAAACTTTACAAAAATCCTAAAATACTAAAACAAAAATGTAAGAAAAATGCATCGCTGTACAACAAAAAAGTGGGTATTTTGCAGGAAAAAATATAATTTTACTAGAATAAAGTCATAATTCCAATAGAAAGAAAAAGTAAGGATTTATGTCACTAAAATGACAATTTTACAGTCCTAACACTATGTCAAAATGTTGTAATTACATAGGACTAATGTCAGGTGGGAAAAGTCTTATTTATACCAAAAAAAATAAAAAATTAATAATTTTGCAATAATAAAGTAACTTTGGTTACATGGACAAATTCAAAACATTACAAAAATACTAAAAAAAAAAGTTGCGATGCAACAAGAAAGATGCATCACTGTACAACAAAAAGTGGGTATTTTGCAGAAAAAAATCTAATTTTACTAGAATAAAGTCATAATACCAATACGTTTTATGTCACTAAAATGACAATTTTACAGTCCTAACATTATGTCAAAATGTTGTAATTACACAGGACTAATGTCAGGTGGAAAAAGTCCTAATTATACCAGAAAAAAAGGAATCATTTTGCAATAATAAAGTAACTTTAGTTACATGGATAATGCTGAATGTTCAAAACTTTACAAAAATCCTAAAATACTAAAACAAAAATGTAAGAAAAATGCATCGCTGTACAACAAAAAAGTGGGTATTTTGCAGGAAAAAATATAATTTTACTAGAATAAAGTCATAATTCCAATAGAAAGAAAAAGTAAGGATTTATGTCACTAAAATGACAATTTTACAGTCCTAACACTATGTCAAAATGTTGTAATTACATAGGACTAATGTCAGGTGGGAAAAGTACTAATTATACCAGAAAAAAAGGAATCATTATGCAATAATAAAGTAACTTTGGTTACATGGATAATGCTGAATGTTCAAAACTTTACAAAAGTCCTAAAATACTGAAAAAAAAGTTGTAATGCAACAAGAAAAATGCATCACTGTACAACAAAAAAGTGGGTATTTTGCAGGAAAAAACATAGTTTTACTAGAATAAAGTCATAATTCCAATATGTTTTTTGGCAATAAAGTGACAAATGTACTATAGGACTAATGTCAGGTGGAAAAAGTCCTAATTATACCAGAAAAAAAAGGAATCATTTTGCAATAATAAAGTAACTTTGGTTACATGGATAACACTGAAAGTTCAAAACTTTACAAAAATCCTAAAATACTGAAACAAAAATGTAATGCGACAAGAAAAATGCATCGCTGTACAACAAAAAAGTGGGTATTTTGCAGGGAAAAAAATCACATAATAAAGTCATAATACCAGTAGGTTTTATGTCACTAAAATGACTATTTTCCAGTCCTAGCACTATGTCAAAACGTTACATAGGACAAAATAAAAGTCTGACAAGTCATACTTGTAAAAAACTAAGACAACAGTAGAAGAAGAACGTGTGTTGTAGGGTGTGTCACCCAGTGGGAGTTGGGTGGCATGCTGGCTGACATCAGGGCGTGGAATGTCTCCTCTCAGGGGGGGGAAGAGCCTGAGCTGGTGGGTTAGGTTAAGAAGATCCGACTAGACATAGTGGTTAGGTCAAGAAGATCCGACTAGACATAGTGGTTAGGTCAAGAAGATCCGACTAGACATAGTGGTTAGGTCAAGAAGATCCGACTAGACATAGTGGTTAGGTCAAGAAGATCCGACTAGACATAGTGGTTAGGTGAAGAAGATCCGACTAGACATAGTGGTTAGGTGAAGAAGATCCGACTAGACATAGTGGTTAGGCCAAGAAGATCCGACTAGACATAGTGGTTAGGTCAAGAAGATCCGACGAGACATAGTGGTTAGGTCAAGAAGATACGATTAGACATAGTGGTTAGGTGAAGAAGATCCTACTAGACATAGTGGTTAGGTCAAGAAGATCCGACTAGACATAGTGGTTAGGTCAAGAAGATCCGACTTGACATAGTGGTTAGGTCAAGAAGATCCGACTAGACATAGTGGTTAGGTCAAGAAGATCCGACTAGACATAGTGGTTAGGTCAAGGAGATCCGACTAGACATAGTGGTTAGGTCAAGAAGATCCGACTAGACATAGTGGTTAGGTCAAGAAGTTCCGACTAGACATAATGGTTAGGTGAAGAAGATCCAACTAGACATAGTGGTTAGGTCAAGAAGATCCGACTAGACATAGTGGTTAGGTCAAGAAGATCCGACTAGACATAGTGGTTAGGTCAAGAAGATCCGACTTGACATAGTGGTTAGGTCAAGAAGATCCGACTAGACATAGTGGTTAGGTCAAGAAGATCCGACTAGACATAGTGGTTAGGTCAAGGACATCCGACTAGACATAGTGGTTAGGTCAAGAAGATCCGACTAGACATAGTGGTTAGGTCAAGAAGTTCCGACTAGACATAATGGTTAGGTGAAGAAGATCCAACTAGACATAGTGGTTAGGTCAAGAAGATCCGACTAGACATAGTGGTTAGGTCAAGAAGATCCGACTAGACATAGTGGTTAGGTCAAGAAGATCCGACTAGACATAGTGGTTAGGTGAAGAAGATCCGACTAGACATAGTGGTTAGGTCAAGAAGATCCGACTAGACATAGTGGTTAGGTCAAGAAGATCTGACTAGACATAGTGGTTAGGTCAAGAAGATCCGACTAGACATAGTGGTTAGGTCAAGAAGATTTGACTAGACATAGTGGTTAGGTCAAGAAGATCCGACTAGACATAGTGGTTAGGTCAAGAAGATCCGACTAGACATAGTGGTTAGGTCAAGGAGATCCGACTAGACATAGTGGTTAGGTCAAGAAGATCCGACTAGACATAGTGGTTAGGTCAAGAAGATCCGACTAGACATAGTGGTTAGGTCAAGAAGATCCGACTAGACATAGTGGTTAGGCCAAGAAGATCCGACTAGACATAGTGGTTAGGTCAAGAAGATCCGACTAGACATAGTGGTTAGGTCAAGAAGATCCGACTAGACATAGTGGTTAGGTCAAGAAGATCCGACTAGACATAGCGGTTAGGTCAAGAAGATCCGACTAGACATAGTGGTTAGGTCAAGAAGATCCGACTAGACATAGTCAGACTCACCTCCACGCAAAGCAAGGTCTCTAGAACTAGTCCTCCCGACAGGGTTGGACTCTTCCACTCTGCCATTGCAGGCAGTAAAATGGGCAGGCGGGGCAATAAGTGTTGCCCTTCGGCTCAGAGTCTGTACGTTGGAGTTAAACCAGGTAGACTACAGGGTCGTCTCCCTGAGTACTCCTTCCAGTGATTCTCCTGTGGGGCATAGGACTCTGGGCAAAGCTGGCAGGTACCAACACACCAAGCGGTCTGCAGCTAAGATAGTCGCTGAGGCAAAAATTGACGATGAGTTCGGGGAAGCCCTGAAGAATGACTTCCGGGCGGCTTGGAGGAGATGCTGAGCCACCATCCGTCGTCTCAGGAAGAAGAGAACGTGTATGGTGGTGAAGGTGTGCTGCTGACCCTGACTTGGGGTGTTGTGGATTGATGGAAGGAATACTTTAAAGACCTCCTCAATCCCACATACACGTCTTCCTATGAGGGAGCAGTCCCTGGGGACTCTGCGGTGGGCTCTACTACCTCTGGGCTGAGGTTGCAGAGGTAGTCAAAATGCTCCTCCGTGGGGTAGTTGAGATCCACCTGATGTTTCTTCAGGCTCTGGATGCTGTTGACAAAACCCTGCTGCATCCCATGGACATTAGGTGCGACACCTTTGGATTGGCAGACCGGGGTAGTGGTTCCACTTTTTAGGAAGGGGGACCCGCATGGTGTGTTTCAACTATCATTGGATCACACCACTCAGCCTTCCTGGTAAGGTCTATTAAGAAGTACCGGGAAAGAGGGTGCAGCGCACTGGATAGTCGGACCTTGAATTCAAGAGGATCAGAGTGGTTTTCATCCTGGTCGTGGATCTGTGGACTAGCTCTATACTCTTGTCAGGGTCTCTCTGGGGGTGCATGAGAGTTTACCCAACCAGTGGACATGTCAAAAGCTTTTGACCGTATCCCTCAGGAAGTCCTGTGGGAAGTTACCTAGAATATCAGATTTTGGTGGTCCACTCCCTCTATGACCTTTGTCAGAGCTTGGTCCGAATTGCCGGTGTTCTGTCCAGTCCAGCTGCTCCTTCCAAAAAAGCTACCAGCAGCGTAACTGGATAGTTGGATCTATTTCATTACGCTACCACATCAAAAAATATTACCTCAAGTCTTGCCATGCAGATTTGGGAACAAACTGCTATTTTTACTTCCTTCACTGAGGGTGTGTTTGACTTTGTCTGTAGTAACGTGAGCACTAGAACTGGGTGTAGTAATGTGAGCACTAGAACTGGGTGTAGTAATGTGAGCACTAGAACTGGGTGTAGTAATGTGAGCACTAGAACTGGGTGTAGTAACGTGAGCACTAGAACTGGGTGTAGAAACGTGAGCACTAGACTTGGGTGTAGTAATGTGAGCACTAGAACTGGGTGTAGTAATGTGAGCACTAGAACTGGGTGTAGTAATCTGAGCACTAGAACTGGGTGTAGTAATGTGAGCACTAGAACTGGGTGTAGTAATCTGAGCACTAGAACTGGGTGTAGTAATGTGAGCACTACAACTGGGTGTAGTAACGTGAGCACTAGAACTGGGTCTAGTAATGTGAGCACTAGAACTGGGTGTAGTAATGTGAACACTAGAACTGGGTGTAGTAATGTGAGCACTAGAACTGGGTGTAGTAATGTGAGCACTAGAACTTGGTGTAGTAACGTGAGCACTAGAACTGGGTGTAGTAATGTGGGCACTAGAACTGGGTGTAGTAATGTGGGCACTAAAATTGGGTGTAGTAACGTTAGCACTAGAACTGCGTGTAGTAATGTGAGCACTAGGACTGGGTGTAGTAACGTGAGCACTAGAACTGGGTGTAGTAACGTGAGCACTAGACTTGGGTGTAGTAATGTGAGCACTAGAACTGGGTGTAGTAATGTGGGCACTAGAACTGGGTGTAGTAATGTGAGCAATAAAACTGGGTGTAGTAACGTGAGCACTAGAACTGGGTGTAGTAATGTGAGCACTAGAACTGGGTGTAGTAACATGAGCACTAGAACTGGGTGTAGTAATGTGAGCACTAGAACTGGGTATAGTAGTGTGAGCACTAGAACTGGGTGTAGTAACGTGAGCACTAGAACTGGGTGTAGTAACGTGAGCACTAGAACTGGGTGTAGTGATGTGAGCACTAGATCTGGGTGTAGTAATGTGAGCACTAGAACTGGGTGTAGTAATGTGAGCACTAGAACTGAGTGTAGTAATGTGAGCACTAGAACCGGGTGTAGTAACATGAGCACTGGGACTGGGTGTAGTAACATGAGCACTAGAACTGAGTGTAGTAACGTGAGCACTAGAACTGGGTGTAGTAATGTGAGCACTAGAACTGGGTGTAGTAATGTGAACACTAGGACTGGGTGTAGTAATGTGAACACTAGGACTGGGTGTAGTAATGTGAGCACTAGAACTGGGTGTAGTAACGTGAGCACTAGAACTGGGTGTAGTAATGTGAGCACTAGACTGGGTGTAGTAACGTGAGCACTAGACTTGGGTGTAGTAATGTGAGCACTAGAACTGGGTGTAGTAATGTGGGCACTCAAACTGGGTGTAGTAATGTGAGCACTAGAACTGGGTGTAGTAGTGTGAGCACTAGATCTGGGTGTAGTAACGTGAGCACTAGAACTGAGTGTAGTAACGTGAGCACTAGAACTGGGTGTAGTAACGTGAGCACTAGACTTGGGTGTAGTAATGTGGGCACTCGAACTGGGTGTAGTAATGTGAGCACTAGAACTGGGTGTAGTAACATGAGCACTAGAACTGGGTGTAGTAAGGTGAGCACTAGAACTGGGTGTAGTAATGTGAGCACTAGACTTGGGTGTAGTAATGTGGGCACTCGAACTGGGTGTAGTAGTGTGAGCACTAGAACTGGGTGTAGTAACGTGAGCACTAGACTTGGGTGTAGTAATGTGAGCACTAGAACTGGGTGGAGTAATGTGAGCACTAGAACTGGGTGTAGTAACGCGAGCACTAGAACTGGGTGTAGTAATGTGAGCACTAGACTTGGGTGTAGTAATGTGGGCACTCGAACTGGGTGTAGTAATGTGAGCACTAGAACTGGGTGTAGTAATGTGAGCACTAGAACTGGGTGTAGTAACATGAGCACTAGAACTGGGTGTAATAATGTGAGCACTAGAACTGGGTGTAGTAATGTGAGCACTAGAACTGGGTGTAGTAGTGTGAGCACTAGAACTGGGTGTA
Organism: Nerophis lumbriciformis; assembly: GCF_033978685.3. Classification (NCBI taxonomy): domain Eukaryota; kingdom Metazoa; phylum Chordata; class Actinopteri; order Syngnathiformes; family Syngnathidae; genus Nerophis; species Nerophis lumbriciformis. The sequence continues at coordinate 49,370,559 of NC_084555.2, read as the reverse complement.
GTAACATGAGCACTAGAACTGGGTGTAATAATGTGAGCACTAGAACTGGGTGTAGTAGTGTGAGCACTAGAACTGGGTGTAGTAACGTGAGCACTAGAACTGGGTGTAGAAACGTGAGCACTAGAACTGAGTGTAGTAATGTGAGCACTAGAACCGGATGTAGTAACGCGAGCACTAGAATTGGGTGGAGTATGCACAAATGGGGCCAATTAGTTTTTATGTATTTTTATTTTGTACTTGTCTTAATCTTTTTGTCCGTGTTTTTCACTTTTCTCATTTTTTTTTTAAAAGCCTAACCGGGGTCTAGGGTTGCAAATGAGCCTGTGACTAGAAGTCACCTGTTTACTTGTACTGTCCCTGTCAAAGAAATACATAAATGAGTACATAAATACTAGACGGAATGTTAATTAAAGTGTGGTATATTTGTACTTCAATAACATTTTGGATTTTATGAAAAAAAAATTGTGGTCTAGTAAAAGCACAAGAAAAAAGTAATATTAAAATATATATATATTATTAAAAAAGAAGGTTGTAAGGAAAAGTCAGGATTTTCAAAGGAAGAAAAACATTTAAATAAAGTTTGAGAAGTGGTGAACAAAGTCACAATTGTCAGGTTCAAACACTGATGACATCTATTAAACAAGACAAGAAGGAAGGAATTAAACAGAGACAGAATTAAATTTGGCTCAATTGAGGAGAAACATCTGGGCTGTTCTCTTGTACAGTCTCCACCACGCTCTGACTAAAGATTGTACGCTTCCTCTTTTATTTGGACTTTCCCCGATTACAAGGCAACAGCTGTTTCTAAGGGAGGAGGGGTCGTAAACAGCCATCACCTTTGATTACAAACAGTTCAAAGAAAAGGTCGTAAAACAGTTCAAAGAAAATGTGCCTGGAGGGTAGTCAGGCCCTGCTTCCTCTCTGCTTTGTAAATCTCGGGTCAAGATCAAATCTTTCTGTGGATTACAATAGAGGAAAGAAACCAGCGCCTTCATGTCGCTTCCCATCGTACACAGTGGAGTTTTACAAGCCTTGGTAGGATCAAAGACAGCTTTTGTCCTCTCACAGGGCAAACTCAATGTAACACAAAGTTTTGTGATAACTTAGATACAATTATTCTGACAACAATATTACATTTATTTACTTCTTTTTTTAACGTTTTTTTTATTGCAGTCTTGTACCAAGAATTAAGTATCTTGTCTTTATTCTTCAACTTCCTGTTTTTTTACTTCCTGTTCAGTGTGGCCCTAAAACTGCTTTTTAGAGCACGAGAAGTATAGAATGCCAAAAGGTTGGTGTCGGGTTCAAACACTGATGACATCTATTAAACAAGACAAGAAGCAAAGAATTCAATTTTGACTCAATTGAGGAGAAACGTGTGTCATGTCTGTGTAATCATGTTTTGTTTTAAGTCATGTTTTGTTTAGTTATAGGACTCTTTAGTTTCTGTCTTTTCACTCCCTTGTCTTGTTTCCATGATTACCCCATTAGTTTCACCTGTTCCACGTTTGGACTCATTGTGCACTCTTGATTGTCACCATAGCAACCCATTAGTTTTCACCTGTCACGTCACGCACCTGTTTCACGTCTTGAGTCACGCACCTGTTTTCGTTAATCATGTCTGTAGTATTTAAGTTCAGTGTTTTTCAGTTTGTCTTTCTGACGACCTCACCACATTTATGCTCTGTCCATGCCTGATACTTCTTTCCATGTCCATTCTTCATGCAACTATTTTTGTCCAAGCCAAGTAAGTTTTTGTTCCATGTTTATAGTCTTTTTGGTTTCATAGTTTGTTCTCCGCCATTGTGCGTGTTTTTCGTTTGTACTTTTTTGCTATAGTCTTTTGTTTTCATAGTTTATTCTCCGCCTCTGTGCGCGCTTTTTGTTTGATCCTTTTTTTGTATTTATAGTTAATAAATAAATCATGTACCTTCATTCCCGTCTCGCCCGTGCCAACTTTCCGTTGCATCCCGGAAAAGCAAACACCCAGGACCAAGTCTTGACAACGTGTCGACCTGTAACCTCTTACAGTGTCACCCACGCTCTGGCGAAAGATTGTACGCCACCTCTTTTTATTTGGACTTTCCCTGTTTACATAACATCTGTTTCTAAAGGAATGGGGAGTATGTAAACAGTCATTGTTTTCAGTCACATGCCTCGGGCTTGGACTGGTCCTGGATTCAGCCTGGGCAGGTCTTGGATGACAATAGATAACCCCCCTCTCGTCTCCTCCCATCGTACACAATGGAATTTTCCAAGCCTTTGCTTGGTGCAAGAAAGACAGCCTCTTGTCTGTTCATTGGGAACTCAGAGAACGGAAAGTTTATTGATAATTTACTTACAGTTTTTCAGACAGTTGGAGTTGGGCTTCAGTGCTAAAGTTGGATCCAGCTGCAGGACTTTGCCAGTAAAAATATGAAAAATATGAAAAAAGAGCAATAAGACATGAGGAGTAATTAATAGTTGCGTCCACTCGTGCCTTTTTTGTCCTCTCTCTGTGTGAGCATGAAGCTCTTGTTTGTGCAGGCAGCAAACATAAGAGGCCTTCATCGCCATCGGACAAGGTGCCGATATCCTGGTCATGTGACAGTGACTTCCTGTCTGAGCGTCAGACGGCGGTCGATAGCGTGAGACGAGCATCCTTCTCTCGCCTCCTCACAAGCACGCCGCCGGTGTGGAGACGAGACCTAGAACATTCTCCTAGTTTCATCACATCTAACACTATGTTACTACTCCTTGGAGCCTTTATTTTGAAATATGGAACTATATGTGATGACTCAAAATTGGCCAGGAAGGACATTTTTATGAATGATTTATACCATCTTAAAAAAAATGTATTTTATTTTTTTCAAAAACACAATAGTGGTCTACACAAAACAACAATAATAACATAAAAGTCAGCGACCCTTAAAAATACTTGATAAATGGATAATAAATATAATGACATCATTAATAAATATACGGCCTTCTAGATAGAGTTGAACAAATCACGTTCGCTCACATCCGGCCATTTTCTACCGCTTGTCCCTCATTTTGGGTTGCTGCATGTATACGTATAT
>NC_084555.2:49335000-49362500 GCF_033978685.3 Nerophis lumbriciformis | reverse complement strand
AATGTCGTCATAATTCATGTGGTCATGTAAATATGGATTATGTCGTCATAATTCATGTGGTCATGTAAATATGGATTATGTCGTCATAATTCATGTGGTCATGTAAATATGTATTATGTTGTCATAATTCATGTGGTCATGTAAATATCATGGATTATGTTGTCATAATTCATGTGGTCATGTAAATATCATGGATTATGTTGTCATAATTCATGTGGTCATGTAAATATGTTGTCATAATTCATGTGGTCATGTAAACGTCATGGATTATGTTGTCATAATTCATGTGGTCATGTAAATATTATGTCGTCATAATTCATGTGGTCATGTAAGCGTCATGGATTATGTTGTCATAATTCATGTGGTCATGTAAATATGTCGTCATAGTTCATGTGGTCATGTAAATATCATGTATTATGTCGTCATAATTCATGTGGTCATGTAAATATCATGGATTATGTTGTCATAATTCATGTGGTCATGTAAATATCATGTATTATGTCGTCATATAATTCATGTGGTCATGTAAATATAATGTTGTCACAATTCATGTGGTCATGTAAATATCATGGATTATGTTGTCATAATTCATGTGGTCATGTAAATATAATGTTGTCATAATTCATGTGGTCATGTAAATATAATGTCATAATTCATGTGGTCATGTAAATATCATGGATTATGTTGTCATAATTCATGTGGTCATGTAAATATAATGTTGTCATAATTAATGTGGTCATGTAAATATAATCGATTATGTCATCATAATTCATGTGGTCATGTAAATATCATGGATTGTGTTGTCATAATTCATGTGGTCATGTAAATATGTTGTCATAATTCATGTGGTCATGTAAATATAATCGATTATGTCATCATAATTCATGTGGTCATGTAAATATCATGGATTATGTTGTCATAATTCATGTAGTCATGTAAATATCTTGGATTATGTCGTCATAATTCATGTGGTCATGTAAATATAATGTTGTCATAATTCATGTGATCATGTAAATATCATGGATTATGTTGTCATAATTCATGTGGTCATGTAAATATAATGTTCTCATAATTCATGTGGTCATGTAAATATCATGGATTATGTTGTCATAATTCATGTGGTCATGTAAATATAATGTCATAATTCATGTGGTCATGTAAATATCATGGATTATGTTGTCATAATTCATGTGGTCATGTAAATATAATGTCATAATTCATGTGGTCATGTAAATATCATGGATTATGTTGTCATAATTCATGTGGTCATGTAAATATCATGGATTATGTTGTCATAATTCATGTGGTCATGTAAATATAATGTTGTCATAATTCATGTGGTCATGTAAATATCATGGATTATGTCATCATAATTCATGTGGTCATGTAAATATAATGTTGTCATAATTAATGTGGTCATGTAAATATCATGGATTATGTTGTCATAATTCATGTGGTCATGTAAATATAATGTTGTCATAATTAATGTGGTCATGTAAATATCATGGATTATGTTGTCATAATTCATGTGGTCATGTAAATATAATGTTGTCATAATTAATGTGGTCATGTAAATATCATGGATTATGTCATCATAATTCATGTGGTCATGTAAATATAATGTTGTCATAATTCATGTGGTCATGTAAATATCATGGATTATGTCGTCATAATTCATGTGGTCATGTAAATATCATGGATTATGTCGTCATAATTCATGTGGTCATGTAAATATCATGGATGGATGTTGTCATAATTCATGTGGTCATGTAAATATAATGTTGTCGTAATTAATGTGGTCATGTAAATATCATGGATTATGTCATCATAATTCATGTGGTCATGTAAATATAATGTTGTCATAATTCATGTGGTCATGTAAATATCATGGATTATGTCGTCATAATTCATGTGGTCATGTAAATATAATGTCATAATTCATGTGGTCATGTAAATATCATGGATTATGTTGTCATAATTCATGTGGTCATGTAAATATAATGTCATAATTCATGTGGTCATGTAAATATCATGGATTATGTTGTCATAATTCATGTGGTCATGTAAATATCATGGATTATGTTGTCATAATTCATGTGGTCATGTAAATATAATGTTGTCATAATTCATGTGGTCATGTAAATATCATGGATTATGTCATCATAATTCATGTGGTCATGTAAATATAATGTTGTCATAATTAATGTGGTCATGTAAATATCATGGATTATGTTGTCATAATTCATGTGGTCATGTAAATATAATGTTGTCATAATTAATGTGGTCATGTAAATATCATGGATTATGTTGTCATAATTCATGTGGTCATGTAAATATAATGTTGTCATAATTAATGTGGTCATGTAAATATCATGGATTATGTCATCATAATTCATGTGGTCATGTAAATATAATGTTGTCATAATTCATGTGGTCATGTAAATATCATGGATTATGTCGTCATAATTCATGTGGTCATGTAAATATCATGGATTATGTCGTCATAATTCATGTGGTCATGTAAATATCATGGATGGATGTTGTCATAATTCATGTGGTCATGTAAATATAATGTTGTCGTAATTAATGTGGTCATGTAAATATCATGGATTATGTCATCATAATTCATGTGGTCATGTAAATATAATGTTGTCATAATTCATGTGGTCATGTAAATATCATGGATTATGTCGTCATAATTCATGTGGCCATGTAAATATAATGTCGTCATAATTCATGTGGTCATGTAAATATCATGGATTATGTCGTCATAATTCATGTGGTCATGTAAATATCATGGATGGATGTTGTCATAATTCATGTGGTCATGTAAATATAATGTTGTCGTAATTAATGTGGTCATGTAAATATCATGGATTATGTCATCATAATTCATGTGGTCATGTAAATATAATGTTGTCATAATTCATGTGGTCATGTAAATATCATGGATTATGTCGTCATAATTCATGTGGCCATGTAAATATAATGTCGTCATAATTCATGTGGTCATGTAAATATCATGGATTATGTCGTCATAATTCATGTGGTCATGTAAATATCATGGATTATGTCGTCATAATTCATGTGGTCATGTAAATATCATGGATGGATGTTGTCATAATTCATGTGGTCATGTAAATATAATGTTGTCGTAATTAATGTGGTCATGTAAATATCATGGATTATGTCATCATAATTCATGTGGTCATGTAAATATAATGTTGTCATAATTCATGTGGTCATGTAAATATCATGGATTATGTCGTCATAATTCATGTGGTCATGTAAATATAATGTCATAATTCATGTGGTCATGTAAATATCATGGATTATGTTGTCATAATTCATGTGGTCATGTAAATATAATGTCATAATTCATGTGGTCATGTAAATATCATGGATTATGTTGTCATAATTCATGTGGTCATGTAAATATCATGGATTATGTTGTCATAATTCATGTGGTCATGTAAATATAATGTTGTCATAATTCATGTGGTCATGTAAATATCATGGATTATGTCATCATAATTCATGTGGTCATGTAAATATAATGTTGTCATAATTAATGTGGTCATGTAAATATCATGGATTATGTTGTCATAATTCATGTGGTCATGTAAATATAATGTTGTCATAATTAATGTGGTCATGTAAATATCATGGATTATGTTGTCATAATTCATGTGGTCATGTAAATATAATGTTGTCATAATTAATGTGGTCATGTAAATATCATGGATTATGTCATCATAATTCATGTGGTCATGTAAATATAATGTTGTCATAATTCATGTGGTCATGTAAATATCATGGATTATGTCGTCATAATTCATGTGGTCATGTAAATATCATGGATTATGTCGTCATAATTCATGTGGTCATGTAAATATCATGGATGGATGTTGTCATAATTCATGTGGTCATGTAAATATAATGTTGTCGTAATTAATGTGGTCATGTAAATATCATGGATTATGTCATCATAATTCATGTGGTCATGTAAATATAATGTTGTCATAATTCATGTGGTCATGTAAATATCATGGATTATGTCGTCATAATTCATGTGGCCATGTAAATATAATGTCGTCATAATTCATGTGGTCATGTAAATATCATGGATTATGTCGTCATAATTCATGTGGTCATGTAAATATCATGGATGGATGTTGTCATAATTCATGTGGTCATGTAAATATAATGTTGTCATAATTAATGTGGTCATGTAAATATCATGGATTATGTCATCATAATTCATGTGGTCATGTAAATATAATGTTGTCATAATTCATGTGGTCATGTAAATATCATGGATTATGTCGTCATAATTCATGTGGTCATGTAAATATAATGTCGTCATAATTCATGTGGTCATGTAAATATAATGTCGTCATAATTCATGTGGTCATGTAAATATCATGGATTATGTCGTCATAATTCATGTGGTCATGTAAATATCATGGATGGATGTTGTCATAATTCATGTGGTCATGTAAATATAATGTTGTCATAATTAATGTGGTCATGTAAATATCATGGATTATGTCATCATAATTCATGTGGTCATGTAAATATAATGTTGTCATAATTCATGTGGTCATGTAAATATCATGGATTATGTCGTCATAATTCATGTGGTCATGTAAATATCATGTATTATGTCGTCATAATTCATGTGGTCATGTAAATATAATGTTGTCATAATTCATGTGGTCATGTAAATATCATGGATTATGTCGTCATAATTCATGTGGTCATGTAAATATAATGTCGTCATAATTCATGTGGTCATGTAAATATCATGTACCCTATTTCCACCCTTTTTTCTGTCAACTACTCCTCCCACATTTTCCAACCCACTTCAAGTGTTCCACCGTCAAAACATTCCTCTTAATCAGGACAAAAAACAAAGTTGTTTTTTGAACTGGAAAAATTCCTGGTTTTCCCGAAATTCCAGGAATTCCGTAATACTGTTTCTCAATTAAAAATGTTACTACTTCAACATTTCCTGACCGATTTGAAAAATACCAACACCAACCATTTGAACTCTATCAAAACATTCACATTTTTTAGCATTTTCCAAAAAAAATTCCCTCTTTTCCAGGAATTCCCAAATGTTTATGAAATTCCCATTGAAAAGAATGGGACATTTTTCAAAGTTCCACAACTCCCACATTTTTTATCTGATTCAAACCCTTTCAACTTCAAAATATTCAGCCTGTTCAGGAATTGTGTGCTCCACTTCAACAATTCAAAAGAAAAATTCCCGGATTTCCTAGAATTCCCAGTTTTCAGGGACATTTTCCTCATTCGAAATGAATTGGCCATTTTTCAAACTTCCACCATTTCCACATTTTTCAAGCTATTCAAACCATTCCAACATCAACACATTCAGTTCATCCTGGACATTCAAACTAACACTTTCCCAAATTCCAAAACCAAATTCCGGTTTTCCTGGAAATTCAAACTCTTCAACATTCAAACTATTCTTACAGTCATACTACATAATACTAAAATATTGACTACATGTGTCTGTATACTCACATGCATTGTCACCAGTAAAGTGTAGCTGAGCAGCGACCCCTGGTGTCAGTCGTCTTTATTACATCCTACACACCACACAGAGGATATATATATATATATATATATATATATATATATATATATATATATATATATATATATATATATATATATATATATACACACACACATGTTTGATTAGTGTAGTAACACCACCAACCTGTGTATTTGTATATCTTTATATGTGTCCTATGTCGGAGGCAGATATTTACATATATCCGTATTTAAGTGTTACTTCTTTATTTTCATAATCATATTACAAAACAGCTAGTGTTTTTCTTCCAATTGTGGTCTTTTGGTTGTCTGCAAATACTGTGTGCTAACCTTGACTATGGAATGTAAGGAGGAGAGATACTCCTTCTCCTTATCTCTTCTTGTGTCCAGCTGCGGAGGAGAATGGGCATGTGTTTGGGCTGGAAAGACAAGACAGCGAGGGTGGGAGGGAGAGAGACTTTATAGAACAGAAGGTTTCCATATTTTAGATCAGACCATCTTAGCTGCGCGATTGAATGTTCTATGCTGGACTGGTCTCATTATATTTCCAAAGCTTTGGGGATAAAATTACAAAATACCTATTCTGTCTCTGGTGGTTCTTCTACTCAGCTTTCAGTGTAATTAAGAGCTTGGGAGCGACCAGAAACTTGAATTCCCTGGGAGGAACAACTGGTCCAAACGCAACAATTACTACTCAAGTATGTATGTATTTATTTGACCAAGCAGCAAATGATGAGTTTACACAGTCTGCGCTGCCGCCCTCTAGTGGCAGTAGTGGTTAAGACTACATCAAATAATAAATATACAAAACTGCGTGGGTTTTCTCCGCGTACTCCGGCTTCCTCCCACCTCCAAAGACATACACCTGGGGATAGGCCCCTCCCACCTCCAAAGACATACACCTAGGGATAGGCTCCTCCCACCTCCAAATACATGCACCTGGGGGATATGCCCCTCCCACTTCCAAAGACATACACCTGGGGATAGGTTGATTGGTAACACTAAATGGTCCCTAGTGTGTGAATGCTATCTGTGTTGGCCCTGTGATGAGGTGGCGACTTGTCCAGGGTGTACGCCGCCTTCCGCCCGAATGCAGCTGAGATAGTATTGGCGATATTGTTATTACAGGCGCTAACGCAGAGCAACTATTTTTGACAGCGCCGTGATGACAGAGGTGACGAGCTGCTATATTGACATACATGGGTTGGTGAGCTGCTGCATCACCGGTTAGCTGGTGAAAGTTCGTTATAGATTGTAAATCAGAAGGTTCGTGGACAACTTCGACATCCAACTTAGAGTCGGAGATGGCAAGAAAGACACGAAAAGACGCCATTTGCAGCACCTTTTTTTTTTTAAATATATATATCTGTCTGCATTCCTGTGAGAGCAGACATTGTACAGTAAGTGGCCGTTTTATCATGTTTGTTTGTATTTCTCGTTTAGCACTTAGCAATACTGACACGTGTGACGAGTCTATGAAATTTATACGCCGCCGTATGCTTAAAATGAGCAAAATAGGTAAATATTACGCTGACATGAATGTGCCTGTTACTACATGACATATATACTTACATCATGTATATATTACATGTTATTATGAATGTTACTACATGACATATATACTTATATCATGTATATATTACATGTTATTATGAATGTTACTACATGACATATATACTTACATCATGTATATATTACATGTTATTATGAATGTTACTACATGACATATATACTTACATCATGTATATATTACATGTTATTATGAATGTTACTACATGACATATATACTTACATCATTTATATATTACATGTTATTATGAATGTTACTACATGACATATATACTTACATCATGTATATATTACATGTTATTATGAATGTTACTACATGACATATATACTTACATCATGTATATATTATATGTTATTATGAATGTTACTACATGACATATATACTTACATCATGTATATATTACATGTTATTATGAATGTTACTACATGACATATACTTACATCATGTATATATTACATGTTATGAATGTTACTACATGACATATATACTTACATCATGTATATATTACATGTTATTATGAATGTTACTAGATACTACATATATACTTACATCATGTATATATTACATGTTATCATGAATGTTACTACATGACATATATACTTACATCATGTATATATTACATGTTATTATGAATGTTACTACATGACATATATACTTACATCATGTATATATTACATGTTATTATGAATGTTACTACATTACATATATACTTACATCATGTATATATTACATGTTATTATGAATGTTACTAGATACTACATATATACTTACATCATGTATATATTACATGTTATTATGAATGTCACTACATGACATATATACTTACATCATGTATATATTACATGTTATTATGAATGTTACTACATGACATATATACTTACATCATGTATATATTACATGTTATGAATGTTACTACATGACATATATACTTACATCATGTATATATTACATGTTATTATGAATGTTACTAGATACTACATATATACTTACATCATGTATATATTACATGTTATTATGAATGTTACTACATGACATATATACTTACATCATGTATATATTACATGTTATTATGAATGTTACTACATGACATATATACTTACATCATGTATATATTACATGTTATTATGAATGTTACTACATGACATATATACTTACATCATTTATATATTACATGTTATTATGAATGTTACTACATGACATATATACTTACATCATGTATATATTACATGTTATTATGAATGTTACTACATGACATATATACTTACATCATGTATATATTATATGTTATTATGAATGTTACTACATGACATATATACTTACATCATGTATATATTACATGTTATTATGAATGTTACTACATGACATATACTTACATCATGTATATATTACATGTTATGAATGTTACTACATGACATATATACTTACATCATGTATATATTACATGTTATTATGAATGTTACTAGATACTACATATATACTTACATCATGTATATATTACATGTTATCATGAATGTTACTACATGACATATATACTTACATCATGTATATATTACATGTTATTATGAATGTTACTACATTACATATATACTTACATCATGTATATATTACATGTTATTATGAATGTTACTACATGACATATATACTTACATCATGTATATATTACATGTTATTATGAATGTTACTACATTACATATATACTTACATCATGTATATATTACATGTTATTATGAATGTTACTAGATACTACATATATACTTACATCATGTATATATTACATGTTATTATGAATGTCACTACATGACATATATACTTACATCATGTATATATTACATGTTATTATGAATGTTACTACATGACATATATACTTACATCATGTATATATTACATGTTATGAATGTTACTACATGACATATATACTTACATCATGTATATATTACATGTTATTATGAATGTTACTAGATACTACATATATACTTACATCATGTATATATTACATGTTATTATGAATGTTACTACATGACATATATACTTACATCATGTATATATTATATGTTATTATGAATGTTACTACATGACATATATACTTACATCATGTATATATTACATGTTATTATGAATGTTACTACATGACATATATACTTATATCATGTATATATTACATGTTATTATGAATGTTACTACATGACATATATACTTACATCATGTATGTATTACGTTATGAATGTTACTACATGACATATATACTTACATCATGTATATATTACATATTATGAATGTTACTACATGACATATATACTTACATCATGTATATATTACATGTTATTATGAATGTTACTACATGACATATATACTTACATCATGTATATATTACATGTTATTATGAATGTTACTACATGACATATAAACTTACATCATTTATATATTACATGTTATTATGAATGTTACTACATGACATATATACTTACATCATGTATATATTACATGTTATTATGAATGTTACTACATGACATATATACTTACATCATGTATATATTACATGTTATTATGAATGTTACTACATGACATATACACTTACATCATGTATATATTACCGGTACATGTTATTATGAATGTTACTAGATACTACATATATACTTACATCATGTATATATTACATGTTATTATGAATGTTACTACATGACATATATACTTACATCATGTATATATTACGTTATTATGAATGTTACTACATGACATATATACTTACATCATGTATATATTACATATTATGAATGTTACTACATGACATATATACTTACATCATGTATATATTACGTTATTATGAATGTTACTACATGACATATATACTTACATCATGTATATATTACATGTTATTATGAATGTTACTGCATGACATATATACTTACATCATGTATATATTACATGTTATTATGAATGTTACTACATGACATATATACTTACATCATGTATATATTACATGTTATTATGAATGTTACTACATGACATATATACTTACATCATGTATATATTACATGTTATTATGAATGTTACTAGATACTACATATATACTTACATCATGTATATATTACATGTTATTATGAATGTTACTACATGACATATATACTTACATCATGTATATATTACATGCTATGAATGTTACTACATGACATATATACTTACGTCATGTATATATTACATGTTATTATGAATGTTACTACATGACATATATACTTACATCATGTATATATTACATGTTATTATGAATTTTACTACATGACATATACTTACATCATGTATATATTACATGTTATTATGAATGTTACTACATTACATATATACTTACATCATGTATATATTACATGTTATTATGAATGTTACTACATGACATATATACTTACATCATGTATATATTACATGTTATTATGAATGTTACTACATGCCATATACACTTACAGCGTGTATATAAATCGGTGATGGAGGCCTTGGAATGTCTTTAGAGCACTTTACAGGCGCAAAAAAGCGACTCCCACTGGCTCCATTGTTGGCTGACTTTTGCTAGCAGTAATTTAAGATTTAGGATGCATAAAAAAAATAAAAACATATGTGTTCTTATCTCATGTAAGGATTGTAATTGATAGGAAAACCTTTTTAAAAGTGCAATTGCCCTTTTGTGTTGTTAGTTCTGTGTACCACTAGAGGGCAGCAATGTCAAAGTAAATAAAACAGGGGAGAAACAAAAATGAATGTATTTTTTAATTGTATTAACTCCTAAAATTAAGAAGAATGTATTTTGGTATATTTTTCATTCTTTCAAAATGTATTTATTAATTAACATGTGTATTGATTTTAGATCTTTAAAGACGTTCGCATTTATTTTAGTGAACTAAAATTAATAAAAACCAATAACAACTACAATGATTTTGTTCCATCAATATGACATCTTTGGCTACTTTTGACAGGATCACTCGTAGAATCTTTTTGTTAAAGAATATAATCCTTTTTATACACAAAAGAAAAGCAGAGAAAAGGCAACTCAAACTAATACATCAGAAAATCATAACTACATATTAAGGCTTAAAATGTGAAAAATATACATATTTAGACCTCTTGAGTAGACGTGTGTGTCTTTAACGTTGGCATATTTCCTCATGTGTTCATCATAAATGTCACTTCTTCGTGATTTCACGTCATGACCTTTTCCTTCCATGAGCCCCAGGTGGCACTGTGCCCACCCGTGTGACTGTCAGGCGTACAAGGACTCACTCAGGCCAGACTGCTTGAAGGTCTCCGCCACTTTCCTGGAGTGCTGCATCTTCTCCGAGAGCGCCTCCATTATGTCACTCTGGTCGGCGGCGGTGGCTGCGCGGTAGATGAACCTCGCCATGGACTCCAGACCTCGAAGGCCAAGATTGACGCCGCAACCTGGGGGGGGGGGACACAAGACACTCACTGGCAGGAGGTCCGACACCATGGGGACATTTTTCCAGTTCAAAAATCAACTTAGTTTTTTTTGGAAATAGGGTTCGGAAAAACGGGAATTCTGGAAATTCCTGGAATTTTTTTGAACTTGGAAAATTATTGTTTGAATGTGCAGGATGGTGGAATGTGTTGAAGGTGGAAAAAAATGTGGAAATAGTGGAAGTTTGAAAAATGGCCAATTCATTTTGAATGAGAAAAATGTCCCAAAAAAGCTGGATTTCTGGGAAATCTGGGAATTTTTGGAATTTGTCAAGAGAAAGCCCGCGATTCCCGAATAGGCTCAACAGTTTGAAGTTGGAATGGTTTGAAGTGGATGAAAAATGTGGGAGTTGTGGATTTTGGAAAAAATATCCCATTGTTTTCAATGGGAATTTCATGGAAATTTGTGAATTTCGATAAAAGCGGAATTTTTTTTGAAAATGCTAAAATAAATTGAATATTCTGAATGAGTTGGTTAAATGGTTGGTGTAGGAATTTTTCGAAACGGGCGAGAAATGTATTAGTATCATTTTTAATTGAGAAATGGTATTACGGAATTTTGGGAAAACCGAGAATTTTTCCAGTTCAAAAAACAAATTAGTTTTTTTGTGCTGATTAAGAGGAATATTTTGACGGTGGAAAGGTTGAAGTAGGGTGAAAAATTTGGAAGGAGTAGTCGACAGAAAAAATGGTGAAAAAAGTGTTTGGAAAAACGGGAATTCCTGGAATTTTTGGTCTCTTTGAAAATGATAGCTTGAATGTCCAGGATGAGTGGAATGTGTTGAAGGTGGAATGGTTTGAATAGCTTGAAAAATGTGGAAATGGTGGAAATTTGAAAAATGGATGATTCATTTTGAATGGGAAAATGTCCAGGAAAAGCTGGAATTCTGGGTAATCTGGGAATTTTTGGAATTTGTCAAGAGAAAGCCCGCGATTCCCTAATAGGCTGCACAGTTTGGAAATTCCAGGAAATCCGGGAATATTTTTTTATAATTGTTGAAAGGGAGCACACAATTCCTGAACAGGCTGAATATTTTGAAGATGGAACGGTTTGAATTGGATGAAAAATGTGGGAGTTGTGGAACTTTGAAAAATGTCCCATTCTTTTCAATGGGAATTTCATGGAAATTTGTGAATTTCGGTAAAACCGGGATTTTTTTTGAAAATGCTAAAAAATTTAAATGTTCTGAATGAGTTGGTGTTGGAATTTTTCAAAACGGTCGAGAAATGTAGTAGTATCATTTTTAATTGAGAAATGGTAATACGGAATTTCGGGAAAACCGGGAATTTTTCCAGTTCAAAAATCAACTTAGTTTTTTTTGGAAATAGGGTTTGGAAAAACGGGAATTCTGCGAAATCCTGGAATTTTTTTTAACTTGGAAAATGATTGTTTGAATGTGTAGGATGGTGGAATGTGTTGAAGGTGGAAACAAATGTGGAATTGGTGAAAGTTTGAAAAATGGCCAATTCATTTTAAATGAGAAAAATGTCCCGGAAAAGCTAGAATTCTGGGAAATCTCGGAATTTTTGGAATTTGTCAAGAGAAAACCCTTCAATTCCCCAATAGACTGAACAGTTTTAAGTTGGAATGGTTTGAATTGGATGACAAATGTGGGAGTTGTGGAATTTGGAAAAATGTCCCATTGTTTTCAATGGGAATTTCATGGAAATTTGTGAATTTCGGTAAAAGCAGGAATTTTTTGGAAAATGCTCAAATAAATTGAATATTCTGAATGAGTTGGTTAAATGGTTGGTGTAGGAATTTTTCGAAACGGACGAGAAATGTAGTAGTATCATTTTTAATTGAGAAATGGTATTACGGAATTTTGGGAAAACCGGGAATTTTTCCAGTTCAAAAAATCAACTTAGTTTTTTGTCCTGATTAAGTGGAATGTTTTGATGGTGGAACGGTGGAAGTGGGGGGGAAAATTTGGAAGGAGTAGTCGACAGAAAAAATGGTGAAAAAAGGGTTTGGAAAAACGGGAATTCCTGGAATTTTTTGGGACTTTGAAAATGATAGCTTGAATGTCCAGGATGAGTGGAATGTGTTGAATGTGGAATGGTTTGAATAGCTTGAAAAATGTGGAAATGGTGGAAGTTTGAAAAATGGATGATTCATTTTGAATGGGAAAATGTCCAAGAAAAGCTGGAATTCTGGGAAATCTAGGAATTTTTGGAATTTGTCAAGAGAAAGCCCGTGATTCCCGAATAGGCTGAACAGTTTGAAGTTGGAATGGTTTGAATAGGATGAAAAATGTGGGAGTTGTGGAATTTGGAAAAATGTCCCATTGTTTTCAATGGGAATTTCATGGAAATTTGTGAATTTTGGGAAAAGCGGGAATTTTTTTGAAAATGCTCAAATAAATTGAATATTCTGAATGAGTTGGTTAAATGGTTGGTGTAGGAATTTTCAAAGCGGTCGAGAAATGTAGTACAATCATTTTTATTGAGAAATGGTATTATGGAATTTTGGGAAAACCGGGAATTTTTCCAGTTCAAAAAACTAATTTGTTTTTTTGTCCTGATTAAGAGGAATGTTTTGACGTTGGAACGCTTGAAGTGGGGTGAAAAATTTGGAAGGAGACATAAAAAATGGTGAAAAAAGGGTTTGGAAAAAACGGGAATTCTGGGAATTCCTGGAAATTTTTGGACTTGGAAAAATGATAGTTTGTCCAGGATGAGTGGAATGTGTTGAAGGTGGAATGGTTTTAATCGGTTGAAAAATGTGGAAGTTTGAAAAATGGCCAATTCATTTTAAATGGGAAAAATGTGCCAGAAAAGCAGGAATTCTGGGAAATCTGGGAATTTTTGGAATTTGTCAAGAGAAAGCGCGCGATTCCCGAATAGGCTGAACAGTTTCAAGTTGGAATGGTTTGAATCGGGTGAAAAATGTGGAAGGTAGAGCGCGCCAACATCTGCAGAAGAAGAAAAAAAATGTGTGTGTGAACGTTTTGGAGCATTCACACTATAAGATTCTTCTGCTCTTTGTTTGGATAAAGGAGACTGTGGAGGGGGGCGTGGTCAGCGCACCTCCTGCGGAAGGGAGTGTGTATGGCCCGGCTTCGAAGTGAAGTGAAGTGAATTATATTTATATAGCGCTTTTCTCTAGTGACTCAAAGCGCTTTTACATAGTGAAACCCAATATCTAAGTTACATTTAAACCAGTGCGGGTGGAACTGGGAGCAGGTGGGTAAAGTGTCTTGCCCAAGGACACAACGGTAGTGACGAGGATGACGGAAGCGGGGATCGAACCTGGAACCCTCAAGTTGCTGGCACGCCCACTCTACCAACCGAGCTATACTGCACTTCGAAGCCCAGCTGACAGGTGAGTAGATTACCCAGCTGGGGTTATTTTTTAATCACCTGTCTGCTTTATCAGCAGCGTCCGAGGCCATGAGGAAGGGAGAGCCGACACACACGAGCGAGCAAGAGGCGTGAACGAGACAGACTCGAACATTGCTCAACATAAACAGAAAAAATAAAAGACTTGTTGAACCCTGGACTTGGGCTCACCATGATTCTGTCGGTCCCAGGGGAACCCACACATTAGAGACCTCCACAGAGATATTTCTAACAATGGAGATAATGAATGGGGACAGCACCTGTGTCAAAGTTGAGGACGCGGGCCGCCTCCCCTTCCACGGTGACGGCGACGTTGTCCCCCTGGATGAAGGCGGCGCTGACACGTCGGTGTGACAGCTGCACCTGGAAGAGGCGGCGGCTGCACTGCATGTGCTTCACTGTCACCTCGCTCAGGCGCGCCTCAATGTCCGTCTTGTAGGCGTTGAAGGACTGATGGAAGATGTTCTTCATGACCTGGTCAGTGGCACAAAAGACTTTTATATGCAACGTCGCATCCTCACCACCGTGCCTTTTGCTGCAAGTCAGCTACTTTATATGGAGCAAGTGGAGGATCATTCATGTATATCATTTATATGGACTTATTTATGAAAGACATTAAAGTGTTTAATGATAATACAAGCATGTTTCTTTCATGAAAACAAGAATATAAATTAATTGTGATGACTTGCATTGATTGGAATCAGACAGTAGTGATGAGAACCTCCACATTTTAATAAAGACCTTGTGTTGGAGACAAACATCTTTCCTACAGCACTTGCTCCCTAACTCCTTGCTGCCTCACTCCTTGCTCCCTCACTCCTCGCTGCCTCACTCCTCGCTCCCTCACTCCATGCTCCCTCACTCCTTGCTCCCTCACTCCTTGCTCCCTCACTCCTTGCTCCCTCACTCCTTGCTCCCTCACTCCTTGCTCCCTCACTCCTTGCTGCCTCACTCCTTGCTGCCTCACTCCATGCTCCCTCACTCCTTGCTCCCTCACTCCTTGTTGCCTCACTCCATGCTCCCTCACTCCATGCTCCCTCACTCCTTGCTGCCTCACCACTTGCTGCCTCACCACTTGCTGCCTCACCCCTTGCTGCCTCACTCCTTGCTCCCTCACTCCTTGCTGCCTCACTCCTTGCTCCCTCACTCCTTGCTCCCTCAATCCATGCTCCCTCACTCCATGCTCCCTCACCACTTGCTGCCTCACCACTTGCTGCCTCACCCCTTGCTGCCTCACCCCTTGCTGCCTCACCCCTTGCTCCCTCACCCCTTGCTCCCTCACCCCTTGCTCCTTCACCCCTTGCTGCCTCACCCCTTGCTGCCTCACCCCTTGCTGCCTCACTCCTTGCTCCCTCACTCCTTGCTCCCTCACTCCTTGCTCCCTCACTCCTTGCTGCCTCACCCCTTGCTCCCTCACCCCTTGCTCCCTCACTCCTTGCTGCCTCACTACTTGCTGCCTCACCACTTGCTCCGTCACTCCTTGCTCCCTCACCCCTTGCTCCTTCACCCCTTGCTGCCTCACCCCTTGCTGCCTCACTCCTTGCTCCCTCACTCCTTGCTCCCTCACCCCTTGCTCCCTCACTCCTTGCTCCCTCACCCCTTGCTCCTTCACCCCTTGCTGCCTCACCCCTTGCTCCCTCACTCCTTGCTCCCTCACTCCTTGCTCCCTCACTCCTTGCTGCCTCACCCCTTGCTCCCTCACCCCTTGCTGCCTCACTACTTGCTGCCTCACCACTTGCTCCGTCACCCCTTGCTCCCTCACCCCTTGCTCCCTTACCCTTTGCTCCCTCACCCTTTGCTCCCTCACTCCTTGCTCCTTCACTCCTTGCTGCCTCACCCCTTGCTGCCTCACCCCTTGCTGCCTCACTCCTTGCTGCCTCACTCCATGCTCCCTCACTCCTTGCTCCCTCACTCCTTGTTGCCTCACTCCTTGCTCCCTCACTCCATGCTCCCTCACTCCTTGCTGCCTCACCACTTGCTGCCTCACCACTTGCTGCCTCACCCCTTGCTGCCTCACCCCTTGCTGCCTCACTCCTTGCTCCCTCACTCCTTGCTGCCTCACTCCTTGCTCCCTCACTCCTTGCTCCCTCAATCCATGCTCCCTCACTCCATGCTCCCTCACTCCATGCTGCCTCACTCCATGCTCCCTCACCACTTGCTGCCTCACTCCTTGCTGCCTCACTCCTTGCTGCCTCACCACTTGCTGCCTCACCCCTTGCTCCCTCACCCCTTGCTGCCTCACCCCTTGCTCCCTCACCCCTTGTTGCCTCACCCCTTGCTGCCTCACCCATTGCTGCCTCACTCCTTGCTGCCTCACTCCTTGCTCCCTCACTCCTTGCTTCCTCACTCCTTGCTCCCTCACCCCTTGCTCCCTCACCCCTTGCTCCCTCACCCCTTGCTGCCTCACCCCTTGCTGCCTCACCACTTGCTCCGTCACCCCTTGCTCCCTCACCCCTTGCTCCCTCACCCCTTGCTCCCTCACCCCTTGCTCCTTCACTCCTTGCTGCCTCACCCCTTGCTGCCTCACCCCTTGCTGCCTCACTCCTTGCTCCCTCACTCCTTGCTCCCTCACTCCTTGCTGCCCTTTCAATGACACAACCGTCTGCTTCCAAGTAACGCTTAATGTTAATGTCCCCAGTGGACGCCCAAGTAGCAACAAGCACCACAGCCTTTCATACCTGTGTGTGTGTGTGTGTGTGTGTGTGTGTGTGTGTGTGTGTGTGTGTGTGTGTGTGTGTGTGTGTGTGTGTGTGTGTGTGTGTGTGTGTGTGTGTGTGTGTGTGTGTGTGTGTGTGTGTGTGTGTGTGCGTGTTTCTACCTTCTACCTTCCATAGGAGGAGGTGTGAACAAGTGATGACATAAATCATGGTCCCAATAACATTGCATCTAATAGAGAGCCAAACACTAGAGTCCGTGAACATTGCTCCAAAGTCCGGATTTTTTTGTTGATTTAATGTGCATACAAATATAATGTGTGTGTGTGTGTGTGTGTGTGTGTGTGTGTGTGTGTGTGTGTGTGTGTGTGTGTGTGTGTGTGTGTGTGTGTGTGTGTGTGTGTGTGTGTTTGAGTGTGTGTGTGTGAGTGTTCATGTATTTCTACCTTCTACCTTCCATATGAGGAGGTGTGAACAAGTGATGACATAAATCATGGTCCCAATAACATTGCATCTAATAGAGAGCCAAACACTAGAGTCCGTGAACATTGCTCCAAAGTCGGGATTTTTTGTTGATTAATGTGCGTAAAAAAGTAAACATTAACAGGTGCAAAAGCAGCAATATATGATGAAACAAGATGGCAGCTAAAGAAGGACTTCCCTATTCATCCCCGCCAGGTGAACAGCTAATTTTACCACTTCCGGTGCTGATGTAAGACAAGCCATATGTGAGCATAGGATGAACAAATACACTACGCTACTAAGACTAGGGTGGACATTAACAGTTAGCGTTTACAGCTGGGTTGCCCAAAGTGCGGCACAGGGGCCATCTGTGGTCCGGGACTCCTTTGTCATCGGCCTTAAGCACGTTGCATAAAACAAAAACTAGAGATCTCATTTGCACCCCTGGTGGTGAAATCTGTCAAAATGAGGGTGGTCCCAAAAAGGCGGGATTTTTCAAATGGACTGTGTGTTGCTTTTAAAAGTTCTCCCCTTCTGGTCAACATATGAAATAACAAGTGTGTGTAAGAAATTGAAATGCGCCCCCTTTGGTCAAAATGAATAAAGAAAACTAAATGAATATGTATATAGAAACATACTGTAATAACTTGATGTAAACAATGAAAATTAAAAATTTACTAAAAGCTTACCTTTTTTATATTTACATAGTATATTGTAAATACACATCTTTATATATCTAGAAAGGGTGATCCTAAAGAGGTAGCCATTTTTCTCAGGTCTCAAGAAGGTACGAAACACAAGAATGTGTGTGTATAAGTACAATTACACACATTCATGTTGCAAAAGGAGTGTTACTGACAAAAAGCAGACCTCTTGAAACAAACACTCCAACATCTCTCTCCTCATGCTATTGTAGGCTCAGGTAAGTGCCTGCAGACACTTGAACATCTCACTCACACACACACACACACACCAGTGCAAACAAAACACACACTAATGGACTGAGTCCATCTGCTGAGGGAAAAGTGACGCTCCACCTGTGCAACAGGTGTAGTGTCACTGTGAACACACACTCGAGCTACTGAAGTCTTGTTGTGTATATATAATGAACACAATCAGACATAATTACACAGTACCAGCAGAAAGGTTGGGGACAATTTTTCATACGATGGCTTATGAATATATGAATTATTTGTATACACTAATGCAGTTAACTATACGCCAAATGATAACTTAAATATTCAAACACAGTGTGACTGTTCAATCTGTGTGTAATATTGCAGTGTCAAAAAATATTAAATGCACTTATTAAATACAATCTGTCTTATTTTTAATGAATACTTAGGTCTACTACAACTATACTACTGTATTTAATGTCATTATGGTGGTACTTAATGAATACTTACGTCTACTACACTACTGTATTTAATGTCATTATGGTGGTACTTAATGAATACTTAGGCCTACTACACTACTGTATTTAATGTCATTATGGTGGTACTTAATGAATACTTAGGTCTACTACACTACTGTATTTTAATGTTGTCATTATGGTGGCACTTAATGAATACTTAGGTGTACTACACTACTGTATTTAATGTCATTATGGTGGTACTTAATGAATACTTAGGTCTACTACACTACTGTATTTAATGTTGTCATTATGGTGGTACTTAATGAATACTTAGGTCTACTACACTACTGTATTTAATGTTGTCATTATGGTGGTACTTAATGAATACTTAGGTCTACTACACTACTGTATTTAATATCATTATGGTGATACTTGATGAATACCTAGGTCTACTACACTACTGTATTTTAATGTTGTCATTATGGTGGTACTTGATGAATACTTAGGTCTACTACACTACTGTATTTAATGTTGTCATTATGGTGGTACTTGATGAATACTTAGGTCACTACACTACTGTATTTAATGTTGTCATTATGGTGGTACTTAATGAATACTTAGGTATACTACACTACTGTATTTAATGTCATTATGGTGGTACTTAATGAATACTTAGGTCTACTACACTACTGTATTTAATGTTGTCATTATGGTGGTACTTAATGAATACTTAGGTCTACTACACTACTGTATTTAATGTTGTCATTATGGTGGTACTTAATGAATACTTAGGTCTACTACACTACTGTATTTAATGTTGTCATTATGGTGGTACTTAATGACTACTTAGGTCTACTACACTACTGTATTTAATGTCATTTTGGTGGTACTTAATGAATACTTAGGTCTACTACACTACTGTATTTGATGTCATTATGATGGTACTTAATGAATACTTAGGTGTACTATTCTACTGTATTTAATATCATGATGGTGGTACTTGATGAATACTTAGGTGTACTATACTACTGTATTTAATATCATTATGGTGGTACTTGATGAATACTTAGGTGTACTATACTACTGTATTTAATATCATTATGGTGGTACTTGATGAATACTTAGGTGTACTACACTACTGTATTTAATATCACTATGGTGGTACTTGAAGTGTTTTCTGAGGTGCTACTTAGTGGAAAAGGTTAGAGAAGCACTGTGCTAACGTATTTGTTCAAAAATGAAGCTACTATTATAAAATGACACAAGAGATGTAACTATTTAAAAAAACTACTATTATAAAATATAACAAGTGATGTAACTACTTAATGACAATATTAGTTGATATGAAGTACTGTGGGGTGCCAGGTGACTTGAGGAGTTCTTCAGAGTCTACTCACGGAGGAGTTGGCCGTGTTCCTGAGGAAGCGCACCATCCTGGCGTCGGAGGCGGGGCACACCAGGGCCATGTAGCGGTTCCTGAAGGTGCCGTAGATCTTCAGGTGAAAGCCTGCTTTGCTGCTGGGGTTACGCTGCTCCCTCAGGGCTTCCACCCCGTAGGCTGACAGGTCGAAGTAGAGACCGTGGGCACGGATCTCCGGTGTGGGCACCTGGTAGTGTGGAGAATAAATGTCACTGTTGATACGGTTGGAAGAGAACAAAAACTTATATACATACACACATATATATATATATATATATATATATATATATATATATATATACATACATACATATATATATATATATATATACATATATATGCGATGAGGTGGCGACTTGTCCAGGGTGTACCCCGCCTTCCGCCCGATTGTAGCTGAGATAGGCTCCAGCGCCCCCCGCGACCCCAAAGGGAATAAGCGGTAGGAAATGGATGGATGGGATGGATACATATATATATACATACATATACATACATACATATATATATATATATCAGTGTTTCCCGCACATTCATTTATTTGTGGCGGCCCGCCACGAAAGAATTACGTCCGCCACAAATGGATTTTTCGGCTTTTGACTCGCTCGACCGCTCATAAAAGCAATGGGACTGTCTGTGAATGTTGCTTGTAGTTACACCTCCGGTGCAGTAGGTGGCGGTAGCCTACTATGCAATGTAACTCGCCAATAGCACTTAATTCACCTGGTGAAGAAGAAGAAGAAGAAGAAGAAGAAGAAGAAGAAGAAGAAGAAGAAGAAGAAGAAGAAGAAGAAGAAGAAGAAGAAGAAGAAGAAGAAGAAGAAGAAGAAGAAGAAGAAGAAGAAGAAGAAGAAGAAGAAGAAGAAGAAGAAGAAGAAGAAGAAGAAGAAGAAGAAGAAGAAGAAGAAGAAGAAGAAGAAGAAGAAGAAGAAGAAGAAGAAGAAGAAGAAGAAGAAGAAGAAGAAGAAGAAGAAGAAGAAGAAGAAGAAGAAGAAGAAGAAGAAGAAGAAGAAGAAGAAGAAGAAGAAGAAGAAGAAGAAGAAGAAGAAGAAGAAGAAGAAGAAGAAGAAGAAGAAGAAGAAGAAGAAGAATGCCTTTTGGCGATAGTTAGCAGCTTGGTGGCTCATAGCCGGCTAGCTAACACTTGCTAGCGTGGTAGCATTGCTTCATTTTTACAGGTGTTATAGGTAGATAGGTTATAGCTGCATCGCTCGCGGCTCGTCATATATTTAACGTTAATCCGCGATTTCACCGAGCGTTTCACCGACGAGCTAACGTGTCCAGGTTATAACCCTGTTGTCAATAAACACACATGGACTGAAGCTAAATTGTCCACTGTCCACTGCAGCATGTGAATGCAATGAAAAGAATAAAATCTGAGCCAACCAGCTGTTAAAATGTTGTCCAGGTTAATGTTTTGGCCATTAAAGGCCCTTCATTTCAAGATTTCAACTGTGATCGGGCTTTAAACAGGTGGCTGACCTGTTCAGATGGGTATAACTGCTACTGGTCAAATAATGTGAAATAGCATTTAATTTTACATGTATGCAATGCCATTTAAATGTAATTATAGATAATAATAATAATAATAATTACTGTGTAGTGTTGTAAATAGTCAACGGGAAGAATTTTAGTAAGATATAAGCCATGAGCACTACACAGCCAGAAAAAAACCTAGGCAGGACAAGTAAAAATATTGGGGCAAGTAGATTTGAGAAGTCGGGCAAGTAGAAAAAAACCTTAACGTTGAACCCTGCATGTGTTGAGCTGCTGCCGCTTAAGGTTAGACGGCACTGTACATAGAGCTGTTCTGCTCGTTAGTAATAAATTCTAATGTTGGATGTTCACTCCTTCACACAGATGAGTATAGAAAAATATTTTCAACGGCCGAAAAGGGCTCGACTTGGAGAGGAGGTAGGCCTACAGTCCGGACCACAGGTGCGACCTGTTCAGCAGCAGCAGCAGGAGGAGGAGGAGGAGGAGGTTGACTGACTGTGGCAGGACACCTCTGCCTCTGTTTCACTTCATGTTGCTGGTAAATAATATGGTTGTAGTAGTAGGCTACAGTTAAATTATTTAGTATTCACTAATTAAAGGGGCAGAGCTTTAAGAGACATTTTAGCTTTTATATTTTATAAGATATATTTTTTGTAAGAACCACAATTAATAAATATATTTCAGTGAATCACTAATTGTTCAAATCTGTATATAAATATGTACATAAAATGTTGTAATTATATTCCAACTCCGCGTTCTTCTTGGTCATCGCCGCTGCCGCCGCCACCCCCCACCCACACCACCACAAATAGATGCCTGTCCTGTGGGAAACACTGTATATATATACATATATACACACATAGATATATATACATATATACACATACACACATATATAGGTATATACATACACACATCTACACATATATATACATATACACACATATATATTTGGCCCTGTGATGAGGTGGCGACTTGTCCAGGGTGTACCCCACTTTCCACCCGAATGCAGCTGAGATAGGCTCCAGCACCCCCCGCGACCCCGAAAGGGACAAGCGGTAGAAAATGGAGATATATATATATATATATATATATATATATATACATACATACATACATACATATACATATATTATATACACAGTATATAATATATATATATTTTTATTTTTATTTATTTTTTTATTTATTTATACTGTATATCAGGGTTTCCCGCCTAAGAGCCACCGCTTAAACTAACGTCTTAAGCTTTTTTTCAAACGCTTATTCGAAACACTTACTTACAGTAAGTCATTATTTTGACTTAGTAGGTCATTAATTAGTAAATATATATATATAATATAATACCAATGGGGATCTTAATAAACAAACAAGGTTTAAAATGTCCACAGCTGTAATCTAGAACAGATTATTACACTTGACATTGTTCAGTTTGTAATTATTTTAAGGTGTGCTTTCGTTTCATTTGACTTTGTGTGCCTTCAAGCCGTGACTCTACAAAATGTCATCTTATATAAAGACTCTCAAATCTATTTCAAGGTGTGATAAAAAAAAAATAGAGCAGCAACGTGTGATGAAAATAAATGTGAGGATGCAGTCGTTGCCATGCAGGAGCTCCGTGTGGGGATCTAATACTTTGACCGCCCCTGCTTATGATTGAGGGCACATGGAAATAGTTGTGTTTGTATTCAGCATTGATCCATTCCCTCTTTAGTGACACAAAGCAGCACCAGTGAGATCATTTAGTTGACAAGGAGGGGGATGACGCTCATATCCTGGGAGGAAAATTGAATCAGAACAGGAAGCAGTTGGAGGAAGGGGCAAAACAAGAGATGGACACATGTGGAGAAGGTGAGATGAATGGATAGCTGGAAGGACCTTCTATAGCCATTTCAATGTAAACATGCTGGGAAATAAACCTTCTTAATGTCATAATCATATCGACTGGGCCGGGAAATATATATATATATATGGATTTAATCCTCACGTGACCACCAAGTGGGCGCTCTAACATCCTGAAATGTTCCCCTCACATGTCTCTGGTCCAGCCTCTCCTTTTTGTGTGTTCCTCTCACCTGTCTCTGGTCCAGTCTCTCCTTTAGTGTGTGTTCCCCTCACCTGTCTCTGGTCCAGCCTCTCCTTTAGTGTGTGTTCCCCTCACCTGTCTCTGGTCCAGCCTCTCCTTTAGTGTGTGTTCCCCTCACCTGTCTCTGGTCTAGCCTCTCCTTTTTGTGTGTTCCTCTCACCTGTCTCTGGTCCAGTCTCTCCTTTAGTGTGTGTTCCCCTCACCTGTCTCTGGTCCAGCCTCTCCTTTAGTGTGTGTTCCCCTCACCTGTCTCTGGTCCAGCCTCTCCTTTAGTGTGTGTTCCCCTCACCTGTCTCTGGTCCAGCCTCTCCTTTAGTGTGTGTTCCCCTCACCTGTCTCTGGTCCAGCCTCTCCTTTTTGTGTGTTCCTCTCACCTGTCTCTGGTCCAGCCTCTCCTTTAGTGTGTGTTCCCCTCACCTGTCTCTGGTCCAGTCTCTCCTTTAGTGTGTGTTCTCCTCACCTGTCTCTGGTCCAGCCTCTCCTTTAGTGTGTGTTCCCCTCACCTGTCTCTGGTCCAGTCTCTCCTTTAGTGTGTGTTCCCCTCACCTGTCTCTGGTCCAGTCTCTCCTTTGTGTGTTCCCCTCACCTGTCTCTGGTCCAGTCGCTCCTTTAGTGTGTGATCCTCTCACCTGTCTCTGGTCCAGCCTCTCCTTTTTGTGTGTTCCTCTAACCTGTCTATGGTCCAGCCTCTCCTTTAGTGTGTGTTCCCCTCACCTGTCTCTGGTCCAGCCTCTCCTTTGTGTGTTCCTCTCACCTGTCTCTGGTCCAGTCTCTCCTTTAGTGTGTGTTCCCCTCACCTGTCTCTGGTCCAGTCTCTCCTTTAGTGTGTGTTCCCCTCACCTGTCTCTGGTCCAGTCTCTCCTTTAGTGTGTGTTCCCCTCACCTGTCTCTGGTCCAGTCTCTCGATGCTGGCGTTGGCTCCGTAGGCGTGGCAGGACTCCACCGTGTAGTCGGAGCTGAGACCCAGCACGGAGCAGGAGTCGCCGCACGAGCCGTCGGCCACCACCATCACACGGGGCCACTCGCCCTGAGGGACCCGGCACAGGTACTCCTCGGTCAACTTGGAGTACACAAGTGGAAGCGTTAGGCTTGACATGGAACTATTCAGAGTGGTGAAGTAGTGTCCCAGGGTTGCTCCACCATCAAGGCTATGAAGACACACTACCTTCACTACTAGAAGTGTCCACTGGGGGCAGCACACTGAGAAATCCAAAGATGGGCGGGCCATTTACATATATTTCACTTTAAAGGCCGATACAATATTTAGATAGTTTTAAAGGAGCCATATGTAATAATTTCATGTCAAGTCATCATTAAATGGCTCTGATATGTCAAAAGGCATTAATAAATAATCTTTTCCAATACCTCCATAACTGATAACAGTAGTTCAGCTCATTTCAAAATTAGATTTACAGGCCCGAAATATCGTTATTGTTTTCATTTCGATGCCCCGCCCTCCACCGTTTGACCAATTAGAAAGTCTGTGCACTGCAAAAAGTCAGTGTTCAAAAACAAGAAAAAAAAAATACAAAAATGAGGGGTATTTTATTTGAACTAAGCAAAATTATCTGAAAATAGAACAAGAAAATTTGGCTTGTCAAGACTTTCCAAAAGAAGTAAAATTAGCTCAATTCAATGAACCCAAAAATACCTTAAAATAAGTATATTCTCACTAATGACAAGTGCACTTTTCTTGGTAGAAAAAAAAACAGACCTTTTGCTCAATATGTTGAAAAATATTCTTAAATAAGGTAAACGCTAGTGCCATTATCTTGACATACATTTCTTGAAACCAGCAAACTTATACTAAAACGAATTTATTGTTCTTAATGGAAAGGCAACAAGGCAACCGCTTGTTACTCTCGGGGTCTCCGAGCCTCTCAGGCAAATCATATGGTCTAAAAATGCATTTTTCCATCGATAACATGACATCATCGCGCCAAGTGCGTGCTCTTTCAGTCAATTAGTGCATATATACAGCCCGGCCCAAAATATTTTTAATTTTAATTTTGAAGAATTTATCTGAATGTGCATGAACTATTTCTGTTCAAAATAGTTTGAAATGTCACATGTTAAATGTTTAAATATTAACTGTCAGTTTACTGTACTGTGCCAACTGTACTACTATATGAGTACGTATTTTCTATTGTTTCATTGAAAACAAAACAGCAAAATCCATTTGGCTGTCATCTGTTTTAATTATGAGACACAATTTTGTCATCTTGGTATGGCTACTGCCACTGGTAAAGTTACTAAACATGTCAGACCTTAGTCCATCTAAAAGTTACCATTCTCAACTTATTCATGACAAAGCCAGGAACAAAACCAGGATTTGTATCGGGGATGCCTTTGAAAGATGGAGACCATTGAAGATTTTTTTCATCTAATGCCAAACTTGTTAATTTCCTCCTTGATAGGTAAGTCAGGCATTTACCTTTTCTTATTACTTTGTAATAAATGGAAATGGACATTTGGTATGTCAACTATATTGTCCAATACAGTCTATGATCTTGTCTAACAAAGATAGTATGTTCCTGCAACCAATGCTTAGTGTGATGGTGCTCAGCTCCTAGTGTAATGCTTAGTCATTTCGCGATATTGCCATATTTTTGCTGAAAGGATTTAGTAAAGAACATCGACGATAAAGTTCGCAACTTTTGGTCGCTGATAAAAAAGCCTTGCCTGTACCGGAAGTAGCAGACGAGTAGCGTGACGTCACAGGTTGTGGAGCTCCTCACATCTGCACATTGTTTACAATCATGGCCACCACCAGCGAGAGCGATTCGGACCGAGAAAGCGACGATTTCCCCATTAATTTGAGCGAGGATGAAAGATTCGTGGATGAGGAAAGTGAGAGTGAAGGACTAGAGGGCAGTGGGAGCGATTCAGATAGGGAAGATGCTGTGAGAGGCGGGTGTGACCTGATATTCAGCTGGGAATGACTAAAACAGTAAATAAACACAAGACATATATATACTCTATTAGCCACAACACAACCAGGCTTATATTTAATATGCCACAAATTAATCCCGCATAACAAACACCTCCCTCCTCCCGTCCATATAACCTGCCAATAC
>NC_084555.2:49232500-49330000 GCF_033978685.3 Nerophis lumbriciformis | reverse complement strand
AGGGCCAACACAGATAGACAGACAACATTCACACTCACATTCACGCACTAGGGACCATTTAGTGTTGCCAATCAACCTATCCCCAGGTGCATGTCTTTGGAGGTGGGAGGAAGCCGGAGTACCCGGAGGGAACCCACGCAGTCACGGGGAGAACATGCAAACTCCACACAGAAAGATCCCGAGGCCGGGATTGAACTCACGACCACTCAGGACCTTCGTATTGTGAGGCAGACGCACTAACCCCTCTGCCACCGTGCTGCCCTATATATATATATATATATATATATACATATATATATATATATATATGTATATATATATATAGCTAGAATTCACTGAAAGTCAAGTATTTCTTATATATATATATAAATATATATACTATATACTTGACTATATATACACACACATAACACTCATCTACTCATTGTTCAGTTCTCTGTCACTATCAAGCAATCAATCAATCAATCGATGTTTATTTATATTGAGCCAAGTGTCTCAAAGGGCTGCACAAGCCACAACGACATCCACGGTACAAAGCCCACATAAGGGCAAGGAAAAACTCACCCCAGTGGGACGTCGATGTGAATGACTATGAGAAACCTTGGAGAGGACCGCATATGTGGGTAACCCCCCCTGGGTAACTTACACATCTGTGAAGGCGCCATTAATGCTGAAAGGTACATACAGGTTTTGGAGCAACATATGTTGCCATCCAAGCAACGTTTCCATGGACGCCCCTGCTTATTTCAGCAAGACAATGCCAAGCCACGTGTTACATCAACGTGGCTTCATAGTAAAAGAGTGCGGGTACTAGACTGGCCTGCCTGTAGTCCAGGACATGTCTCCCATTGAAAATGTGTGGCGCATTATGAAGCCTAAAATACCACAACGGAGACCCCCGGACTGTTGAACAACTTAAGCTGTACATCAAGCAAGAATGGGAAAGAATTCCACCTGAGAAGCTTCAAAAATGTGTCTCCTCAGTTCACAAACGTTTACTGAGTGTTGTTAAAAGGAAACAGTGGTCAACATGCCCTTTCCCAACTACTTTGGCACATTTCTAAGTTAATTATTATTTGCAAAAAAAAATAATAGTTTATGTGTTTGAACATCAAATATCTTGTCTTTGTAGTGCATTCAATTGAATATGGGTTGAAAAGGATTTGAAAATCATTGTATTCCGTTTATATTTACATCCAACACAATTTCCCAACTCATATGGAAACGGGGTTTGTAAATAAACTTGTTTTTCATGACTATTTAGGCCTACTACGCTACTACATTTTAATGTTGCTCATTACGGTGTGTTTTCTGAGGTGGTTAAAAAAAGTTTGAGAAGCACTTCTACAGAAAATAGGCAGCACACTTTACAAAACACTCGCCTCAACCGCACATGTAAGCTGCCTTCATGCATGACCATATGTAAGTAACTCATTCTCCTTGCTCATGACTCACACCTTTACTTCTGAGACCACACCAGAAATTCTCTTCACCATGGTGACGGGTCAATTCACAAGGAAAGATGCTGCTACAACAATGATGATGCAGTGAAGATGAGATGCACTACTAGGCAAGGGGATGATGTCTTTCTACAGGGCAACATCCCATGCCAGTCAAAAAGTACTTTTTTCTACCCTCAGAGTCCAAAAATAAACCCGATGCAGAGATTTTAACGCATATTATGTGCTACTCTTTCAGCTGTGTAACATATAAGCAACCGGGATTTACCTGGAATGATGAAGAAAATGTCACAAGTGGTGTACAAATGAGATGAAATCACCATAGGTGATGGACACGTGCATACTGCTGTGACTCAGTGTGCGTCTTAACTGGTCTCCAGGTGCCTGGCAACGCCACCGTCCAGTCGGCCCGGATGAAAAGCCCAGCTCTCCAATTACAGCTCAGATCAGCAATAAAAAAATAAAAAAAGCGTGGCGGACGACGACGGATGAAGCATTCTACAGGAGGGGGAAAAAAAACACAAGAAAAGTGGTATCCTAGGAACAAAGCTTAGTCTTAATAATGACTGTGATTATATGCTGATATATATAGCTCAGCCATATCCAGCCACCCTTACATGTTTTCTCTACAATCCTACACGCATGAATAAAAACGCTTCACGAGGTCATCATTGTTGCCATGGTGGGTATAAAAACATCACAAGTGACAGCTATACACCACAGGTGTCAAAGTCAAGGCTCGGGGGTCAGATGTGGCCCGCCACATCATCATTTTATCTGGCCTGCAATATGTGCCAATGAAGTATTTCATATTGTCTCACTAAATGTCATTGATTTTTTTTCAATTTTACATTAAAAAAAATGTATGTGCTGCTTAAAATCGCATACCTTTTAAACTTTAATGGTATCCAATATTGCAACAAATATTACAGTATATTATCATACTTTCCAAACATGTTTTTTGTCTAAATAAAAATACTTAACGTTACAGCAAACTACCCAGGGTGACAGGGGATGCAAAACAATAACAGTGCAATACTTTTTCATAACATGGTCACTAGAGCCTAGTTTCTCTTGTTATATTCTTATTTTACTGTTATATTTTTATTCTCATTGTTGCTTTTTATTTTTATTCTTATTGTAATAATTTTCTATTTTGTTTCCATTTATACGCCTATTATTTACTTTTTAAATTCGATCTCAATTCTGTACACTGCTGCTGAAATTTAAATTTTCCTGAGGGAACTCTCCTGAAGGAATCAATAAAGTACTATCTATCTATTAAATGAATAAAAATGACAATATATGTTAAAGTTAAAGTTAAAGTACCAGTAATTGTCACACACACACTAGGTGTGGCGAAATTATTCTTACGTTCTTTACAGCATATTACTGTAAATTGAAAAAAACTACTACCGTACTGTTTTTTTGCGTATAAATTCTGTTGAGCTACCAGTTTTTGAGTGTAAAATCTACGCTTGTTGTTTTTAACGGTGTATTACTGTAAATGGAAAGATTTGTTTACCTACAACCTACTCAGTGGCCTAGTGGTTAGATTAGACCTGGGCAAATTAAGGCCCGAGGGCCAAATGCGGCCCGTTAAGATGTTCAATCTGGCCCGCCGGACATCCCCAAATAATTTGTTTTAGATCTTTAAGGTGGAAACTGTAGCTGCCATTATGATGTTCAGTCATGTTTTCTAATGACCGTAAGTCTTGAACTATACAAAGTATTTCAATGGTTGGAATCTGCGCTTTTGCATGATATTCTAGTTACTATGGTAATTTAAGTCACAGTAGTGTGGGTGGGGAGCGTTTCCAGAGTGTCAGCCTGAAATGCAGGTGTCGGGGACAGACGCGGAAAGAGATTTTCACAACAAAGTTCTAAAGTTTAGTGATATATCAGATTGTAGGTGGGTTTATTTGTACCCTTCGCGTTCATATTTCGCTCTTTTGTTGCATTTTTGTTGCATTTCGCTTGATTGTAAAATATGTCGACGGAGAGTGGGTGTGACGTTCATATGTTGACAATATTCAGTGTTTTATCGATCATAG
The DNA here is from genome assembly GCF_033978685.3 of Nerophis lumbriciformis. NCBI lineage: Eukaryota > Metazoa > Chordata > Actinopteri > Syngnathiformes > Syngnathidae > Nerophis > Nerophis lumbriciformis. Next base: position 49,326,486 of record NC_084555.2, on the reverse strand, counting down.
TTAATATTGTAAATCCCACATTATTTATTTTCATGTACATTCTGGGTGTCTCATTCAGTAAAAAAAAATTAAATTCCATTCCTTTTTTAAGGCGGTCTGTCATAACGTTTTTAGCATTCAATCAGACATTATTGTGAGGTTTTGTATTAGTGTTCCTAAAAATAGATATACCGGCCCCCAGCAGGGGCGCCGCTAGGGATTTTGGGCCCCATGAAAATAATCTTTACAGGGCCCCCAACACAGTGTCATTATTTTTTCTGTATTATAATTTCATCATCATTAGGGGCCTCTCTGGGCCCCCCTCCATCATGGGCCCCTAGAATCCGTCTCCTTTACCCCCCCCTTTTCGGCGCCCCTGCCCCCAGGCACGTTTTTTTTCTCTAAATTTGGCCCCTGAGTCAAAATAATTGCCCAGGCCTGGGTTAGAGTGTCCGCCCTGAGATCGGTAGGTTGTGAGTCATACCAAATACAAAAAAAATGGTACCCATTACCTCCCTGCTTGGCACTCAGCATCAAGGGTTGGAATTGGGGGTTAACTCCACCTAAAAATTATGCCCGGGCGCGGCCACCACTGCTCCCCTCACCTCCCAGGGGGTGAACAAGGGGATGCGTCAAATACAGAGGACACATTTCACCACCTAGTGTGTGTGTGTGTGTGTGTGTGTGTGTGTGTGTGTGAGAGACAATCATTGGTACTTTAACTTTAACTTGTTTTTTACGGTAGAAAAACTGGCAGCTAAGTTGCCAGAATAAAAAAATAATTTGATCAGTTTTTTCATGAACGATGTCTTTTCACACTCTACATGCTCCCCCTTGGCCGTGTCATCAGCCAGCACGGAATATCATTCCACTGCTATGCCGATGACACTCAACTCTACCTAAAAACAAACCCAACCCCCTCTGCAGCCGTGCCATCATCCTCACTTACCAACTGCCTGGAGGAGATAAAAACACAATTTTCTTCAACTGAACAGCTCCAAAACTGAAGCCATTCTAGTCGGCACCCCACATCAGACTCAGTCATACACCATCACCAGCATCACCTTCTGCAGCCACAACATTCACCTCTCATCCTCAGTCGCTAATCTGGGTGTTAGAATGGACCCTCACTTGACCTTTGAGGCTCCAATAAAACAAGTGTGCAAGATCTCCTTCTACCACCTCAGGAACATTGCTAAACTCCGCCCCTCACTCACTCTCTCTGATAACGAGACGCTCGTCCATGCCTTTGTCTCCTCCAGGCTGGACTACTGCAACGCACTTCTTGTCGGGATCCCCAGCAAGAACATCCAGAAGCTGCAATACATACAGAATAGTGCTGCTAGGATCCTGATGAGAGTGCGGAAATATGACCATATCACATCAACTCTCAAATCCCTTCACTGGCTTCCTGTTCCACTCAGGCTTGAATTCAAAGTCTCCTTACTAACCCACCAGTGCCTCCATGGAAATGCCCCCCTCTACCTCAAAGAGCTACTCACCCCCAAATCCTCCACACGACACCTCCGCTCCGGACAGGCTAACCTCCTCCAACCTCCGAGGACAAAGCTACGAACAATGGGAGACCGGGCTTTCTGCTCCGCCGCTCCCCGTCTGTGGAACGCTCTCCCTGACCACCTGAGGGCACCACAGACTGTGGATGCTTTTAAAAAAGGCTTAAAAACCCTTCTTTTTTAAAAAGCCTTTTTTTTTTAGATATATGCATACTGGTTTTAGCTATTTGGCTGTTGTAGTTTTTATTTATTTTTTATTATCTTTTTTTTAAATTTTATTTAATACACTGTAGCACTTTGAGGTTGTCTACTCTTTTTACAAAAAAATCTATAATTAGGGCCCGCATGGCCCATTGCAAAAGGACTCCCGAAGGGAGTCCTTATGCAATGGGACATAAGGACCTATTGTTTTTCTAAGGTTTTATTATTATTATTATTCCGCAACTTTGCGCTGTAATTTGACCCCCTTAGCATGCTTCAAAACTCACCAAATTTTACACACACATCAGTAATAAACGGCAAAACTTTTTATCAAAAAACCAAACCCCAAAACTCAAAATTGCGCTCTAGCGCCCCCTAGAAAAAAAAAAACTAGACTGCCTGTAACTCCCACTAGGAAGGTCGGAGAGACATGAAACAAAAACCTTTATGTAGGTCTGACTTAGACCTAGATTTCATTATAGAATATTCTCGGGCAAAAATCAACAGGAAGTTGGCTATTCCCCCTTCAAGACAAAAAAGTACTAAAAACAGTAACTTTTGCCTCTTTGAGCTGTACTTTGACCCCCTTAACACGCTTCAAAACTCACCAAACTGAACGCACACATCAGGACTGGCAAAAATTGTGATCTAATAAAAAAACCTAACCCCAAATTTAAAAATTGCGCTCTAGAGCAATTTTTGAATAAAACGGAGAAAAAACTGCTCCTCGGATGAAAAAACTGACAAAACTGCCTGTAACTCCCACTGAAAAACCTCTATGTAGGTCTCACTTAGACCTACATTTCATAAATTGACAACCCCCAGCAAAAATCAACAGGAAGTTTGCTATTCCCCCTTCAAAACAAATTTTTTGTAAAAACCGGTCACCTTCCTTCAAAAACTAACTCCTCTGAGCGCGTTTGTCGTTTCGCCTTCAAACTAACACAGGAGAGAGATTGAACCCTTGTGATTACAATGACAGAAGCGCTTTTTTTCTAACTGCTCCGGTTTTGATTTTATGACCCTTCAAAGATCCGCTGCGCTGATGCTGCTGCGCTGCTGTTTTTTTAAGATAGCTGCTTAAAAGCAGGAAGCACCAACGTGCCCACACAATGCAGACAAGGTAGGTACACTAGACAAAAGTCTTGGGACACTTCAGACTAAAAGTAGACAAAAGTATTGGGACACTTATGACTATCACTGGACAAAAGTATTGGGACAGTTAGGACTAGCACCTGCCAAATATGCGGGCCCGACCAATGCTGCTTGCAGCTTTAATTATTATTATGTTGTAAAAACCAATGTCAACTGAACAAACATTCTGGTAACTACTCTGACAGCTTTTTCCATAAAAAAAAAACGTGCTACTGTTTTTCCATTTACCGTAAAATGTTGTAAAAATACAAAGAAAACAACACTATTTTACAGTAATATGTTGTAAATGTAAAGTTTTTACTGTGAAATGGACAGTCCACTTAAAACAATGTATATAATTAACAATGAAATGAAATTCCTACATTATTGTGCCATGTGGCCCTCAATGAAAACCACTTTCACATCCCTGCTTTAGAACCTGGGACATCTTGGAAAGGTCGATACAGTGGAATACAAAAAAAAAAAAAAAGCAAGAGTTCCCACCAGTAGATCCGCTGCCTTCTTTTGCAGTTTTCCCCTCTCCTGAGTCAGAGAGGCCATCCTCCGCGCTGCTGACCTACAACACACGCTGACACGTTAGCGAGACATCATGCAGTAGGTCTGACGCAGGATAACACACAAAGTAGTCTATTGTGTGCGCGCCCTAGTTCAAGGCTCTGCACACGTCACATGGTGCTGTGAGGCAAGCGAGCTCTCGGGACTACAGCCAAAATATTTGGCTTGCTTAACTGAAGGGCAGATAAATGCCACCATGGCTGAACAAACACCATGACCTCACACCCCCGCCGGAATACAAACACTCCAACATTCCTGCTGTTGGGATAAATCCTCTTCAAAATCCCTCACCTGTTTATTTAGCCCGGCTGAGCCCGCGGGGGCAAGAATGACGCGCGCGCACGGCGGAGATGCGATGACGTGCGTTCACGCAGGCGACAAGACAACTCTGATCACCATGGTTACACACCCCGTCTAACGAGGTCGGAGAGTGTGTGACGCCGGATGATCGCATCTCGCCAAAGTCCTGGAAGGTTTCCATCTGTAATGGGAGCGAACACATGATGTGTTGCGTCACTGATGCTTGGATTATCATTCAGTGGAAGACACATGGAATATTGTTGTTTTTCTCACACACTCAGCAAATGTGTCGGCACTTAAGAAGAGATCTTTTTGCTGGTGGCTGAAGACATGAGTATAAAGACAGCAGCAAAAAGTCCCAACCAGTACACATTTATTGGGGGGGGAGGGGAATAGAAGCCACACGAGACATCTGCCAAAAGAGCCTGATTTTATGCAAACATTAGGTCGACAGTACTGACATATTTACACTAGTTTTGCTTGTAAGTCACTACAAAACATTGTGTCACAATATTGCACCTTTGTGTCTTCACGGAGTTGTGAAGGTGTCATGATGCTTCTGTCCAGTACAAAGTCCTTTTTTGCATCCTAAAAAGTGTAGATACTGTTAAGTATTGTACTTATTACGCAGCAGCTGTTTGACTGCAACATGCATCTTAGTTGTCAAAATTGAGGTGTTGAAATCGCCATGTAAAATCGCTAATAAGTAGCATGTCAATAGCAATGTATAATCGCATCAGCCTTACTTAACTTACATTGGAGCTTTTTTTTTAGTCAAATACAGTAGAGATATTTTTACACTATTTTTTTTTTTAGACAAAATCTGTTTGTAAATCACTGCAAAATATTGTGTCACAATATCGCACCCATGTCAAATAACTACATGGAGTTGTGAAGGTGTCACGATGCTTCTGTCCAGTACAAAGTCCGACTAAAGGTAATAAAGACAGTTGATTATGTAGCGGTGAGCTGGTGCAATAAAAGCTACACCACTAGAGCGCAGCACATCAATACGCAGCTCAGGTTTGCTTCCCCCAATGAAAAAACACTGCCGAGCTTTTATGATGGTGTGAAGATGAAAAAAATACAGACACGCCAGGCGCGTCTGCTTGTGCGCACTGACGAGTGACTTGCTTGATGAGTGGGAAGATGCAAGATAAATGTCCCCCCAATGTCATTTCTCCGACATGAAGTAGCAGGTTGAACCTTATTAAAGCGTGACATTAAAGAGCGTTGTACTCGACACACTTGGATGGATCCGTGGAGAAGTGTTTTTGGCAGATGGTCATCAGCCTCTTTAGTCCCTGTGGAAGAGAAAAGAACATGTGTCGTCCCAAGCGCTCAATGACACATCTGTAATGCAGGCATGTGATTTCGACTTAAAGAAAAAGCCTGAAAATAAGCTCCTGGTTTTTCCAGCAATTGAACATGCAAAAATGAGCACAAAAATAAAATTTTTTAAAGATGTTTTAGTGTTTGAAGAATTGAAAAATGATCCACAGAGTGGACATAAATACATATCCCATTCATCCAAATGAGTCACTATGTCTGTTTCAGTCACTATGTTGTTTAGTCACTACAGTTGTTGTGTTCACATCCACAGGAACCACATGGGTTAGCCTACTCTATACAGTATTTACAACCTTGCTAGTGTTCACTTCACAGCCACAGATGGTTCATCTCGTTATTGAATTTATTTACCCATTACTATGTCTGTTTCAGTCACTATGTTATTTAGTCACTACAGTAGTTATGTTCACATCCACAGGAACCACATGGGTTAGCCTACTCTATACAGTATTTACAACCTTACTAGTGTTCACTTCACAGCCACAGATGGTCCATCTACCGTACTTATTGACATTATATACACATTACTATGTCTGTTTCAGTCACTGTGTTATTTAGTCACTACAACTTGTGTTCACATCCACAGGAACCACATGGGTTAGCCTACTCTATACAGTATTTACAACCTTACTAGTGTTCACTTCACAGCCACAGATGGTTCATCTACTTATTGACCTTATTTACACATTACTTTTGTCTGTTTCAGTCACTATGTTATTTAGTCACTACAGTAGTTATGTTCACATCCACAGGAACCACATGGGTTAGCCTACTCTATACAGTATTGACAACCTTACTAGTGTTCACTTCACAGCCACAGATGGTTCATCTACTTATTGACATTATATACACATTACTTTGTCTGTTTCAGTCACTGTGTTTTTTAGTCACTACAACTTGCGATCACGTCCACAGGAACCACATGGGTTAGCCTACTCTATACAGTATTTACAACCTTACTAGTGTTCACTTCACAGCCACAGATGGTTCATCTACTTATTGACATTATTTACACATTACTATGTCTGTTTCAGTCACTATGTTATTTAGTCACTACAACAACTTGTGTTCACATCCACAGGAACCACATGGGTTAGCCTACGCTATACAGTATTTACAACTTTACTAGTGTTCAGTTCACAGCCACAGATGGTTCATCTACTTATTGACATTATATACACATTACTTTGTCTGTTTCAGTCACTATGTTATTTAGTCACTACAGTAGTTATGTTCACATCCACAGGAACCACATGGGTTAGCCTACTCTATACAGTATTTACAACCTTACTAGTGTTCACTTCACAGCCACAGATGGTCCATCTACCGTACTTATTGACATTATATACACATTACTATGTCTGTTTCAGTCACTGTGTTATTTAGTCACTACAACTTGTGTTCACATCCACAGGAACCACATGGGTTAGCCTACTCTATACAGTATTTACAACCTTACTAGTGTTCACTTCACAGCCACAGATGGTTCATCTACTTATTGACCTTATTTACACATTACTTTTGTCTGTTTCAGTCACTATGTTATTTAGTCACTACAGTAGTTATGTTCACATCCACAGGAACCACATGGGTTAGCCTACTCTATACAGTATTGACAACCTTACTAGTGTTCACTTCACAGCCACAGATGGTTCATCTACTTATTGACATTATATACACATTACTTTGTCTGTTTCAGTCACTGTGTTTTTTAGTCACTACAACTTGCGATCACGTCCACAGGAACCACATGGGTTAGCCTACTCTATACAGTATTTACAACCTTACTAGTGTTCACTTCACAGCCACAGATGGTTCATCTACTTATTGACATTATTTACACATTACTATGTCTGTTTCAGTCACTATGTTATTTAGTCACTACAACAACTTGTGTTCACATCCACAGGAACCACATGGGTTAGCCTACGCTATACAGTATTTACAACTTTACTAGTGTTCAGTTCACAGCCACAGATGGTTCATCTACTTATTGACATTATATACACATTACTTTGTCTGTTTCAGTCACTATGTTATTTAGTCACTACAACTTCTTTCACATCCACAGGAACCACATGGTTTAGCCTACTCTATACAGTATTTACAACCTTACTAGTGTTCACTTCACAGCCACAGATTGTTCATCTACTTATTGACATTATATACACATTACTATGTCTGTTTCAGTCACTATGTTATTTAGTCACTACAGTAGTTATGTTCACATCCACAGGAACCACATGGGTTAGCCTACTCTATACAGTATTTACAACCTTACTAGTGTTCACTTCACAGCCACAGATGGTTCATCTACTTATTGACATTATTTACACATTACTATGTCTGTTTCAGTCACTATGTTATTTAGTCACTACAGTAGTTATGTTCACATCCACAGGAACCACATGGGTTAGCCTACTCTATACAGTATTTACAACCTTACTAGTGTTCACTTCACAGCCATAGATGGTTCAACTACTTATTGACATTATATACACATTACTATGTCTGTTTCAGTCACTACAACTTGTGTTCACATCCACAGGAACCACATGGGTTAGCCTACTTTATACAGTATTTACAACCTTACTAGTGTTCACTTCACAGCCACAGATTGTTCATCTACTTATTGACATTATATACACATTACTATGTCTGTTTCAGTCACTATGTTATTTAGTCACTACAGTAGTTATGTTCACATCCACAGGAACCACATGGGTTAGCCTACGCTATACAGTATTTACAACCTTACTAATGTTCAGTTCACAGCCACAGATGGTTCATCTACTTATTGACCTTATTTACACATTACTTTTGTCTGTTTCAGTCACTATGTTATTTAGTCACTACAGTAGTTATGTTCACATCCACAGGAACCACATGGGTTAGCCTACTCTATACAGTATTTACAACCTTACTAGTGTTCACTTCACACCCACAGATGGTTCATCTACTTATTGACATTATTTACACATTACTTTGCTTCATTCACACATTACTTTGGCATTTTTGCTTCGATGGCTCTGACATGAGCAGCTTACATTTTCCTTTTTGTTTCTGCTTTACTGGATTCTGCCTTGGATTTTATAGCCAATTTCTGTCTCTTTGACTCCCTCTCCACTTTGAACTGCTCCAAATACAAAAATCTTAAAGAGTACAAACAATGTTTATTCTTATGAGCTAACTTCCTTTATTTGAATAGCCATTTGTGATTTATAGCATGAAATAACAAATATCTTGTTGTTTGTTTCAAAATGATTCAACTATTCAATGTCAAAATATAAATAGTAGAAATAACAAACAAAATGTCAGCTACTGTCTTCTTGTAAAACAGCAATGAAAATGAAAGTTAGCATTTAGACAGGCTGTACTATAGCAAACATGTCTGCCACAATCATGTGTGTTCTTAAAGGTGTATTCCACCTCTTCCACTTTTAATTTTGGGCTTACATGGTAAACAAGTCAAATTAATGTTTTATCATACATTTGTCCAAATGTGGCCAACGTCGTGGGTTTCCTGGACGTGGTCTACATGGCTAACAGAAACATCTAAGGAAGAGAATCTCTCTGCCATCTTCCACTTGTTTTTTTAAGATATACATTTTGAATATTCCCTCTTCTCTTCTCCGACTCTCGTCGTCATTTGGGATGTTTGTTGTGCCCTATCTTGCCTCTGCTAATGTTTTGCCCTAATCTTAACCAATGGTGACTCATCATAGAAACAATCATGGATGTTCATATACGTAAACCAACCAATCATCATTGATGTATAGTTTGTCCCCATGTTCCATTTTTAACTTTATAATTTTTACTATGTCTGTTTCAGTCACTATATTATTTAGTCACTACAGTAGTTATGTTCACATCCACAGGAACCACATGGGTTAGCCTACTCTATACAGTATTTACAACCTTACTAGTGTCCACTTCACAGCCACAGATGGTTCATCTACTTATTGACATTATTTACACATTACTATGTCTGTTTCAGTCACTATGTTATTTAGTCACTACAGTAGTTATGTTCACATCCACAGGAACCACATGGGTTAGCCTACTCTATACAGTATTTACAACCTTACTAGTGTTCACTTCACAGCCATAGATGGTTCATCTACTTATTGACATTATATACACATTACTATGTCTGTTTCAGTCACTACAACTTGTGTTCACATCCACAGGAACCACATGGGTTAGCCTACTTTATACAGTATTTACAACCTTACTAGTGTTCACTTCACAGCCACAGATTGTTCATCTACTTATTGACATTATATACACATTACTATGTCTGTTTCAGTCACTATGTTATTTAGTCACTACAGTAGTTATGTTCACATCCACAGGAACCACATGGGTTAGCCTACGCTATACAGTATTTACAACCTTACTAGTGTTCACTTCACAGCCACAGATTGTTCATCTACTTATTGACATTATATACACATTACTATGTCTGTTTCAGTCACTATGTTATTTAGTCACTACAGTAGTTATGTTCACATCCACAGGAACCACATGGGTTAGCCTACTCTATACAGTATTTACAACCTTACTAGTGTTCAGTTCACAGCCACAGATGGTTCATCTACTTATTGACATTATTTACACATTACTTTTGTCTGTTTCAGTCACTATGTTATTTAGTCACTACAGTAGTTATGTTCACATCCACAGGAACCACATGGGTTAGCCTACTCTATACAGTATTTACAACCTTACTAGTGTTCACTTCACACCCACAGATGGTTCATCTACTTATTGACATTATTTACACATTACTTTGTCTGTTTCAGTCACTATATTATTTAGTCACGACAGTAATTACAACTTGTGTTCACATCCACAGGAACCACATGGGTTAGCCTACTCTATACAGTATTTACAACCTTACTAGTGTTCACTTCACAGCCTCAGATGGTTCATCTACTTATTGACATTATTTACACATTACTATGTCTGTTTCAGTCACTATGTTATTTAGTCACTACAGTAGTTATGTTCACATCCACAGGAACCACATGGGTTAGCCTACTCTATACAGTATTTACAACCTTACTAGTGTTCAGTTCACAGCCACAGATGGTTCATCTACTTATTGACATTATTTACACATTACTTTTGTCTGTTTCAGTCACTATGTTATTTAGTCACTACAGTAGTTATGTTCACATCCACAGGAACCACATGGGTTAGCCTACTCTATACAGTATTTACAACCTTACTAGTGTTCACTTCACACCCACAGATGGTTCATCTACTTATTGACATTATTTACACATTACTTTGTCTGTTTCAGTCACTATATTATTTAGTCACGACAGTAATTACAACTTGTGTTCACATCCACAGGAACCACATGGGTTAGCCTACTCTATACAGTATTTACAACCTTACTAGTGTTCACTTCACAGCCTCAGATGGTTCATCTACTTATTGACATTATTTACACATTACTATGTCTGTTTCAGTCACTATGTTATTTAGTCACTACAGTAGTTATGTTCACATCCACAGGAACCACATGGGTTAGCCTACTCTATACAGTATTTACAACCTTACTAGTGTTCACTTCACACCCACAGATGGTTCATCTACTTATTGACATTATTTACACATTACTTTGCTTCATTCACACATTACTTTGGCATTTTTGCTTCGATGGCTCTGACATGAGCAGCTTACATTTTCCTGTTTGTTTCTGCTTTACTGGATTCTGCCTTGGATTTTATAGCCAATTTCTGTCTCTTTGACTCCCTCTCCACTTTGAACTGCTCCAAATACAAAAATCTTAAAGAGTACAAACAATGTTTATTCTTATGAGCTAACTTCCTTTATTTGAATAGCCATTTGTGATTTATAGCATGAAATAACAAATATCTTGTTGTTTGTTTCAAAATGATTCAACTATTCAATGTCAAAATATAAATAGTAGAAATAACAAACAAAATGTCAGCTACTGTCTTGTTGTAAAACAGCAATGAAAATGAAAGTTAGCATTTAGACAGGCTGTACTGTAGCAAACATGTCTGCCACAATCATGTGTGTTCTTAAAGGTGTATTCCACCTCTTCCACTTTTAATTTTGGGCTTACATGGTAAACAAGTCAAATTAATGTTTTATCATACATTTGTCCAAATGTGGCCAACGTCGTGGGTTTCCTGGACGTGGTCTACATGGCTAACAGAAACATCTAAGGAAGAGAATCTCTCTGCCATCTTCCACTTGTTTTTTTAAGATATACATTTTGAATATTCCCTCTTCTCTTCTCCGACTCTCGTCGTCATTTGGGATGTCTGTTGTGCCCTATCTTGCCTCTGATTGGCCTGTTTCTAATGTTTTGCCCTAATCTTAACCAATAGTGACTCATCATAGTAAACAATCATGGATGTTCATATACGTAAACCAACCAATCATCATTGATGTATAGTTTGTCCCCATGTTCCATTTTTAACTTTATAATTTTTAATGGAAAACCTTACTTTTTACCACTGGATGATCAAAAACCCTACTAAATAGGGGAAAACCGTAGTCGTTGGCAGGTATGGCAAAGAGATGGATCAAGATTTTAAACACACATTGTAGGTCGGAAAAAACTAAAAATATTTTTTTCTATTTTTACAGAGGTAAAAAAGACGGATTTCCGACTTTCGACGGAAAGATCACATGCCTGGGATTGTGACGCCATTCATTTGTCTCACCTGAATATATTTTCTCTGCGTTTCATCGTTGAGGACGTGGGCCACATGCTTGGAGAAGATTTTCTCTCTCCCGGTACGGGCGTGGATCCCCACCATGGTCACGCCGATGGGCCACGGGGCGTTTCCTATAGCCATCTGCAGGTATGAGTCATTTGCCTTGACAGAGAAAACAAGCTTATTTAGATATTCAAAAACATGTGCTGTTGTGTGAGGGAAGAGGCAAGAAAAAAACTAACCTTGACGTATTCCCTCTCCAGCATGAATTTGATGATGTCAGTGATTGATTCTTTGATGTCAGCCGGTAAATTCTAAAGGACACAGCACAATTTCAATGAATAGTTAATGCAGAAATTATCGGAGGACTCTTGAGCAAAATTGGTTAATATTATACAATACAGCATTTCATAGCAATCCACAGTTAACATGAACATGTGAGATCTATTTGGATGATTATTTTTGTTAGAAAATATGACATTCTGTTCACAACTTAATTTTCCCATATCAATCGGCACCAATATATGCAGCAAACCAATGTCAGGTCACATCTCGCGTGATGATTGAACACCTGCTTCCTTTATTGTGATGCCACTCAATGCATTTCCATTAATAAACACTGTACAAAATAAGAAATACTGCAACGTAAAATAATCCTTTACAAAAATCATGACCAATGGACAACTAATTACATGTTCTCTTCCTATCAACAAGAAAGACTGGTTATTTTTGTAATACATTCATAAATTAGAATCCAATTGAATAAGATCGGAGATGTTCCAATACCGATCGTTCAAGAGTGACATCACATGTCCATCCAGAGTTTTATATGGCTTATCCTCACTAGGGTCACGGATAAGGAGAGGCTGCTTTCCGTGCATATTGTAAAAACAAGATAGCTGAAAAAAAGATCCGGCCAGAGAACATTATCAACATGGACGAGGTTCCACTGACTTTTGATATTCCTGTGAACCGCACTGTGGATACAACGGGAGCACGTACGGTGAATATTCGCACCACAGGGAATGAGAAGTCATCCTTCACTGTGGTTCTAGCTTGCCATGCTAATGGCCAGAAACTTCCACCCATGGTGATATTCAAAAGGAAGACCTTGCCAAAAGAGACCTTTCCAGCCGGCGTCATCATAAAAGCTAACTCGAAGGGATGGATGGATGAAGAAAAGATGAGCGAGTGGTTAAGGGAAGTTTACGCGAAGAGGCCGGGTGGCTTTTTTCACGCAGCTCCGTCCATGTTGATATACGACTCCATGCGCGCCCACATCACGCTGGTTTTTAATATATTATTAAAGTTTGACTGACCTATCTGACTGTTTTTTTGACATTCCTTTAGCGCAGTTAGATGCGGCTTATAACACGGGGCGGCTTATAGGTGGACAAAGTTTTGAAATATGCCGTTCATTGAAGGCGCGGCTTATAACCCAGGGCGCCTTATGGTGCGGAAAATACGGTACATTTAAACCAGTGTGGGTGGCACTCGGAGCAGCTGGGTAAAGTGCTTTGCCCAAGGACACAACGGCAGTGACTAGGTTGGCGGAAGCGGGGATCGAACCTGGAACCCTCAAGTTGCTGGCACGGCCGCTCTACCAACATGCAAACTCCACACAGAGATGCCCAAACGAAGCTCCTGACTTTGTGGCTTACATGCTAACTACTACACCACCGTCACATGTATGACCTGTATTTTCATTTTTGAATCTACAGTATTTGTGGTGAGTGCTAGTGACAATGTAACAACTTCAACACAATATTTAAACTAGGTCATTCAGCACAATTATAAACTAGGTGGACCGACACCAGCAGATGACATGGCACCCCAAACCATCACTGATGGTGGAAACTTTACACTAGACTTCAGGCAACGTGGATCCTGTGCCTCTCCTGTCTTCCTCCAGACTCTGGGACCTCGATTTCCAAAGGAAATGCAAAATTTGCATGGTTGGGTGATGGTTTGGGGTGCCATGTCATCTGCTGGTGTCGGTCCACTCTGTTTCCTGAGATCCAGGGTCAACGCAGCCGTCTACCAGCAAATTTTAGAGCATTTCATGCTTCCTGCTGCTGACCTGCTCTATGGAGATGGAGATTTCAAGTTCCAACAGGACTTGGCGCCTGCACACAGCGCAAAATCTACCCGTGCCTGGTTTACGGACCATGGTATTTCTGTTCTAAATTGGCCCGCCAACTCCCCTGACCTTAGCCCCATAGAAAATCTGTGGGGTATTGTGAAAAGGAAGATGCAGAATGCCAGACCCAAAAACGCAGAAGAGTTGAAGGCCACTATCAGAGCAACCTGGGCTCTCATAACACCTGAGCAGTGCCAGAAACTCATCGACTCCATGCCACGCCGCATTAACGCAGTAATTGAGGCAAAAGGAGCTCCAACCAAGTATTGAGTATTGTACATGCTCATATTTTTCATTTTCATACTTTTCAGTTGGCCAACATTTCTAAAAATCCCTTTTTTGTATTAGCCTTAAGTAATATTCTAATTTTGTGACACACGGAATTTTGGATTTTCATTTGTTGCCACTTCAAATCATCAAAATTAAATGAAATAAACATTTGAATGCATCAGTCTGTGTGCAATGAATAAATATAATGTACAAGTTACACCTTTTGAATGCAATTACTGAAATAAATCAAGTTTTTCAAAATATTCTAATTTACTGGCTTTTACCTGTATATCTCGATATTTTGCCTTAGCCTTGAATGAACACTTGATGCATATAATCACAGCAGTATGATGATTCTATGTGTCTACATTAAAACATTCTTCTTCATACTACATTAATATATGCTACTTTTAAACTTTCATGCAAAGAAGGAAATCACAACTAAAAAAAATCACTATTTTTTTCATACGGTGTTGATCTGGAAATGATTGCCTCGACATTTTGATGGTGTGGACGTGTGGCACCGAACAGAGGTATTGATGTGCGTAGTAAGCCCTCTTCCTTGTCTACCGGGTGACTTTTCAAATTATGCTACATACTAGCAGTGTAGCCGAGTGTCCTGGATTCGCCTATACAGTGTGCTTATCTAATAAAATAATAAACGGGAGACATTAGAGCAGGTTCGGTAGCCACCGCTTCTTTAATGTCAACATCACACACCTCCTTCCACAACCACACACACTCTACGTCACAGCCCTACGGCAACTCTGAAGGGACAAAACTCCTCCTCCTTACCTAACACACTCCGATAACTTGGGACACCCTGAACTGTTTGTTACAGCAGTAATGCTACTTTTTATAGCAACGCTTTTGCCCCACACTTGACAAATTACTGTTGTCTGTTCGACATATTCCCACTTGAAGCCAAACCACTGTCAGACGATGAAACCCTATGCTGTTTTTCTTAGGAATTGATTCTTCCTCCATTTGTTACCAGATTCGCACCTTCTTTCTCTTGTATTAGCGCTCGCACCACTCCGCTAGCACCACAGCTAATGTTACCTATGCTGCTACCTCTCTGCTCGGGGAGGGCGTATACGCATGTGACGTATGACGTGACAGTATGTGACGTGTGTAAGAAGCAGTGTTGGGTTAGTTACTGCAAAGCAGTAACTAGTTACAGTTACTAGTTACTTCATTTCAAAAGTAACTCAGTTACTAACTCAGTTACTTACACCAAAAAGTAATGCGTTACTGTGAAAAGTAACTATTTAGTTACTTCTTTTTTTCTTCTTTTTTTTTTTAAAGCTCCCATTAATGCCCTTTTAGCCTTCATTTCAGTACTGTTATTGCACTGGAGAATAATACAATGTGTTGATCAACTTGAAATACATTTGCATCACTGAACTCTGCTAAGCAATGTGGTCTACATACAACACACAAAGACAAAGATATGTTACAAAGGCCAATTTGTTTCTGGCCAGAACAAATTGACAAAACTATTTTAAATAGCTGCAACATAACGTACGTAAGTAACAAACAGCATAATAACAGCATAGATGTAAACCAAGAAAGGCACACACTACATACACAAAGCCTAACCAGGCATTTTCTTTACTGAGCAAAACTCTTTATTGTCGGCCATAAACACATCACCAAAACATTAGTAAAAAAAATGATATCTAGCAAAAGTGGTCATTTTCTGCAGTACAAACCAGACCAAAAGCAACTTTGTTATATCAACAGCAGCCGCTCGCTCTTTCTCACTTGCGCCAACACTTGCACATATGGCACTTAGCCAGTGATGCGTTTACAGCCACACAAAAAGTCGGACAACTCCAACACCACACATAAAGTGTAATTCCAGGTCGTTACACTATGATTTACCAATCAAATGTGTGCTTATTCTAGTGTCATTTATTAGGAATCTTAATTTATAAATATTAATCATTAAATGCTGTTAGTATATTAAATAAATACTAATACAAATATATTTTTTACAAACAGGAAGTTGCAGGAATGTACACATGATCCCCTGCTTACATCTCATTGTGCAACATGTGAATGTTTTAATGGGAACTAAATGAAAGGGGTACAAACTATTTCCAAAGCAGGACCTCCACCCAGACAAACAATACAAGTACACAGTTCATGAAAAACAATATTTGTTGTTATTGTCATTGTAAGTGGGCCTAAACACTTATATTAGAAATGGAAATGACTGCTGTCATTTGATTATAATAATAAGAGAATGTTGTCTGTCTATCTGTGTTGGCCCTGTGATGAGGGAGGGACTTGTCCAGGGTGTACCCTGCCTTCCGCCCGAATGCAGCTGAGATAGGCTCCTGCGACCCCGAAAGAGACAAGCGGTAGAAAATGGATGGATGGATGGAGATTTAACTTGTTATTTAGTCAGGTTTGGGACAGGTGTGCTGCTGGTGTAGCCACAGTGTGCACGTCTAAAGTTGCTCACATGGGCTCCACTCAATGCTCAGGGAGTTTTTGCGTTTGCTCACACACATGAAAAATTAGAGGGAACATTGATTGACAGAGTGTGTACCTTAATCCTTAAGTGGTGGAGGTGAAGTGGCATCAGAGTCTCTATCTCTCTTTACTAGCTTCGTCGAAGCATGTTGCTTATGTAGCTTGTTTCAGCAGATTTGAATTGCTGTTTTGGGCAGTAGATGGGATCTTTGATCCAAAGCACAATTTACATTTAACTAAAATGTTATTTTCTTTGTGCTCGACAAAAGAAAAGTAGTGAAAATATCTCCATGTTAGCAAACTCGACTTCTGGCTCCGCCATGATCAGACACGCCCCCCTCCCCTCCCTCCCTCCCTCTCCTCCCTCCCCACAGTCACACACACCCACACAGAGCGCATGTCTCTCTCTCTTCTCCGGCTTGTGACACAAGAAGAATCAGAACGATGACACAGCAGCGCTCCGATAAAACACACTTTATACTACATAAAAAGTAACGTAAAATAACGCAGTAACGCATCATGTAGTAACGGTAACTGAGTTACTGAATATAAAAAATAACGCGTTAGATTACTAGTTACCGCCGAAACTAACGGCGTTACAGTAACGCGTTACAGTAACGCGTTACTTTGTAACGCGTTAGTCCCAACACTGGTAAGAAGGTGTGCTTGCTGTCTGTGAGAAGGACAGACAAGACAGAGTGAGAAGAGCCTGTAGTGTAATGTCCGCAGCTAAAAGCAACTGCGTGAGAACGTATACTCGATATTGTAATTTTCTACATTGCACAGAGACAAACGCGCGATATATCGCGTATATCGATATATCGCCCAGCCCTAGTTTGATCATGTCAAGAATCCATACAATAGTTAATGTAGGATCATTATCGACACAACAAACACTGATATGATCTAACATGTACATTTAAATGCATTCATTATTGCCATTATATGCTAGCAATTATTTGACATCCTCACCGTGTTAGCGTCGTTCACAAACTCCCATTTGAAACCGAAACTGTAATATTTCAGCCTTGATAATTGATTACTTTTTTGGTACCTTCTTCCTGAGCTTCCTGAAGAGAGGTTTGAGGTAAGCCTCGGTCTGAGAGTGGGTGGCACTCGCCAGCTTGCCCTGAACGCTGCGCTTCACGTGGTCCTCACGACTGTTCAGATCTTTGGCCCACACGCCAAGAAGAAACTGGAAGCAAAGAGAGCGGCTGGTGACACCATCGACAAGAGGGCCCGAGCTATAATGAATAAAGCTGAAATAAGAGCACTCACACTGAGAAACTTGTCGATGACATCTTGGTCTCCATCGTCATCTCCTATGCCCAGAGCTCTGCCAAGAGTCTGCATGGACGACAATAAATAAATCATACAACATGTGAGTGTGCTTGACTTAAGTGTACCGCTTTAACTGGTTGACAACTAATAAGTTGTTAGGGTTTCCACTCGGGTTGTACGATATACCGGTACTAGTATAGTATCACGGTACTAATGAATCAAAAACGGTGCTATACTCTGTTTGAAAAGTACCGGTTTACCCATATTTTTTTAACGGTTATGACGGCGCACCATCGTCACGTCATGACATTGCTGGTTTTACGAGCAGAGGAGCATGTTCGGCAGCGCACACACAGAGTACTTACAAGCAGACACAGTGTGTAGACAGAAAAGGGAGAATGGACGCATTTTGGTCTAAAAATTTAAGATAAGGGTGAAGTTATAACACTGAAACACCCTCAGGAAGAGGGTGTTTCAGTGTTTCACTAGGCCACCTACTCAGTGGTTAGAGTGTCCGCCCTGAGACGGGTAGGTTGTGAGTTCAAATCCCGGCCGAGTCATACCAAAGACTATAAAAATGGGACCCATTACCTGCCTGCTTGGCACTCAGCATCAAGGGTTGGAATTGGGGGTTAAATCACCAAAAATGATTCCCGGGCGCGGCACCGCTGCTGCCCACTGCTCCCCTCACCTCCCAGGGGGTGATCAAGGGGACGGGTCAAATGCAGAGGACAAATTTCACCACACCTAGTGTGTGTGTGACAATCATTGGTACTTTAACTGAAACGCCCTCAGGAAGAGGTGCTTTAAGACATGGCTAGCTAGCTAGCAGCTAACATCCATCCACAGTATTTTAGCTACTTTTAAATCACTAATCCTTGTCTCCATGGCGACAAATAAAGTAAGTTTATTACAAGTATTATTATCACTGGAGGACAAGGAATAGCTAAACATGCTTCACTACACAACGTAGGAGGATACAATAGATCACCGGCGTCACCGCTAATAAAAGCTAGCGCTCCTAAATGTAAACAAATGCCATGGGTGGATCTACACCTGACATCCACTGTAATGATACCAAGTACAAGAGCATATCTAGTCGATACTACTATGATTACATCGATATTTTTTATCGTCACAAAATCTTTTTTCCTTTTTTAAAAATTCATATTATGTTTATAAAGTCCCAGGACACATGAGGACTTTGAATATGACCAATGTATGATCCTGTAACTACTTGGTATCGCATTGATACCTAAATGTGTGGTGTCATCCAAAACTAATGTAAAGTATCAAAGAAGAGAAGAATAAGTGATTATTACATTTTAACAGAAGTGTAGATAGAACATGTTAAAACAGAAAATGAGCAGATATTAACAGTAAATGAATAAAGTGGATTAATAATCCATTTGTACAGTTTGTCCCTCATAATGCAGACAAAATAATAGGTAGATAAATGACAATATGTTACTGCATACGTCAGCAGACTAATTAGGAGTCTTTGTTTGTTTACTTACTACTAAAAGACAAGTTGTCGAGTATGTTCACTATTTTATTTAAGGACTAAATTACAATAATAAACATACGTTTCATGTACCCTAAGATTGCTTGTTCAAATAAAGACAATAATGACATTTTTTGTGGTCACCTTTATTTAGAAGGGCTGCGAATCTTTGAGTGTCCTACGATTCGATTCAATATAGATTCTTGGGGTCACGATTCGATTATAAATCGATTTTTTCGATTCAACGCGATTCTCGATTCAAAAACGATATTTTTCCGATTCAAAACAATTCTCTACTCATTCAATACATAGGCTTTCAGCAGGATCTACACCCAGTCTGCTGACATGCAAGCAGAGTAGTAGATTTTTGTAAAAAGCTTTTATAATTGTAAAGGACAATGTTTTATCAACTGATTGCAATAATGTAAATTTGTTTTAACTATTAAATGAACCAAAAATATGACTTATTTTATCTTTGTGAAAATATTGGACACATTGTGTTGTCAAGCTTATGAGATGCGATGCAAGTTCATTTTTTATTTTTTTTTATTTTATGTCTAATGATAATGTCAATGAGGGATTTTTAATCACTGCTATATTGAAATTGTTACTAATATTGATACTGTTGTTGATAATATTCATTTTTGTTTCAACACTTTTGGATTGTTCTGTGTCGTGTTTGTGTCTCCTCTCAATTGCTCTGTTTATTGCTGTTCTGAGTGTTGCTGGGTCGAGTTTGGCTTTGGAATTGGATTGCATTGTTATGGTATTGCTGTGTATTGTTTTGTTGGATTGATTAATAAAAAAAATAAATAAATAAAATAAAAAGATTTTTGAAAAATGAGAATCGATACTGAATCGTACAACGTGAGAATGGCGATTTGAATTTGTATAGATTTTTTCCCACACCCCTATTAATTAGTATCGAAAAGTATCAAAATACATTTTGGTACCGGTACCAAAATATTGGTATTGGGACAACCCTATTTTGGAGAGGTCTTGAAGCTTCTTCTCCTCTAATCTTCCTGTTTTGTCCGCAACTCATACTTGCCAACCCTCCCGGATTTTCCGGGAGACTCCCGAAATTCAGCGCCTCTCCTGAAAACCTCCCGGGACAAATTTTCTCCCGAAAAACTCCCGAAATTCAGGCGGACCTGAGTGACAACACACAACAACAGTGTCTACCGTAAAGCAGTTCGTCTGCCGTAAACAGCAATGTTGTGACACTTTTAAACAGGACAATACTGCCATCTACTGTACATGCATATGTGACCCACCCATAATGTGTCACATTTTTGTGTTGATTTATTTATTTTATTTTGTGGTTTGAATTCGTTTTTGGAGCTGTCATTACACATTTATCAGTATTCACATTGGTCAGTAGGGGGCAGTAGGGCGTTTCTTCCCAATTGAATGCTATCACCTGCAGACCGGAAGTGTCTTGTCATTCTGATGAGCGCGACCAGTCTGTGAACAATTGAAACGTCCTGTGTGCTTTTTCCTCTTGTATAACAGGTTAGTTTTGGTGAATCAACTCACTGAATAATATCCATGTGATCTTTATAAGTTTAAGTACACTTTCTGATGGTGGAGCCTAACTCTAAAGTGTTTGTGAGTTGTAGTTTGTAAATGAACACTGAAATTCAAGTATTTATTTTATTTATATATGTATGTATGTATGTATGTACATATATATATATATATATATATATATATATATATATATATATATATATATATATATATATATATATATATATAGCTAGAATTCACTGAAAGTCAAGTATTTCTTATATATATATATATATATATCTTAACCACGCCCACAACCACGCCCCCCGCCCCACCCCCGACCCCCACCTCCCGAAATCGGAGGTCTCAAGGTTGGCAAGTATGCCGCAACTTGAAAAAATTGCTTAACTGTTTGCGTCTTTCGGGAAAAGTGAGGGTGGTCAATGGTGATATGCAGTACCTCCAGTTCTTCTATGGTGGTGTTCTCTTCATGCACTTTGAGGTCATGTTGCGTGTCCACCTCTCCAGGCTCTGTCCCGCCGACAATTTCATTTAAGTACTGCGCGTCAATCTTGTCCATGGCAGTCTTCAGGTCATTCCTCAAACCCTAAGAAACAGGAAGTGGCCAACAATACTGTGTAAGCTGATCAAAGGGGTTAACAGGAGTGGGGGGGGTTTTACGGAGAAAGTGGAACACTGCAAAGTGTCCTGAGGCCTACCTTGTTTACTTCCGGAGTCAGAATCTCAATCTTCCGCAGTCGTTGGAAGGCGTCATAGTCGGACTCTGCGTACAGTCTGACCGGCTCGCCTCGTTCTCTCAGTCGCCGAATGACCTAATCAAACACATTTGTTCACTGTTGACGACTAAACCATCTCACGTGGGACTGATTTTACAACCTTGACACCAAGATCCCGCCTTTAGGGATGACGTAAAGATAAACAGCATTAATGATAAATGCAGTACGTTTTAAATTAAAATGATCTAAAAAGTGATTGATATCACTTTGTAAACTCACGGACCAACTAAATTCTAACATGAATAAAAGACACAAAAATTCAAAAACATACCCCACGCTATACTGTTGGATAAGCTAAGAGCAATCTGATTTGATAAAACCTCATCGAGCTGGATGCAATCTTACTTGGAGGGGAGGTGAACGGAACCGTGCCCCCCCCCCCCTCTCAGTAAGCTGTGGAGTCCCCCAAGGCAGTATATTAGGGCCTTTACTGTTCCTAATATACGTAAACGACATGTCATCAGCATGCAACTGTGAATTGTTCCTGTTTGCGCATGACTCGGCCCTGCTGGTATCCGACAAGGACAAATGACAGGTGGAAAAAATACTCAGTGCCGAACTCTGTAGAATTTGCACCTGGCTCGCTGACGATAAGCTATCCATACACTTAGGTAAAACGGAATCCATCTTATTTGGGTCCCAAAATCAACCTTAAGAAAGTCAGTGACTTCACTGTTAAAGTGGGATGACATTGTTATCACCAGGAAAGATGAGGTCACCTACCTAGGCTCCATTCTAGAGGCTAATCTTTCCTGTGATAAAATGGCAACCAAGGTCATCAAAAAGGTCAACCAACGAACAAAATTTCTCAACAGAATCTCCTCTCTGGTCAACAAAAGCACCATGAAGATTCTAGCGGGAACTCTCATTCAACCCTCTTTCGACTACGCATGCACCTCCTGGTACCCTAGCACCTCCAAAACCCTCAAATCTAGACTCCAAACATCCCAGAACAAGCTAGTCAGATTACTTCTAGACCTCCACCCCAGATCACACCTCACTCCTACCCACTTCTCCAAAGTAGGCTGGCTCAGGGTGGAGGACAGAGTCAAACAACAATCTATAAAATTCGCTACACCTCCCTGATACCGAAGTACATGTCAAACTACTTCCATAACGTAAATGACCGCCATAACCACGACACCAGGGGGAGCTCCACAAACAACGTCAAGCCCAGATTCCGATCTAACAAAGGTCTTAACTCATTCTCCTTCTATGCCACATCAATATGGAATGCACTCCCAACAGGTGTAAAAGAGAGTGCATCTCTATCCTCCTTCAAAACCGCACCAAAAGAACACCTCCAGCCTAGCAACTACAACCCTAGCCTAACCCCCTCCTCCCACCACATCCACCTCCCCAGATTGTAAATAATCAAATGTAAATAATCAAATGTAAATACTTGTTCTTATGCTTTCTGAGCTCACTATGTTCACTGCTCGCTGTACATATCCTACAAAGTGAGACCTACACTGTTACAATGTCCATTTCTCTGATGATATAATTGTTGATGACTGAAGTATGCTGATAGCAACCCAACCCCTCCACTTCCCACCCCCCGGATTGTAAATAATGTAAATAATTTAATGTATATACTCTGATGATTAACTTGTGTGATGACTGTATTATGCTGATAGCATACCTGCCAACTTTTGAAATCAGAAAAACCTAGTAGCCAGGGTCTAGGGGCCGCAGGCCCCGGTAGGTCCAGGACAAAGTCCTGGTGGGGGGGTTCCTTCGCCCCCCGACGCAAAATGATTATTAGCATTCAGACAGGTTAAAATGTTGCTAAAACCATCACTTTTCTATCAGTCACAGTGACTTTTCAAAACAAAAATATTACAGCAAAAATCATATGGGTTGATTGACATGTTTATTCTGTAAGCTAACTTCAATAGTTTGAAATTATTTTGACAGTTAATGCCAGTTATCCTGTCAACCTTTCACAAGACTTAAATTTGTTAATTGAAAGTATAAACAGTATAAACACTTTTTACAGTAAACAAATGGTAAAACAGTACTAAACAATTCCATAAAAAAAAAATGGTGTCATTATTAACTTTCTGTCCAAGCTTGTATAATCTACTGCCTTGTTCAATTGTAAAAAATATTCTGTGCCTAAAATTCACATTTCTATCACAATTATCATACTGTAAACATGGTAAGCTAACTTCATTAAAATTAATAGTCCTGTCAATAGCATGGAATTACAATTCAAATGTAGTTTTTTTGTAAGCCTTTCAAAAGAATTCAAAATATGAAAAATGAATGAAAATTAATTTAAGCCATCAGACACTTGAAAAGTGGCACATCACATCTCTAATGTAATCATTTGAACTTTTCAACAGAAATAGCACTGCAAAAATATTAAGGACATACTTCTGTATTTTGGTAGTTATGCTGTCAACATTTAAGAAGAATCTGTTTGGGCGACGAAAAACGTTGAAAGTTTTCCACTTGTATCGCTAGCAACGGCATTAGACTTGTGTTTTTTTTTTGTCCCAACGTGGTCTTTTACATCGCTAATTCCTCCGTGTCCGATCGAAAAATCTTGTCTGCACAAGGTGCAATTCGCGTAGTTTTCACCCTTTTTGGAACGGATAATTATTCCCGGATAGGCTTTTGAATATTCTTCACGGAATGACTGCAGTTTTCTTTTCGGCTTAAGACTCGTTTGCGATTTTTCTCCGGCTGATTCCATGATCGTTCGCTCGTTTGGAAACAATGGCAACTGGTGCCTCGTGCTTGGCAGCGGTGCTATAAATAGCCTCGCGCATGGCATTCGGAATGGCTCGATAGGATGTTACGGGAAGCAGTGTCGATTGTCATTGTTGTTACGCGATTTCGTGAATAAAACTTTAAAAAAAAATTATTTTTTTTAATTAATGAAAAACTGTATTTTTTATCACTGCAACCGTAACCCGGAATAGGTTGATGAAAACCGTACTAATTACGGGAAAACCGGAGTAGTTGGCAGGTATGTGATAGTATATATTTGTACCATGAATTGATTAACATGAACCCCGACTTAAACAAGTTGAAAAACTTATTCGGGTGTTACCATTTAGTGGTCAATTGTACGGAATATGTTCTGTACTGTGCAATCTACTAATAAAAGTTTCAATCAATCAATCAAACCCACCCATCTGAAGTTGTATAAACATGTTGCTGTCTGAGAAAGTCAGCTATTCAATTGTGCTCTTTTAGCACAGACTGATTGTTAATCTCTCCTCAGAGGAATATGACACTAACAGAGGACGAAAACTCTCCTGACATCACTTCAAACAGAATCGTTTACCATTTTAAAAACACTCAAAAACCTTTACACATTAAAACAGAAAAAGAGAAAGATAATTAAACCACCCCACAAAAAAATAATAGGGCTCTTGAAGAGGAACTGCACTTTTTGGGGGGGAATTTTGTCTATCGTTCACAATCCTTACGTAAGACAAGAACATGTTTGTATTTCTTTTTTTTTACATATTCTAGATTGTAACTAAACGTTAGCAAAAGTCAGCTAACAATGGAGCCATTGAGAGTTGCTCTGTTAAATGCTCTAAATCAGTGGTCCCCAACCACCGGGCCACGGCCCGGTATTGGTCCGTGGATCGATTGGTACCGGGCCGCACAAAAATAAAAAATGAATAAATAAAATAAAAATATTTTTTATTTATTAAATCAACATAAAAAACACAAGATACACTTACAATTAGTGCACCAACCCAAAAAACCTCCCTCCCCCATTTATACTCATACACACTTATTCACACAAAAGGGTTGTTTCTTTCTGTTATTAATATTTCTGGTTCCTACATTATATATCAATATATATCAATACAGTCTGCAAGGGATACAGTCCGTAAGCACACATGATTGTATTTCTTTATGACAAAAAAAATAAAAATAAAAATAAAAATGTCAGTGTTTTTCAACCACTGTGAGACACAGTCTGGTGTGCCGTGGGAGAATATCTAATTTCACTTATATGGGTTAAAAATATTTTTTGCAAACCAGTAATTATAGTCTACAAATGATGTGTTGTTGTTGAATGTCGGTGCTGTCTAGAGCTCGGCAGAGTAACCGTGTAATACTCTTCCATATCAGTAGGGGCAGCCGTTAGCTAATTGCTTTGTAGATGTCGGAAACAGCGGGAGGCAGAGTGAAGGTAAAAAAGTGTCTAATGCTTTAACCAAAATAAACAAAAGGTGAGTGCCCCTAAGAAAAGGCATTGAAGCTCAGGGAAGGCTATTCAGAACAAAACTAAAACTGAACTGGCTACAAAGTCAACAAAAACAGAATGCTGGACGATAGCAAAGACTTACTGTGGAGCAAAGACGGCGTCCACAATGTACATCCAAACATGACATGACAATCAACAATGTCCCCACAAAGAAGGATAAAAACAACTGAAATATTCTTGATTGCTAAAACAAAGTAGATGCGGGAAATATCGCTCAAAGGAAGACATGAAACTGCTCCAGGAAAATACCAAAAAAAAGAGGAAAAAGCCACCAAAATAGGAGCGCAAGACAAGAACTAAAACACTACACACAGGAAAACAGCAAAAAAGTCAAAATAAGTCAGGGTGTGATGTGACAGGTGGTGACAGTACACCTAGTTTGACATAAGAGCTATATTGATGCATGCTTGGTTATGCTTTAAAGTCATATCCAACAATTGCGACAACGACTTTTTACTGTCAACTAAATTTCATTTTTTAATGATTTCTGCTGGTGGTGTGCCTCCGCATTTTTTCAACGCAAAAAATGTGCCTTGGCTCAAAAAAGGTTGAAAAACACTGCTGTATGTCATGTAGTACCGTATTTTTCGGACTATAAGTCGCAGTTTTTTTTCATAGTTTGGCCGGGGGTGCGACTTATACTCAGGAGCGACTTGTGTGTGAAATTATTAACACATTAGCGTAAAATATCAAATAATATGATTTAGCTCATTCACGTAAGAGACTAGACGTATAAGATTTCATGGGATTTAGCGATTAGGAGTGACAGATTGTTTGGTAAACGTATAGCATGCATACCTGCCAACTTTTGAAATCAGAAAAACCTAGTAGCCAGGGTCCAGGGGCCACAGGCCCCGGTAGGTCCAGGACAAAGTCCTGGTGGGGGGTCCAGGTTCGCCCCCCGACGCAAAATGATTGATTGCATTCAGACAGGTTAAAATGTTGCTAAAACCATCACTTTTCTATCAGTCACAGTGACTTTTCAAAACAAAAATATTACAGCAAAAATCATATGGGTTGATTGACATGTTTATTCTGTAAGCTAACTTCAATAGTTTGAAATTATTTTGACAGTTAATGCCAGTTATCCTGTCAACCTTTCACACGACTTCAATTTGTTAATTGAAAGTATAAACAGTATAAACACTTTTTACAGTAAACAAATGGTAAAACAGTACTAAACAATTCCATTAAAAAAAAATGGTGTCATTATTAACTTTCTGTCCAAGCTTGTATAATCTACTGCCTTGTTCAATTGTAAAAAATATTCTGTGCCTAAAATTCACATTTCTATCACAATTATCATACTGTAAACATGGTAAGCTAACTTCATTAAAATTAATAGTCCTGTAAATAGCATGGAATTACAATTCAAATGTAGTTTTTTTGTAAGCCTTTCAAAAGAATTCAAAATATGAAAAATTAATGAAAATTAATTTAAGCCATCAGACACTTGAAAAGTGGCACATCACATCTCTAATGTAATCATTTTAACTTTTCAACAGCAATAGCACTGCAAAAATATTAAGGACATACTTCTGTATTTTGGTAGTTATGTTGACAACATTTAACAAGATTTCTTCAACTTGGACTTGAAAGCATAAATAGTAGAAACACTTTTAACAGTATAACAGTAATAAACAATTCCAATAGATAACATTGGTGTCATTACCTTTTTGTTTGCTCAATTATTGCCTCCGTAAATAAAACTTTGGCATTTATCACATCCAAAGAATCTGTTTGGGCGACGAAAAACGTTGAAAGTTTTCCACTTGTATCGCTAGCAACGGCATTAGACTTGTGTTTTTTTGTCCCAACGTGGTCTTTTACATCGCTAATTCCTCCGTGTCCGATCGAAAAATCTTGTCTGCACAAGGTGCAATTCGCGTAGTTTTCACCCTTTTTGGAACGGATAATTATTCCCGGATAGGCTTTTGAATATTCTTCACGGAATGACTGCAGTTTTCTTTTCGGTTTAAGACTCGTATGCGATTTTTCTCCGGCTGATTCCATGATCGTTCGCTCGCTTAGAAACAATGGCAACTGGTGCCTCGTGCTTGGCAGCGGTGCTATAAATAGCCTCGCGCATGGCATTCGGAATGGCTCGATAGGAAGTTACGGGAAGCAGTGTCGATTGTCATTGTTGTTACGCGATTTCGTGAATAAAACTTTAAAAAAAAATTTTAAAAAATTAATTAATGAAAAACCGTATTTTTTATCACTGCAACCATAACCCGGAATAGGTTGATGAAAACCGTAATAATTACAGGAAAACCGGAGTAGTTGGCAGGTATGTAAGACGTATAAGATTTCATGGGATTTAGCGATTAGGAGTGACAGATTGTTTGGTAAACGTATAGCATGTTCTATATGTTATAGTTATTTGAATGACTCTTACCATAATATGTTACGTTAACATACCAGTTGGTTATTTATGCCTCATATAATGTACATTTATTCAGCCTGTTGTTCACTATTCTTTATTTATTTTAAATTGCCTTTCAAATGTCTATTCTTGGTGTTGGATTTTATCAAATAAATTTCCCCCCAAAATGCGACTTATATATGTTTTTTTCCTTCTTTATTATGCATTTTCGGCCGGTGCGACTTATACTCCGGAGCGATTTATAC
Organism: Nerophis lumbriciformis; assembly: GCF_033978685.3. NCBI lineage: Eukaryota > Metazoa > Chordata > Actinopteri > Syngnathiformes > Syngnathidae > Nerophis > Nerophis lumbriciformis. The sequence continues at coordinate 49,297,869 of NC_084555.2, read as the reverse complement.
TCCGAACAATACGGTACATTCACAACCACATGTGTCATTTATACATTTTGCTCATTTTAATTATACGGCAGCGTATTCATTTCACACGCGTCACAAGGTTCGCTTTGTCCCTCACCTCTTGTCGCGACAGTGTCATTGGCAGCTTCTCTTCTGTCAGCTCCAGCTCCAGTCCTGGATTAGCTGAGGTGGACGCTTCGTCCTCTTCCTTTTTGTCAATCTTCGGGACAAATGGGGAAAACTCAAGTTAGTAGAGCAAAAGAGAGATTTTTATTAGGGTTCAATAATGCTTTCATTCAACAAAGTTCATTAAAAAGCAAATGTGTTCCCAGGATTGAAGAGGCCGTATTTTCCCAGTGATAAGTGGAACAGCACAGATCCACATGCATATCTTACCTGTCATGTCCAGTAGGAGGAGGACACAAAGTCCCAAATATTATAATGGTGTTTACAATGTCACACTTGTAGTCTTTTTACAGCACAAAGTACTTCATCATGCTTCTATAAATGCATGCATCACTGCTCTTTTAGCCAATCATGACAATTAAGGAACACAATCTCATTAAAAAAAAAAGCTTTTCAAATCAGATATATCAGTGTGTTTGCAAAGCGTGACATCCATCACAGGCTGAACATGGAGCAAAAGCACAAAAGAAAAAAAGCTGCAGTCAAAAAGTAGTTTTGTAACACAAATATGCCCCATTTCAATGTAGCACCCATGCTGAACAGCACACTGGAAATGTGTCCTCAGTTGGGTTTATGTCTTCTGTTCCTTGTTGTCTTTTTCATTGGTCTTCTTTGCATGTGCCGGGAAATAAGTTGTGTAATAATGTCAGCATCGTGTCACTAGCTCAGTACGAAAAGAATACACCAGACCTGGGCAAAGTAGGGCCCGCGGGCCACATGCGGACCATTAACATTTTCAATCCGGCCCGCCGGACGTTCTACATCATTTTTTTTTTTAGACCTTTAACATCAAAAAGTGTATTTGCCATTATGATGTTTTTAAATGACTAAGTCTTGAACTATAGAAAGTATTTCAATGGTTGAAATCTGCACTTTTGGGTGTTATAGGAGTTATTAGGGTAATCTAGCTCAGACCAGGACCAAAGCAGAGTGGGCGGGGCTTGTTTTCAGCCCCAAACACATGTGTCAGGAACAGATGTGGAAGCACATTTTTACAACTAATTTCTGCCTAATAGTGATAATATATCATATTGTTGGTGTTTATTACACATTGCATTCATATTTTGCTGTTTGTTACATTTTTGTTGCGTTTTGCTTGATTGTAAAAGATACCCAACTATGGAGGAGCTGGTCTGAGAAGTATAAGATGTTGTTAATATTCACTCTTTTATTGTTCATAGTTAATATCGTAAATCCCACTTCTTTATTTTAGTGTACATTTTGGGTGTTATTGGAGTTATTAGGGTAACGTAGGTCACAGCAGCTCAGACCAGGAACAAAGCAGAGTGGGCGGGGCTTGTTTTCAGCCCCAAACACATGTGTCAGAAACAGATGCGGAAGCAGATTTTTACAACAAAGTTCTGCATAAAAATGATAATATATCATATTGTAGGTGTATATTACACTTTGCGTTCATATATTGCTGTTTGTTACATTTTTGTTGTGTTTTGCTTGATTGTAAAATATGTCTATGGAGGAGCTGGTCTGAGAAGTAAAAGATGTTGTTAATATTCAGTCTGTTATTGTTCATAGTTAATATTGTAAATCCCACTTCTTTATTTTAGTGTACATTTTGGGTGTTATTGGAGTTATTCGGGTAACGTAGGTCACAGCAGCTCAGACCAGGAACAAAACAGAGTGGGCGGGGCTTGTTTTCAGAGCAGCCAGCCCCAAACACATGTGTCAGGAACAGATGCGGAAGCAGATTTTTACAACAAAGTTCTGCATAAAAGTGATAATATATCATATTGTAAGTGTTTATTATATTTTGCGGTTTGTAAAATTGTTGCTGTTTGTTACATTTTTGCTGTTTGTTGCATTTTTGTTGCGTTTTGATTGATTGTAAAAGATGTCTGGAGGAGCTGGTCCGAGAAGTAAAAGATGTTCATATGTTGTTAATATTCAGCGTTTTATTGTTCATAGTTAATCAGAATCAGAAATACTTTAATAATCCCCGAGGGGAAATTAAGATTTTCAAAATATTGTAAATCCCACTTTCTTTATTTTCATGTACATTTTTGGGTGTCCCGTTCAGTAAAAAACTGTAAAATTCAATTATGTTTTTTTGAGGTAGTCTGTCATAACTTTTGTAGAACTCTATGGGACATTGGGACTTTTGGTATTAGTGTTCCTGGAAAAAAAAGGGAGCCAAACACACATACTGTACAGTTAAATGTGTATATATCATTTATACACACATACTGTACAGCTAAATGTGTATACAGTAGGGGTGTAACGGTAAACAAAAATTTCGGTTCGGTACGTACCGCGGTTTAGAGGTCACGGTTCGGTTCATTTTCGGTACAGTAAGAAAACAACAAAATATACATTTTTTGGTTATTTATTTACCAAATTTGTAAACAATGGCTTTATCCTTTTAACATTGGTAACACTATAATAATTCTGCCCACGTTAATCAACATTAAACTGCCTCAAGTTGTTGGTCAGATTAAATAAAATGACAAAACTTTTCTTCTACATATAAAAAGTGCAACATTAGACAGTTTCAAGTCAACTCATCATGCTTAATTTATTACAGCATTTGGGAAGCCTGTAGTTGATTGTGATTATGTAAATGTTATATTTTTATCAACATGTGAGAGCAGGGACCCTGCCATTCAAAACTAGGCTGCTCCTATACTAGTGATTTATGTAACTATAGCTGAAAAATGGTACAGTAGCAATAGGAGAGACTATTCATCCCTGAACACCATGGAGTTCATATACCGGTAGGCTTTATGATGCACTTACATTATTATATCAACTATCAGAGACAGAAACTCTTCATTTAACATAATGTCATTTTTTGCTGCTTCAACACAGCTCAATCAACACAGAAAAAGGTAAAGTGAAATAACAGACAGACAGGGCTTTGCTGTCTGTAACACACACACACCTCAAAATGAGCTAACGTTACGCTAAGAGCGAATTAGCCTTCACCTCAAGCTAGGACTGCGAGCGAGCTGAGCTGCCGTTTTTGTTTCGAGAACGTCAACGGGCTCATAGTGATGTTACTAGTAGTTGACAGGGAGGTGTTTATTATAATTTGGGGAGAGTCCGCTACCTGATGCTTACCTGCTAAACACCTACCTGCTCGACACTGGAGCACTGACTCCATGCACTCTGAATATGCACTGCTGATTGGCTGTTACCGCTCTGTTTGTAACCAATCAGATGGTTGTGTGGGTGGGACAATGCTGGGTGCTGTGTAGAGGGCTGACAGAAAAAGAGGCAGAACGAAGCGGAGCAGCTTGTTAAGACTTCAGCTTATGCGGCTACTTAATATGTTCGTGTGGAAACTCGTTTGGTACACCTCCGAACGGAACCCAAACGCCCGTATCGAAACGGTTCTATACAAATACACGTACCGTTACACCCCTAGTATACAGTATATCATTTATACACACATACTGTACAGCTAAATGTGTATATATCATTTATACACACATACTGTACAGCTAAATGTGTATATATCATACCTGCCAACTTTTGAAATCAGAAAAACCTAGTAGCCAGGGTCCAGGTAGGTCCAGGACAAAGTCCTGGTGGGGGGTTGAGGCTTCGCCCCCCGACGCAAAATGATTATTAGCATTCAGACAGGTTAAAATGTTGCTAAAACCATCACTTTTCTATCAGTCACAGTGACTTTTCAAAACAAAAATATTACAGCAAAAATCATATGGGTTGATTGACATGTTTATTCTGTAAGCTAACTTCAATAGTTTGAAATTATTTTGACAGTTAATGCCAGTTATCCTGTCAACCTTTCACAAGACTTCAATTTGTTAATTGAAAGTATAAACAGTATAAACACTTTTTACAGTAAACAAATGGTAAAACAGTACTAAACAATTCCATTTAAAAAAAAAATTGGTGTCATTATTAACTTTCTGTCCAAGCTTGTATAATCTACTGCCTTGTTCAATTGTAAAAAATATTCTGTGCCTAAAATTCACATTTCTATCACAATTATCATACTGTAAACATGGTAAGCTAACTTCATTAAAATTAATAGTCCTGTCAATAGCATGGAATTACAATTCAAATGTAGAAATTATTTTTTATTTGATTTATTGTTTATGTAATAAAAGATTTACTTAAAATTGTATGTTTTGTGAGTTTTTGTATGCTACGAACTGTACTTACCGGCGATGTAAACCGAAGGAGACATTTCCGTAATGAAAGCTGCAACACCCTTTTTAGATCCCATCATCACTGCAGCATTATCGGCAGCAAAGCAAACCAAATTCTGCCAAGGAATTTCGTTTGAGTCTATTTCTTCCGCGAGTATTTTGTAAATGTTTTCGCCTGTGGAAGCCGTATTGCATTCCCTCAAAGACAGAAGTACTGACAATACTTTTCCAATGTCGTCATCGAAATATCGAACACAAATGGGGTACAGTTTTACATCGTCATAATCGGTGCTGCCGTCGGTCGACATGCTAAATGGTTCCGTCTTCATGACATCGGCGATACTTTTTGAGGATTCTGTTCCAAGACACTGAATAATGTTTGATGTTTTGGTTCGACCACATCCATATTTTTTGGCGATTTTCGAGTCGGGAAACATTTTCCGAAATAACTGTCCCATGTGATCAGCCAGTGCGATTGGAAGTCCATGCTCAATTATTGCCTCCGTAAATAAAACTTCGGCATTTATCACATCCAAAGAATCTGTTTGGGCGACGAAAAACGTTAAAAGTTTTCCACTTGTATCGCTAGCAACGGCATTAGACTTGTGTTTTTTTGTCCCAACGTGGGACATCTTGTCTGCACAAGGTGCAATTCGCGTAGTTTTCACCCTTTTTGGAACGGATAATTATTCCCGGATAGGCTTTTGAATATTCTTCACGGAATGACTGCGGTTTTCTTTTCGGCTTAAGACTCGTTTGCGATTTTTCTCCGGCTGATTCCATGATCGTTCGCTCGTTTGGAAACAATGGCAACTGGTGCCTCGTGCTCGGCAGCGGTGCTATAAATAGCCTCGCGCACAGCATTCGGAATGGCTCGATAGGAAGTTACGGGAAGCAGTGTCGATTGTCATTGTTGTTACGCGATTTCGTGAATAAAACTTTTTTTAAAAAAATTTTTTTTAATTAATGAAAAACCGTATTTTTTATCACTGCAACCGTAACCCGGAATAGGTTGATGAAAACCGTACAAATTAAAGCTGCAAGCAGCATTGGTCGGGCCCGCGTATTTGGCAGGTGCTAGTCCTAAGTGTCCCAATACTTTTGTCAAGTTTTAGTCCCAAGTGTCCCAATACTTTTGTCAAGTTTTAGTCCCAAGTATCCCAATACTTTTGTCCAGTTTTCGGCCTAAATGTCCCAATACTTTTGTCCAGTGGTAGTCATAAGTGTCCCAATACTTTTGTCTACTTTTAGTCCGAAGTGTCCCAAGACTTTTGTCTAGTGTACCTACCTTGTCTGCATTGTGTGGGCACGCTGGTGCTTCCTGCTTTTAAGCAGCCATCTTGAGAAAAGAGCAGCGCAGCAGCATCAGCGCAGCAGCATCAGCGCAGCGGATCTTTGAAGGCTCATAAAATCAAAACCGGAGCAGTTATAAAAATTATTTCGATAACTTTTATTTGGAAGGGTTCAATCTCTCTCCTGTGTTAGTTTGAAGCCGAAACGACAAACACGCTCAGAGGAGATAATGTTTGAAGAGAAGTGACCGGTTTATAAAAAAAATGTGTTTTTAAAGGGAAATTGCAAACTTCCTGTTGATTTTTGCTGAGGGTTGTCAATCTATGAAAAGTAGGTCTAAGTGAGACCTACATAGAGGTTTTTGTTTCATGTCTCTCTGACTTTCCCAGTGGGAGTTACAGGGAGTTTTGTCATGTTTTTCTTCCGAGGAGCAGTTTTTTCTGCGTTTTATTAAAAAATTGCGGTAGAGCACAATTTTGAGATTTGGGGTTAGGTTTTTTCATTAAATCACAATTTTAGCCAGTCCTGATGTGTGTGTTCAGTTTAGTGAGTTTTGAAGCATGTTAAGGGGGTCAAATTACAGCTCAAAGAGGCAAAAGTGACTGTTTTTAGTACTTTTTTGTCTTGAAGGGGGAATTGCCAACTTCCTGTTGATTTTTGCCCGAGAATATACTATTATGAAATCTAGGTCTAAGTCACACCTACATAAAGGTTTTTGTTTCATGTCTCTCCAACCTTCCTAGTGGGAGTTACAGGCAGTCTAGTTTTTTTTTTCGTAGGGGGCGCTAGAGCGCAATTTTGAGTTTTGAGGTTTGGTTTTTTTGATAAAAAAATTTGCCGTATATTACTGATGTGTGTGTAAAATTTGGTGAGTTTTGAAGTATGTTAAGGGGGTCAAATTACAGCGTAAAGTTGCGGAAAAATAATAATAACTCGTTTTTTTTTCTTCTAGGGGGCGCTAGAGCGCAATTTGGGGTTTTGAGGTTTGGTTTTTTGATAAAAAGTTTTGCCGTATATTACTGATGTGTGTGTAAAATTTGGTGAGTTTTGAAGTATGTTAAGGGGGTCAAATTACAGCGCAAAGTTGAGGAAGAAAAATAATAATAAAGAATAAAACCTTACAAATTCAATAGGCCCTTATGTCCCATTGCATAAGGACTCCCACAGGGAGTCCTTATGCAATGGGCCATGCGGGCCCTAATAATAATAATAATAAGAAAGAATAAAACCTTACAAATTCAATGGGTCCTTATGTCCCATTGCATAAGGACTCCTGCAATGGGCCATGCGGGCCCTAATTACGGGAAAACCGGAGTAGTTGGCAGGTATGATATATCATTTACACACACAGACTGTACAGCTAAATGTGTATATATCATTTATACACACATACTGTACAGCTAAATGTGTATATATCATTTACACACACATACTGTACAGCTAAATGTGTATATATCATTTATACACACATACTGTACAGCTAAATGTGTACCGTATATATCATTTATACACACATACTGTACAGCTAAATGTGTATATATCATTTACACACACATACTGTACAGCTAAATGTGTATATATCATTTATACACACATAGGCCCCCCCAGACACTTTTTTTCTCTCAATGTGGCCCCCCCGAGTCCAAATATTTGCCCAGCTCTGGTATACACACTGACATTGGTGGGCTTCCAGGGGGAAGACAACATTCTTACACTGTCTGTTGCAGGTGGAAAAAAGGCACCAAGGAAGTAGAAGCATTAGGACATACAGTGTGAGGGGGGAAAAAGAAAAATCATATTTTTGTATTCATGCAATCCTGTCGGCTACTTTCACTGTTGCAAGCCCATACCTGGCTGTCAGGAGACTCTCTCTGAACCTACAGGTGCAGGCGGCAGGTTGAGGAGAAACAGCACAGTGAAGACAGAAACAAACACTAAGGTCTGAACTTGTCACCTCCTTCCCTATGCGTGGCTCAAATGTGACATCACACTGAACACAAGTGAAATGTATTTGTGTGTAAAGGAAAGCAAAATGAAGCCATCAACCTTATAGCCACATCTTTTGTAGTAGTCCTCCTGCTCCTTGCGTGCGAGGTCGGCTCTCTTGAAGAACTTTTTGGAGCCCTGGAAACAAAACACGGGAACAGAAAGGGTCATTCTTCGTGTCACAGGGGCATGTATACTCACTGGACACTTTATTAGGCACACCTGAACAACCCACTGGGGTTTTTTTTTGCTTGTATCAAATATCTTTCACACACAAATGTGTGCGCCGTTTAGTCAAAACAAAGAGCAGAAGAATATTATTACATAGTGTCAGAATAATTGTACCTAAGTTATCACAAAACTTTGTGTTTCCATGAGTTCCCGGTGAGCAGACAAAAGCTGTCTTTGATCTTACCAAGGAAAAGGCTTGTAAAGCTCCACTGTGTACGATGGGAAGCGACATGAAGGTGTCGGTTTCTTTGATCTATTGTAATCCACAGGGAGATCTTGTCTTGACCCGAGATCTACAAAGCGGAGAGGAAGCAGGACCTGACGCAAGCTCCAGGCATCTTTTCTTTGAACTGTTTTGTGACCGAAGGCAACAGCTGTTTACGACCCCCCCTCCTTTTAGAAACAGCTAATGCTATGTTATCAGGGAAAGTCCAAATAAAAGAGGAGGCGTAGAATTCTCTTGTCAGAGCGTGGTGGAAGACTGTACAAGAGTACAGCCCAGACGTTTCTCCTCATTGAGCTAAATTGAATCCTGTCTCTGTTTAATTCCTTGCTTCTTGTCTGTTTAATAGATGTCATCGGTGTTTGAACATGACATAAAGCGACTCAAAATGGCGGTCACAACAAACCCCCACCTTTGGGTAAATCTCTTGACGGTCACTTAAAGGGCATACTTGCCAACCCTCCCAGATTTTTCGGCAGACTCCCGAAATTCAGCGCCTCTCCCGAAAACCTCCCGGGACAAATTTTCTCCCGAAAATCTCCCGAAATTCAGCCGGAGCTGGAGGCCACGCCCCCTCCAGCTCCATGCGGACCTGAGTGAGACAGCCTGTTTTCACGTCCACTTTCCCACAATATAAACAGCGTGCCTGCCCAATCACGTTATAACTGTAGAATGATCGAGGGCGAGTTCTTGGTTTCTTATGTGGGGTTTTTTTGTTAGGCAGTTTCATTAACGTCCTCCCAGCGCGGTAACAACACACAACAACAGCAGTCACGTTTTCGTCTATCGTAAAGCAGTTTGTCTGCCGTAAACAGCAATGTTGTGACACTCTTAAACAGGACAATACTGCCATATACTGTACATGCATGTGACAATAACATCTACGGCTTTTAGAGAGTGCAGTGCACAACTGCGCACACAACAAGGAGACGAAGCAGAAGAACGAGGAAGATACAGCCGTGGCGACGCCGACGACGAGTAAGATGAAGAAATACGCTTGTAAGTTCCAAGCCGCAGCTGCGATTGGACCTGGATAGCCTCCGGGAAGAAGCAGTGGACTACCAAGTGCTTGGCAGTGAAGATCTTCCTCAGGAAGCAAAGATTGACCAGTTTTGGGCCATGCTAGGGAGAGATGGAAGATTCCAGACTCTAGTGCATTTGATGAAAGCACTTTTGTGCGTGCCACACAGCAATGCATCGTCAGAGAGGGTGTTCAGCATGGTTAAAAAAATAGTGACAGAGAATAGAACAAGGATGGACAATTCAACCCTTAACTCAACAATGAGTAGATGAGTGTTATGTGTGTGTATATGTGTAAATAAATGAACACTGAAATTCAAGTATTTATTTTATTTATCTATATATATATATATATATGAAATACTTGACTTGGTGAATTGTAGCTGTAAATATACTCCTCCACTCTTAACCACGCCCCTGCCCCACCCCCGACCACGCCACCCCCCCACCCCCCGAAATCGGAGGTCTCAAGGTTGGCAAGTATGCTTAAAGGGGCCGCACCGTATTACTCACTCTTAAGTGCATGTATGAATGTAAAGAAGAACAACATTGTTATGTGCACAATAGCATACTTGCCAACCTTGAGACCTTCGATTTCGGGAGATGGTGGGGGTGGGGGGGGCATGGTTAAGAGGGAAGGAGTATATTTACAGCTAGAATTCACCAAGTCAAGTATTTCATATATATATACATATAAGAAATACTTGACTTTCAGTGAATTCTAGCTATATATATATATATATATATATATATATATATATATATATATATATATATATATATATATATAGCTAGAATTCACTGAAAGACCAGTATTTCTTATATATATATATATATATATGTATATATATATATATACATATATATATATATATATATAAGAAATACTGGTCTTTCAGTGAATTCTAGCTATATATATATATATATATATATATATATATATATCCATCCATCCATCCATCCATTTTCTACCGCTTATTCCCTTTGGGGTCGCGGGGGGCGCTGGAGCCTATCTCAGCTACAATCGGGCGGAAGGCGGGGTACACCCTGGACAAGTCGCCACCTCATCGCAGTATATATATATATATATATATATATATATATATATATATATATATATATATATATATATACATATATATAAGAAAAATACTTGAATTTCAGTGTTCATTTATTTGCACATATACACACACACATAACACTCATCTACTCATTGTTGAGTTAAGGGTTGAATTGTCCATCCTTTTTCTATTCTCTGTCACTATTTTTCTAACCATGTTGACCACCCTCTCTGATGATGCATTCTGCTTCGTCTCCTTGTTGTGTGCGCAGTTGTGCACTGCACTCTCTAAAAGCCCGAGATGTTATTGTCACATATGCATGTACAGTAGATGGCAGTATTGTCCCGTTTAAGAGTGTCACAAAATTGCTGTTTACGGCAGACGAACTGCTTTACGGACGTGAAAACAGGCTGTCGACACGTCACTCAGGTCCGCATGAATTTCGGGAGAAAATTTGTCCCGGGAGGTTTTCGGGAGAGGCGCTGAATTTCGGGAGTCTCCCGGGAAATCCGGGAGGGTTGGCAAGTATGACAATAGAACAATGGCAGTAAATAATGACCACCAAGTCAAGTAAACAGGGGTGGTGAATGATGTCCTTAAAGCGGGGGTCGGCAAGCCGCAAGCGGCTCTTTAGCACCGCCCTAGTGGCTCCTTGGAGCTTGTTTCTGTTTCCGACATCTACAAAGCAATTAGCTACCTGCTGCCACCTACTGACATGGAAGAGTATTACACGGTTACTCTGCCGAGCTCTAGACACTGTCTAGACCAGGGGTCGGCAATCCAAAATGTTGAAAGAGCCATATTGGACCAAAAATACAAAAAAAAAATCTGTCTGGAGCCGCAAAAAATTAAAAGCCATATTACATACAGATAGTGTGTCATGAGATATAAATTGAATTAAGAGGACTTAAAGGAAACTAAATGACCTCAAATATAGCTACAAATGAGGCATAATGATGCAATATGTACATATAGCTAGCCTAAATAGCATGTTAGCATCGATTAGCTTGCAGTCATGCAGTGACCAAATATGTCTGATTAGCACTCCAACAAGTCAATAGCATCAACAAAACTCACCTTTCATGCACAACCTTAAAAGTTTGGTGGACAAAATGAGACAGAAAAAGAAGTGGCATAAAACACGTCCTCGAAAGTCGGAGAAAGTTATACATGTAAACAAACTACGGCGAGTTCAAGGACCGCCAAAATTAGTAGGACAAAACGGCGCTCGCCAAAAACTCGAATCAGTGAAGCATGTTTAATACAAACAGTGTGCTTTTTAACAATTAGGGAGGTTTGTGTCATGTTTGTCCTCCTACAGAAACCATATTAAAACAAAAAATTGAAATTAGAAAATCTCCCACGGCACACCAGACTGTATCTCACGGAACACTAGTGGTTGAAAAACACTGTGGTATATCATCAGTGTCTGACCGTTATCGACTACTAAACCACATGATTTATTTACTTTAATGTTATTGTTTTTTTTTAAAAAGTGTCTAAAGAGAGTTAGTAGAAAGACTGGCCGCTGCTCTAAAGAACATTCTAGAAGGTGAGCTAAGTAGCGAACACAAACATCCTCCATGGCGACAAACTTACGTCAACCAGCTGGTTTTCTTCGAGGAGTTTTCTCTTCCTGGCAATCTCAGCTTTAAGGATGTCCATGTTTAGCACATAATATCAAACAAATGTGAGGTTATTCGGATAAGACAAACATTCTAGTAAAGGTTTGTTCGTCTGAGCAGCGCTACTTCCACCGGAAGTTAGTCTTCTTCTGCTGTTTAATGGCGGTTGGCAAACAGATTTGAGGTGCATTACCGCCACCTGCCGGAATGGAGGGTGAATCTGTAAGACCCACACCTTCCCGGGTCCCCTAAGTATTGGCCCGGGGGCCAGATGTGGCCCGTCACTTCATTTTAATTTGCCGGGAAATAATATGCATCAATAAAGTAGTGTAACTTTTCTTACTAAATGTTTTCTTTCTTTATATTTTGGGAGGAAACAAGTATATGTACTCCATGTAATCACAAATGATGTTAACTTAAATATTGTCTAATTATACAGGTAAAAGCCAGTAAATTAGAATATTTTGAAAAACTTGATTTATTTCAGTAATTGCATTCAAAAGGTGTAACTTGTACATTATATTTATTCATTGCACACAGACTGATGCATTCAAATGTTTATTTCATTTAATTTTGATGATTTGAAGTGGCAACAAATGAAAATCCAAAATTCCGTGTGTCACAAAATTAGAATATTACTTAAGACTAATACAAAAAAGGGATTTTTAGAAATGTTGGCCAACTGAAAAGTATGAAAATGAAAAATATGAGCATGTACAATACTCAATACTTGGTTGGAGCTCCTTTTGCCTCAATTACTGCGTTAATGCGGCGTGGCATGGAGTCGATGAGTTTCTGGCACTGCTCAGGTGTTATGAGAGCCCAGGTTGCTCTGATAGTGGCCTTCAACTCTTCTGCGTTTTTGGGTCTGGCATTCTGCATCTTCCTTTTCACAATACCCCACAGATTTTCTATGGGGCTAAGGTCAGGGGAGTTGGCGGGCCAATTTAGAACAGAAATACCATGGTCCGTAAACCAGGCACGGGTAGATTTTGCGCTGTGTGCAGGCGCCAAGTCCTGTTGGAACTTGAAATCTCCACCTCCATAGAGCAGGTCAGCAGCAGGAAGCATGAAGTGCTCTAAAACTTGCTGGTAGACGGCTGCGTTGACCCTGGATCTCAGGAAACAGAGTGGACCGACACCAGCAGATGACATGGCACCCCAAACCATCACTGATGGTGGAAACTTTACACTACACTTCAGGCAACGTGGATCCTGTGCCTCTCCTGTCTTCCTCCAGACAGGAGAGGCACAGGATCCAAAAACGCAGAAGAGTTGAAGGCCACTATCAGAGCAACCTGGGCTCTCATAACACCTGAGCAGTGCCAGAAACTCGACTCCATGCCACGCCGCATTAACGCAGTAATTGAGGCAAAAGGAGCTCCAACCAAGTATTGAGTATTGTACATGCTCATATTTTTCATTTTCATACTTTTCAGTTGGCCAACATTTCTAAAAATCCCTTTTTTGTATTAACCTTAAGTAATATTCTAATTTTGTGACACACGGAATTTTGGATTTTCATTTGTTGCCACTTCAAATCCATCCATCCATCCATTTTCTACCGCTTATTCCCTTTGGGGCCGCGGGGGGCGCTGGAGCCTATCTCAGCTACAATCGGGCGGAAGGCGGGTACACCCTGGACAAGTCGCCAGTTTGCATGTTCTCCCCGTGACTGCATGGGTTCCCTCCGGGTACTCCGGGTACTCCGGCTTCCTCCTCCCACTTCAAATCATCAAAATTAAATGAAATAAACATTTGAATGCATCAGTCTGTGTGCAATGAATAAATATAATGTACAAGTTACACCTTTTGAATGCAATTACTGAAATAAATCAAGTTTTTCAAAATATTCTAATTTACTGGCTTTTACCTGTATATGATCAAACATTCAAACCATGTTTTAAATAGAAATAAAAACCAATAATAATGATTTCCAAGCAAGTTATCGATCAAATTGTGCAATGTAAAAGTAGCAATAGATTTCATGGTCAAACTATGCTTTTTCCAGCATTTTTCTCTAAATGAAAAAAAAAAAACAGTACTTTTTTAGATAGCGTTTTAAAGTAAAGTCGTAACGGCAATAGCAATTTTTTTTATTTTTTTTAATAATTAATTTTTTTCTTTAATTTTCTTTTCCTTTTTTATTTATTTTATACATTTTCATTTTTTTTTTGCAATAGCAATTCTTTGTATCTTTGGCAGACTGCGCATGACTTCAGAGTTGGCGGAGCTATGTTGAGATAAAAGACAGAAAAAGAAAGGCATCACTTTTGTGTTTGGAAGTTGCTTATTAGCAAAAGTAATGATACACAATGTGGATTGTTACGCTCATGTCGAGATTGTCAAATATGTTGTCGGTAATGTAACCTGTTGAAAATTATTTTCTGTTTTTATTTGCCATTTACACAACATGGCAACTTCACTGCTTTTGTGTGTATGTATATATATATATACACACAGGTAAAAGCCAGTAAATTAGAATATTTTGAAAAACTTGATTTATTTCAGTAATTGCATTCAAAAGGTGTAACTTGTACATTATATTTATTCATTGCACACAGACTGATGCATTCAAATGTTTATTTCATTTAATTTTGATGATTTGAAGTGGCAACAAATGAAAATCCAAAATTCCGTGTGTCACAAAATTAGAATATTGTGTAAGGGTTAAATTTTGAAGACACCTGGTGCCACAAACTAGTCAGCTGATTAACTCAAAACACCTGCAAAGGGCTTTAAATGGTCTCTCAGTCCAGTTCTGAAGCCTACACAAACATGGGGAAGACTTCAGATTTGACAGCTGTCCAAAAGGCAACCATCGACACATTGCACAAGGAGGGAAAGACACAAAAGGTTATTGCTGAAGAGGCTGGCTGTTCTCAGAGCTCTGTGTCCAAACACATTAATGGAGAGGCAAAGGGAAGGAAAAACTGTGGTCAGAAAAAGTGTACAAGCGATAGGGATCACCGCGCCCTGGTCAAGATTGTGAAAAAAAACCCATTCAAAAATGTGGGGGAGATTCAGAAGGAGTGGACAGCTGCTGGAGTCAGTGCTTCAAGATCCACCACCAAGAGACGCTTGAAAGACATGGGTTTCAACTGCCGCATACCTCGTGTCAAGCCACTGTTGACCAAGAAACAGCGCGAAAAGCGTCTCACCTGGGCTAAGGAAAAAAAGAGCTGGACTGCTGCTGAGTGGTCCAAAGTCATGTTTTCTGACGAAAGCAAATTTTGCATTTCCTTTGGAAATCGAGGTCCCAGAGTCTGGAGGAAGACAGGAGAGGCACAGGATCCACGTTGCCTGAAGTCTAGTGTAAAGTTTCCACCATCAGTGATGGTTTGGGGTGCCATGTCATCTGCTGGTGTCGGTCCACTCTGTTTCCTGAGATCCAGGGTCAACGTAGCCGTCTACCAGCAAGTTTTAGAGCACTTCATGCTTCCTGCTGCTGACCTGCTCTATGGAGATGGAGATTTCAAGTTCCAACAGGACTTGGCGCCTGCACACAGCGCAAAATCTACCCGTGCCTGGTTTACGGACCATGGTATTTCTGTTCTAAATTGGCCCGCCAACTCCCCTGACCTTAGCCCCATAGAAAATCTGTGGGGTATTGTGAAAAGGAAGATGCAGAATGCCAGACCCAAAAACGCAGAAGAGTTGAAGGCCACTATCAGAGCAACCTGGGCTCTCATAACACCTGAGCAGTGCCAGAAACTCATCGACTCCATGCCACGCCGCATTAACGCAGTAATTGAGGCAAAAGGAGCTCCAACCAAGTATTGAGTATTGTACATGCTCATATTTTTCATTTTCATACTTTTCAGTTGGCCAACATTTCTAAAAATCCCTTTTTTGTATTAGCCTTAAGTAATATTCTAATTTTGTGACACACGGAATTTTGGATTTTCATTTGTTGCCACTTCAAATCATCAAAATTAAATGAAATAAACATTTGAATGCATCAGTCTGTGTGCAATGAATAAATATAATGTACAAGTTACACCTTTTGAATGCAATTACTGAAATAAATCAAGTTTTTCAAAATATTCTAATTTACTGGCTTTTACCTGTATATATATATATATAGATATAGTCGTGCTCATAAGTTTGCATACCCTGGGAGAATTTATGATTTCTTGTCCATTCTTCAGAGAATATGAATGATAACACAAAAACTTTTCTTCCACTCATGCTTAATGGTTGTGTGAAGCTATTTATTGGCAAACAACTGTGTTTACTCTTTTTTTAAATCAAAATGACAAAAGAAAGTACCCAAATGACCCTGATCAAATGTTTACATACCCCAGTGACTGCATGGCCGAGTCGCCAGAAGAAAGCCATTTCTGCGCAAATGTCACAAAGTATCCCGCTTACATTACGCCAAACAGCACAGAGACAAGCCTCAAGACTTCTGGAACAAAGTAATTTGGAGTGATGAGACCAAAATTGAACATTTTGGCCACTCGACCATGCAGCCCATTTTTCTTCAAGTGCCTCCTTATTGTGCATCTTGAAACAGCCACACCACCATTTTTCAGAGAGTTCTGTATTTCAGCTGAAGTTATTTGTGGATTTTTCTTTGCATCTCGGAACAATTTTCCTGGCAGTTGTGGCAGAAATCTTTGCTGGTCTACCTGAATCCCTCATTTTCCACTTCTTAATCAGCGTTTGAACACTGCTGATTGGCATTCTCAATTCCTTGGATATCTTTCTATACCCCTTTCCTGTTTTATGCAGTTCAATTACCTTTTCTCGCAGATCCTTTGACAATTATTTTGCCTTCCCCATGACTCAGAATCCAGAAACATGTGTGCAGCACTGGATGAAAGATGCAATGGTCTGTCAGAAGAAAACTCACTGACCTTTTATACACACACATTAATTACAAACAAACAGATCACAGGTGAGGATTGGAACCTTGATTAGCCATTCAAAACTGTTTGTGTCAACTTTTGTGCATGTTATCAGATCAAAGTCACTGGGATATGTGAACTTTTGATCAGGGTCATTTGGGTACTTTCTTTTGTTATTTTGACTTAAAAAGAGTAAACAATTGTTTGCCAATAAATAGCTTCACACAACCATTAAGCATGAGTGGAAGAAAGGTTTTTGTGTTATCATTCATATTCTCTGAAGAATGGCCAAGAAATCATAAAATCTCCCAGGGTATGTAAACTTATGAGCACGACTGTATATATATATATATATATATATATATATGCATGTACCGGGTATATGTATATATATATATATATATATATTTATGTATACACATATAGGGATGACCCGATCCGATATTTGGATCGGATCGGCCGCCGATATTTGCCAAAAAATGCGTATCGGCAAGGCATGGGAAAATGCCGATCCAGATCCAGTTTTTAAAAAAACTCCGGTCCGTGTTTTTCAACGCACCGATTTAAATAATACATTCCACTTTTCTGCTGCTCCGTAATTTCCGTTCCGCATTTTCCAGCACACCTTCAACACATCCACATGTCTGTGGATTCTCACGCAGTTGCTTTTAGCTGCTGGCATTACACGACAGGCTCTTCTCACTCTTTCCTGTGTCTCCCTCTTACAGACAGCGAGCGCACCTTCTTACACATGTCACATACTGTCACGTCATACGTCACATACGTATACGTCCTCCCCGATCAGAGAGGTAGCAGCATGGCTAACGTTAGCTGTGGTGCTAGCGCAGCCGCAAAGGTGCGCGCCTGCTCAAACGTCCTCTGCGCACGCAAATCTATGCCACGCACAAAATCAAATAAAAAAATAAGCGCATAACAATTTTCGACACACGGACACGACAGAGAAAACCGTTTTCGTCATCATTGTTCAAATATTGTAATGTCTGTCGAGACGCTTATCTCCATTCGGTGCCACACGTCCACACCATCAAAATGCTGAGGCAAAAATTTCCAGATCAACACCGTATGAAAAAATTAGTGATCTATTTAGTTGCGATTTCCTTCTCTGCATGAAAGTTTAAAAGTAGCATATATTAATGCAGTATGAAGAAGAATGTTTTAATGTAGACATGCAAGCCTTGAAAGAAAATTTTGAAAATCAAGACTACATTTCCTGCAAATGGGTGCATTTCTACCCTATATTTTAACTTTAGATTTATTCTCATATCAAACTCTTTTGGCTGTCTTTTTGACACTTACATCCGGCGCCCCCCTCCACACCCCGGATTATAAATCATGTAGATAATTCAATGTGATTATCTTGTGTGATGACTGTATTATGATGATAGTATATATCTGATAGTATATATCTGTATCATGAATCAATTTAAGTGGACCCCGACTTAAACAAGTTGAAAAACTTATTGGGGTGTTACCATTTAGTGGTCAATTGTACGGAATATGTACTTCACTGTGCAACCTACTAATAAAAGTCTCAATCAATCAATCAAAACACATAGAATCATCATACTGCTGTGATTATATGCATCAAGTGTTCATTCAAGGCTGAGGCAAAATATCGAGATATATATCGTGTATCGCAATATGGCCTTAAAATATCGCAATATTAAAAAAAGGCCATACCGCCCAGCCCTAGTTCAATGATGCCATTTCTGTTTGTCATGTATAATTTTGTCTATTTTGTGTTTATCCTTGAATAAACAGGTCAGTTTCTTGTTACCAACCATTGTGTATTATTCAAACTCCCCTAATTCAGCTGGTTAGTTGTTATCAAGAGTACTAAAACTCTTTTCAACATGATTCTGACAACTAAGTAGGCTAAATAACTTTAAACTTGAATACATGCTCGGATAGGCCAGTATCGGTCAGTATCGGATCGGAAGTGCAAAAACAATATCGGTATCGGATCGGAAGTGCAAAAACCTGGATCGGGACATCCCTATACACATATACATATACCGTATTTTCCGCACTATAAGGCGCACCTAAAAACCACACATTTTCTCAAAAGCTGACAGTGCGCCTTATAACCCGGTGCGCTTTATATATGGATTAATATTAAGATTCATTTTCATAAAGTTTCGGTCCCGCAACTTCGGTAAACAGCCGCCATCTTTTTTCCCGGTAGAACAGGAAGCGCTTCTTCTTCTACGCAAGCAACCGCCAAGGTAAGCACCCGCCCCCATAGAACAGGAAGCGCTTCTTCTTCTACTGTAAGCAACCACCCGCCCGCGTAGAAGAAGAAAAAGCGCGCGGATATTACCGTACGTTTCATTTCCTTTGTGTGTTTACATCTGTAAAGACCACAAAATGGCTCCTACTAAGCGACAGGGATCCGGTTCATGAAAAGACGCAATCTCTCCATCCGCACACGGACTACTATTTCACAGCAACTGATATTCCTGTGAACCGCACTGTGGATACAACGGGAGCACGTACGGTGAATATTCGCACCACAGGGAATGAGAAGTCATCCTTCACTGTGGTTCTAGCTTGCCATGCTAATGGCCAGAAACTTCCACCCATGGTGATATTCAAAAGGAAGACCTTGCCAAAAGAGACCTTTCCAGCCGGCGTCATCATAAAAGCTAACTCGAAGGGATGGATGAAGAAAAGATGAGCGAGTGGTTAAGGTAAGTTTAAGTTTACGCGAAGAGGCCGGGTGGCTTTTTTCACGCAGCTCTGTCCATGTTGATATACGATTCCATGCGCGCCCACATCACGCTGGTTTTAATATATTATTAAAGTTTGACTGACCTATCTGACTGTTTTTTTGACATTCCTTTAGCGCAGTTAGATGCGGCTTACAACACGGGGCGGCTTATAGGTGGACAAAGTTTTGAAATATGCCGTTCATTGAAGGCGCGGCTTATAACCCAGGGCGCCTTATGGTGCGGAAAATACGGTACATGCATATGAGGTAGATCAGCGGGACTTGGTCATTTGACAGTTTGCTGATGTCTGGACAAAATCAGACCTCCAGTCAGTCACATGTTTGAGTATTTATTGATTGTGGTGGGCGGGCGATACAAAAAGTCAAATGAATAATAAAAAAAGCATTCTGGTCACGTCAGTTTCTTTCAAGGCGTCGGCGAAGAACTAAAAGTGGGCTTTCTAACTGTACAAAGTGGGGAAGGAAAAAAAGGAGATGGATGTTTTGCTTGAGGAGAGATGCAAAAATAATCTCTAGTGCCAGATTGTGGTCACGATTGTTGTTGTGGGACCTTTTCTTTTGTTGCATGAGGACAGTCGTTGTGATGGCGTGGTGGACCACCAGGTGGAGCTGTTTCTTACCGTGTGTGTGTGTGTGTTGACAAAGGATTAGGAGGTAGCACTGGGCGTGGGGTTGATGTTCTGGTTGACCACCTGCGGCGCCACCTCGATGATCCGCGGCTTGTCGATGATGCGCGCCGTGCGGTTGCCTTTCTCCACGATGCCGATGATCCACGCCTGGTGGCCCTCGCCGTATTTGGGGGATTTGATCTCGGCGCAGAAACGGGCGGCTTGTTCGCGGGGGAGACAGATGAGCAGGCCGCCTGGCGAGCAGAGCGACAACATTGAGAAGGTGAAAAGTCCGGCCGGGCGGGGCTCCGCCTACCTGATGTTTCCGGGCAGGTGCCGTGCATGAGGCCGAACATGTTGCCGCAGGCCTTGGACACGGCGGCCATCTTGGCCAGCACGGGCAGGTTGTGGATGACGAAGGACACCTCGCTCCTCTGCTGCTTGGCCAGCGTCTGGGCGTGGCCCAGGATGCCGAAGCCCGTGATGTCGGTGGCGGCGTGGGCGTTGAAGGTGTGCATGAGGCTGGCCGCTGCGGAGGAGCAAACCTCATTATCAGCCACACCACTCTTTTTTGGTACAACAATGCACTCTCCTAATAGTTCATTCTCCAGTCAACACCACTCCTTTTTTGGTACAACAATTCACTCTCCTAATAGTTCATTATCCAGTCAACACCACTCCTTTTCGGTACAACAATGCACTCTCCTAATAGTTCATTCTCCAGTCAACACCACTCCTTATTTGGTACAACAATTCACTCTCCTAATAGTTCATTATCCAGTCAACACCACTTCTTTTTTGGTACAACAATGCACTCTCCTAATAGTTCATTCTCCAGTCAACACCACTCCTTTTTTGGTACAACAATTCACTCTCCTAATAGTTCATTATCCAGTCAACACCACTCCTTTTTTGGTACAACAATTCACTCTCCTAATAGTTCATTCTCCAGTCAACACCACTCCTTTTTTGGTACAATGAAACTTTTTCTAAACAGATGGAAAAAGCTCCTTCTGGTTGCATGGAAATTGCCTAAAATGTATTTTTATTTAAAAATTCAAACATTTTCATAGCATAAAAAAAAAAAAAGATGAATTAATTTAGAATCAGGGAAAAATAAAAATTGGGATTCTGACGTGAATTGATTTGTGTACCCGGGTCATTAAAAATAATTCCCTACAACTACTGTGGAGAATGCATATATTTTTAAGAGTTATTTCTTTATTCATAGTCATAATAATAGATTTTATTTGTAAAAAAAAAAAAAAGAAAAAAAAAAGCACTTTACATTGAGCGAACAACCTCCAAAGTGCTACAGTGTATTAAAAAAATAATAAAAAGATAAAAATAAATAAAAATAAAAACTAGGACAGTCTAGTAGCTAGAGCTAGTATGCATATAACTAAAAAAAAAAAAGGCTTTTTAAAAAAGAAGGGTTTTAAGCCTTTTTTAAAAGCATTCACAGTCTGTGGTACCCTCAGGTGGTCAGGGAGAGCGTTCCACAGACTGGGAGCGGCGTCTCCCATTGTTCATAGCTTTGTCCTCGGAGGTTGGAGGAGGCTAGTCTGTCCAGAGCAGAGGATTTGGGGGTGAGTAGTTCTTTGAGGTAGAGGGGGGCATTTCCATGGAGGCACTGGTGGGTTAGTAGAGAGACTTTGTATGCAATCCTGAGTGGAACAGGAAGCCAGTGAAGGGATTTGAGAATTGGTGTGATGTGGTCGTATTTCCGCACTCTCATCAGTCATGTTTAAATCAGCTAATATTTTCCCATGTGTACTCTTTATGCTTGTATCTTATGTCAGCAAGTAAACTCTGTGCTTTACCTTGAAGTCGTTGGAATGTGGGAGTATGACATACTACCTTTTTACCTTATCAGTATTAGAACAATTAGAACAGGGTGGGGGCTGTTCTCGTATTCAATAAGTTGTCTCTTCCCGTTTGTTTTTCAGACCGCTTCTAGATGCTGGTATTAGCACACTGTAGGACTGGTCTCCTAAAGCTTTAGTAAAACTTGATAATATTCCTATTCTGTCTTGGTGGTCCTTCTTACTCAACATATATGTCATCTGAAAGAACTTGGGATTGACCAGTGACTTTTATTCCCTGAGAGGAAGACTGGTCAGATACAACACTACTGAGGACTCGAATCAAAATAATGTCAAAGAGAAAAAAGCAAAACAAAAAAAAGTTGAGGAGCTTTCTTCTGTTTTATCATCTTTTTGTGTGGTTTCCTAATAAATAAACAATTATAATGACCAATTCACCTGTAACAAAAACCTTTTTCTTCTTTTTTCCATTTAAATAAATATAATAAATATAGATATTCCCATGGTAAAAGTGCAATTTCAATAGTAGGTGCATATATGAGAAGAATAACTAGAGGTCATCAGTCAAATTGTTATTTAAACTGTTTTCCTTAAAATAGGCATTGAGGCTCTAAAGTGGCCTTGTGGCTAGAGTGTCCGCCATAAGATGGGTAGGTTGTGAGTTCAAAGACTATAAAAATTGGAGCCATTACCTCCCTGCTTGGCACTCAGCATCAAGGGTTGGAATTGGGAGGTTAAATCACCAAAAATGATTCCCGGGCGTGGCCACCGCTGCTGCTCACTTCTCCCCTCACCTCCCAGGGGGTGAACAAGGGGATGGGTCAAATGCAGAGAGTAATTTCACCACACCTAGTGTGTGTGTGACTATCAGTGGTACTTTTTAACTTTTATTCCATCTATCCATGAATCCAACAGATGAATGGATAGATGCCTGCTTCCTGTACTTTAAACAAAAGTCTGGATGAACAAAAAAGTCATCCCAAACTTGAAACTAGGGCTGGGCGATATATGGAATATACTCGATATATCGCGGGTTTGTCTCTGTGCGATATAGAAAATGACTATATCGTGATATTCGAGTATACGTTCTCACGCAGTTGCTTTTAGCTGCGGGCATTACACTACAGGCTCTTCTCACTCTTTCTTGTCTCTCCTTCTCACAGAGACTTAAAACAAGCGCACCTTCTTACATACGTCACATGCGTATACACCCTCGCTTAGCAGAGAGGTAGCGGCATGGGTAACGCTGGCTGTGGTGCGAGTGTTAATACGAGAGAAAGAATATGCGAATCTGGTAACAAATGAAGGAAGAATTCAATCCCAAGAAAAACAGCAGGGGGTCCATCGTCTGGCGGTGGTTTGGCTTCAAGCGGGAAGATGTCGAACAGACAAACGTAATTTGTCAAGTGTGGGGCAAAAGCGTTGCTACAAAAAGTAGCATTACTGCTAATATGTAGCATCATTTGAAAAGTCACCCGCTAGAGAATGAAGAGTGCATGAAACTCCGCATGTCAACATCTACGTTGGGTGTCACACCAACAAAATGCCCAAACTACCATTTCCACATCAACACCGCATGAAACAAATAGAGAAGGAGATAACGTCTGCAGGAACCTACCACATAGCGAAGGACATACCGTATTTTCCGCACTATTAGCCGCACCTAAAAACCACAAATTTACTCAAAAGCTGACAGTGCGGCTTATAACCCGGTGCGCTTTATATATGGATTAATATTAAGATTCATTTTCATAAAGTTTAGGTCTCGCAACTACGGTAAACAGCCGCCATCTTTTTTCCCCGTAGAAGAGGAAGCGCTTCTTCTTCTACGGCAAGCAACCGCCAAGGTAAGCACCCGCCCCCATAGAAGAGGAAGCGCTTCTTCTTCTACTGTAAGCAACCACCCGCCCCCGTAGAAGAAGAAAAAGCGCGCGGATATTACCGTACGTTTCATTTCCTTTGTGTGTTTACATCTGTAAAGACCACAAAATGGCTCCTACTAAGCGACAGGGATCCGGTTCATGAAAAGACGCAATCTCTCCATCCGCACACGGATTACTATTTCACAGCAACTGATATTCCTGTGAACCGTACTGTGGATACAACGGGAGCACGTACGGTGAATATTCACACCACAGGGAATGAGAAGTCATCCTTCACTGTGGTTCTAGCTTGCCATGCTAATGGCCAGAAACTTCCACCCATGGTGATATTCAAAAGGAAGACCTTGCCAAAAGAGACCTTTCCAGCCGGCGTCATCATAAAAGCTAACTCGAAGGGATGGATGAAGAAAAGATGAGCGAGTGGTTAAGGTAAGTTTAAGTTTACGCGAAGAGGCCGGGTGGCTTTTTTCACGCAGCCCCGTCCATGTTGATATACGATTCCATGCGCGCCCACATCACGCTGGTTTTAATATATTATTAAAGTTTGACTGACCTATTTGACTGTTTTTTTGACATTCCTTTAGCGCAGTTAGATGCGGCTTACAACACGGGGCGGCTTATAGGTGGACAAAGTTTTGAAATATGCCGTTCATTGAAGGCGCGGCTTATAACCCAGGGCGCCTTATGGTGCGGAAAATACGGTACTTCCAAAGCTTTGAAACCTCGTGATCCATAGTCAATATTATCATGACACCACGTGCACAAAACCTTTCCGGGACGATCGATTTTCCGAATAAAATCACCAAACAAAGTCGTAACTTCCTTCTTCCCAACAGAATCAGTGATTTCCTTTTCCATCCAGTCCCATCGAAACTTATTTTTGACATGTTTATCAATTTCTTTTACTCGTAAAGCGTCCTTTCTCTCGAGAACCGACATCGTTTACATATGTCCTGATTGGTCACAAGGAACATATCGACCAATCAACTACGGCGTAATATAAACTACGTCTCGAATCTTGATTTAGGGTCGGAAAAAAAAACGGAAAAACGGGAGATTTTTTTTTTTCCCCCCCGAGATTAAAAAAGACGGAATTCCGACTTTAGACGGAAAAATCACATGCCTGCATCATGCACAAAAGTGCACTTATAGCTTGTTTTAAAATGTCTCTGACAATCTTGCACTTTCTGTTTGGAAATGACATGAATGTTTGTGCCACTGCTTAATAACTGTTTAATAAATACACTTTTGCTAAATTGACTTAGTTGGGATTTCCCTCTCTGCATGAAAGTTTAAAATGAGCATATATTAATGCAGTATGAAGAAGAATGTTTTAATGTAGACACATAAAATCATCACACTGCTGTGATTATATGCATCAAGTGTTCATTCAAGGCTAAGGCAAAATATCGAGATATATATCCTGTATCGTGACATGGCCTAAAAATATCGAGATATTAAAAAAAGGCCATATCGCCCAGCCCCTTGAAACCCTCTAATAGAGACTGCAAGTTCCTAGGAGCCTTTGGAAGGATGCATAAAGACAAAGTTGCCCGACTTTAAAAAGGATGAAAATGGCGTACATTTTTCAATATCTCCGACACGTCTTTTGCTGCTTTCTTGTGTCATTTGTATTGTGTTGAAAATCCCCTTCAAGTCCCGATATGGATGGTTTGTAAGATTAATGTATTGATTACCTGTCCTGTTGAGGCGTGACATGTTCATCATTGCTTCGTGGTACGCCAGCTCCACGTCTTCCTGCGTCACCACCAGCTTGATCTTATTCCACTTGTCAGCCTGACAGAAATACACAACATGAGTGTCCTGCCTTTCTTCTTGTATATCTAGCCTTCTTGAGACACTGAGAAAGAAAAATATCTTCCATATGAGGAGGTGACATAAATCATGGTCCCAATAACATTGCATCTAATAGAGCAGGGGTGCTCATTACGTCGATCGCGAGCTACCGGTCGATCTCGGAGGGTGTGTCAGTCGATCACCAGCCAGGCATTAAAAAAATAGTCCTAAAAATGAGCGATCATAAATCTTCACTATGACGTCACTTTCGTCACTTGATTGACATTTACAGCACCCGAGGGTCTTCTGAGATGACGCTGGCTGCTGCCAGCTCCTTAAAATTACTGACTGGAAGGCAAGAAACACTTTATTTCAACAGACTCTGGCGCCGTACCTGTCGTCAAAACTCCAAAGACCGACTG
Organism: Nerophis lumbriciformis; assembly: GCF_033978685.3. NCBI lineage: Eukaryota > Metazoa > Chordata > Actinopteri > Syngnathiformes > Syngnathidae > Nerophis > Nerophis lumbriciformis. Next base: position 49,271,973 of record NC_084555.2, on the reverse strand, counting down.
CACAGTTGCGCTACCAAAATAAGAGTCTCAGAAAGCTGGCGTGCACAAGCTAGCAAGCTACGGAGTTTGCCGACAATGTATTTCTTGTAAAGTGTATACAAAGGAGTACGGAAGCTGGACAAATAAGATGCCAAAAACCAACCACTTTCATGTGGTATTGGACAGAAAGGAGGACTTTTTTTCTCCTCCATTCGAAAATGCGGACGTTATCATCACCACTGTCTGATTCCAATCAATGCAAGTCATCACAATCAGGTAAAACACCAACTTATGAACTTCATGAAAGAAAGGAATCTATATGTGTTAAACATGCTTGTATTATCTTTAAACACCTTTAACTTATTAACAATATTAACTATATGTGTTAAACATGCTTGCATTATCATTAAACACCTTTAATTTTTTAACAATATTAACTGTGTTAAACATGCTTGTATTATCATTAAACACCTTTAACTTGTTAACAGTATTAACTATATGTGTTAAACATGCTTGCATTATCTTTAAACACCTTTAACTTGTTAACAATATTAACTATATGTATTAAACATACTTGTATTATCATTAAACACCTTTAATTTTTTAACAATATTAACTGTGTTAAACATGCTTGCATTATCATTAAACACCTTTAACTTGTTAACAATATTAACTATATGTATTAAACATACTTGTATTATCATTAAACACCTTTAATGTATTAACAATATTAACTATATGTGTTAAACATGCTTGCATTATCATTAAACACCTTTAACTTGTTAACAAAAACATATATTTCATAAATAAGTAAATATAAATTATATATATGAATGAGGTAGATCCCCACGACTTGATCAATTGAAAAGTAGCTCGCCTGCAGAAAAAGTGTGAGCACCCCTGTAATAGAGAATGTCTCATTTGCACCCCTGCTGGTCAAAATGAGGCTGGTCCCAAAAAGAAGGGATTTTTCACATTGACTGTGTGTCGCTTTTAAAAGTGCTCCCCCTCTGGTCAACATATGAAATAACAAGTGTGTGTAAACATTTGAAGTGCTCCCCCTATGGTCAACATATGAAATAACAAGTGTGTGTAAAAATTTGAAGTGCTCCCCGAATGGTCAACATATGAAATAACAAGTGTGTGTAAACATTTGAAATGCTCCATCTATGGTCAACATATGAAATAACATGTATGTGTAAAAATTTGTAGTGCTGATTAAGAGGAATGATTTGATGGTGGAACAGTTGAAAAATGTAGGGAAGAGTAGTCGACAGAAAAAAGGGTTTGGAAAAAAACGGAATTCCGGGAATTCCTGGAATATTTTTGGACAAAATGATAGTTTGAGTGTCCAGGATGAGTGGAATGTGTTTAAAGTGGAGTGAGATAGGCTCCAGCGACCCGCCGCCACCCCGAAAGGGACAAGCGGTAGGAAATGGATGGATGGTTTGAATAGGTTGAAAAATGTGGAAATGATGGAAGTTTGAAAAATGGCCAATTCATTTTGAATGGGAAAACTGTCCCGGAATACCTGGAATTCTGGGAATTTGTCAAGAGAAAGCCCTCGATTCCCAAATAGGCTGAACAGTTTGACGCTTTAAATCTGGTGAAAAATGTGGAAGGTAGAGCGTGCCAAAATCTGAAGAATATTAATAATAATAATGATAAATAGATGAATTTGGAGTAGAAAACATGTGTGTGTGAATGTTTTGGAGCATTTACACAATAAGGCAACAAGAGAAGTCGCCACCTCATCACAGGGTCAATATATATATATATATATATATATATATATATATATACAAATATAAATATTTTTGGATTAAAAATCATCACAAGTAAGAATCACGATTCATTTGAAAATCTATTTTTGACAGCCCTAATACAGATATATATATATATATATATACATATATATATATACATATATATATACCGTATATACACACATATATATATATATATACACATACATATATATATATATATATATATATATATATATATACATATACATACACATACATATATATACAGGTAAAAGCCAGTAAATTAGAATATTTTGAAAAACTTGATTTATTTCAGTAATTGCATTCAAAAGGTGTAACTTGTACATTATATTTATTCATTGCACACAGACTGATGCATTCAAATGTTTATTTCATTTAATTTTGATGATTTGAAGTGGCAACAAATGAAAATCCAAAATTCCGTGTGTCACAAAATTAGAATATTGTGTAAGGCTAATACAAAAAAGGGATTTTTAGAAATGTTGGCCAACTGAAAAGTATGAAAATGAAAAATATGAGCATGTACAATACTCAATACTTGGTTGGAGCTCCTTTTGCCTCAATTACTGCGTTAATGCGGCGTGGCATGGAGTCGATGAGTTTCTGGCACTGCTCAGGTGTTATGAGAGCCCAGGTTGCTCTGATAGTGGCCTTCAACTCTTCTGCGTTTTTGGGTCTGGCATTCTGCATCTTCCTTTTCACAATACCCCACAGATTTTCTATGGGGCTAAGGTCAGGAGAGTTGGCGGGCCAATTTAGAACAGAAATACCATGGTCCGTAAACCAGGCACGGGTAGATTTTGCGCTGTGTGCAGGCGCCAAGTCCTGTTGGAACTTGAAATCTCCATCTCCATAGAGCAGGTCAGCAGCAGGAAGCATGAAGTGCTCTAAAACTTGCTGGTAGACGGCTGCGTTGACCCTGGATCTCAGGAAACAGAGTGGACCGACACCAGCTGGACTGCTGCTGAGTGGTCCAAAGTCATGTTTTCTGACGAAAGCAAATTTTGCATTTCCTTTGGAAATCGAGGTCCCAGAGTCTGGAGGAAGACAGGAGAGGCACAGGATCCACGTTGCCTGAAGTCTAGTGTAAAGTTTCCACCATCAGTGATGGTTTGGGGTGCCATGTCATCTGCTGGTATCGGTCCACTCTGTTTCCTGAGATCCAGGGTCAACGCAGCCGTCTACCAGCAAGTTTTAGAGCACTTCATGCTTCCTGCTGCTGACCTGCTCTATGGAGATGGAGATTTCAAGTTCCAACAGGACTTGGCACCTGCACACAGCGCAAAATCTACCCGTGCCTGGTTTACGGACCATGGTATTTCTGTTCTAAATTGGCCCGCCAACTCCCCTGACCTTAGCCCCATAGAAAATCTGTGGGGTATTGTGAAAAGGAAGATGCAGAATGCCAGACCCAAAAACGCAGAAGAGTTGAAGGCCACTATCAGAGCAACCTGGGCTCTCATAACACCTGAGCAGTGCCAGAAACTCATCGACTCCATGCCACGCCGCATTAACGCAGTAATTGAGGCAAAAGGAGCTCCAACCAAGTATTGAGTATTGTACATGCTCATATTTTTCATTTTCATACTTTTCAGTTGGCCAACATTTCTAAAAATCCCTTTTTTGTATTAGCCTTAAGTAATATTCTAATTTTGTGACACACGGAATTTTGGATTTTCATTTGTTGCCACTTCAAATCATCAAAATTAAATGAAATAAACATTTGAATGCATCAGTCTGTGTGCAATGAATAAATATAATGTACAAGTTACACCTTTTGAATGCAATTACTGAAATAAATCAAGTTTTTCAAAATATTCTAATTTACTGGCTTTTACCTGTATACCGTATTTTCCGCACTATAAGGCGCACCTAAAAACCACAATTTTTCTCAAAAGCTGACAGTGCGCCTTATAACCCGGTGCGCTTTATTACGATTCATTTTCATAAAGTTTCGGTCTCGCAACTTCGGTAAACAGCCGCCATCTTTTTTCCCGGTAGAACAGGAAGCGCTTCTTCTTCTACGCAAGCAACCGCCAAGGAAAGCACCCGCCCCCATAGAACAGGAAGCGCTTCACCCGCCCCCGGAAGAAGAAGAAAAAACGCGCGGATATCACCGTACGTTTCATTTCCTGTTTACATCTGTAAAGACCACAAAATGGCTCCTACTACGCGACAAGGATCCGGTTCATAAAAAGACGCAATCTCTCCATCCGCACACGGATTACTACCGTATTTCACAGCAACTGATATTCCTGTGAACTGCACTGTGGAACGGGAGCACGTACGGTGAATATTCGCACCACAGGGAATGAGAAGTCATCCTTCACTGTGGTTCTAGCTTGCCATGCTGACTTCCACCCATGGTGATATTCAAAAGGAAGACCTTGCCAAAAGAGACCTTTCCAGCCGGTGTCATCATAAAAGCTAACTCGAAGGGATGGATGGATGAAGAAAAGATGAGCGAGTGGTTAAGGGAAGTTTACGCGAAGAGGCCGGGTGGCTTTTTTCACACAGCTCCGAAGGCGAACACACCTTCACTAAGACGGGCAGATAGCGCCGGTCGACATACGCCAACATCTGCCAGTGGATCGTAAATGCCTGGGCAGATAGTTTCGGTCACAACTGTGGTCCGAGCTTTCCGGAAGGCAGGATTCACAGAACTGCTGCACAACAACAGCGACACTGAATCCGATGACTTCGACGAGGCGGAGCCGGCCATTTTTGGATCCCACGCTTGCGCAACTTTTCAATTCGGACACCGAAGACGAAGAATTCGAAGGATTTACGAATGAAGAATAACTTCAGAAGGTGAGCGCTATGTTTATTTTGTGTGTTGTGACATTAACGTTCGAGCAACATTATGTTGCTATTTATTGCTCTACACCATTTTGAATTTTACTATGTTTGTGATTGCACATTTGCGTACATTTTGGGACAGAGTTGTTAGAACGCTGGTTTTCAATATATTATTAAAGTTTGACTGAACTATCTGACTGTTTTTTTGACATTCACTTTAGCGCAGCGTTTTTTTGACATTCACTTTAGCGCAGCGTAGGCGCGGCTTATAGTCCGGGGCGGCTTATTGGTGGACAAAATTATGAAATATGTAATTCATAGAAGGTGCGGCTAATAATCCGGTGCGCCTTATAGTGCGGAAAATACGGTATATATATATATATATATATATATATATATATATATATATATATATATATATATATATATATATATATACATATATATATATATATATATATATATATATATATATATATACATATATATATATGTATATATATGTATATATATATATATATATATATATATATATATATATATATATATATACCGGTATATATATATTTTTTTTTTGTTTTGTTTTGAAAAAATATAGCCTGAAGACATATTTTTAAAAATGGATTCTTAAAAAAAAAAAAAAGGTTTTCTTTAAAAAAGGAGCCATATGTAATAATTTCATGTCAAGACATCATTAAATGTCCCTGATGTCAAAATGCATTAATAAATCATCTTCTTTTCCAATACCTCCATAACTGATAACAGTAGTTCATATGATCATTTCACAATTAGATATACAGCCCCGAAATCTTGTTATTGTTTTCATTTCGATGCCCCGCCCTCCACCGTTTGACCAATTAGAAAGTCTGTGAGTGTGTCACATCCAGGTTGCCATCTTGGTCTGGCTACTGCCACTGGTAAAGTTACTAAACATGTCAGATCTTAGTCCATCTAAAAGTTACTATTCTCAACTTATTCATGACTAAAGCAGGATTTGGCTTGCCATGAAAGTAGGCGTATGCCATATATAATATATATAATAATTTGGATGGTGGTCCGTGCGGTCAAACTAGACATTTTAGCAGGGTAAAGTCAACAATCTGTCTTGACTCCCGACTAAAATATTGCTGCGTAACTTTACAAATACATTTGGCTAATGAGTAAACCATCTTGCAAGAAGCATAAACAAGAGAAACCTACAGTGTAGGACTTGTCATTTGAAGTTCCTTGGAATAGGATTCATATCTGGCAACCTCAGTCATGGAGAGGGGGAGGGGATATGGCTCCTTTAACATACGTTTTTTTTTTTTTAAATTATGTATCGATTTTAAATCAAAATGAATAAGAATGGTGATTGGGATGTGACGTACCATGTCCAGCCACTGGTGCACTGCGACGGCAACTTGTGTGCCCAAGGGTTTGGTCAGCACCAGGACGTCTCCTGGCACGGCGTTGTCTGGCCTGCGACATGCAATGTTGTATTTATTAGAGAAGTCACAGTTGTATTTATTAGAGATGTCAATGTTGTATGTTCTAGAGAATTCAGTTATATTTCTTAGAGAAGTCACAGTTGTATTTCTTAGAGAAGTCACAGTTGTATATATTAGCAAAGTCACAGTTGTATTTATTAGAGAAGTCAGTTATATTTATTAGATGTCACAGTTGTATTTATTAGAGATGTCAAAGTTGCATTTATTAGAGAAGTCACAGTTGTATTTATTAGAGAAGTCAGTTATATTTATTAGATGTCACAGTTGTATTTATTAGAGATGTCAAAGTTGCATTTATTAGACAAGACAAAGTTGTATTTATTAGAGAAGTCACAGCTGTATTTATTAGATAAGTCAGTTGTATTTATTAGAGAAGTAACAGTTGTATTTATTAGAGAAGTCACAGTTGTATATATTAGACAAGTCACAGTTGTATTTATTAGAGAAGTCAAAGTTGTATTTATTATAAATCACAGTTGTATTTATTAGAGAAGTCAAAGTTGTATTTATTAGAGAAGTCACAGTTGTATTTATTAGAGAAGTCACAGTTGTATATATTAGACAAGTCACAGTTGTATTTATTAGAGAAGTCAAAGTTGTATTTATTAGAAATCACAGTTGTATTTATTAGAGAAGTCAAAGTTGTATTTATTAGAGAAGTCACAGTTGTATTTATTAGAGAAGTCACAGTTGTTTTTATTAGAGAAGTCAGTTGTATTTATTAGATGTCACAGTTGTATTTATTAGAGATGTCAAAGTTGTATTTATTAGACAAGTCAGTTATATTTATTAGATGTCACAGTTGTATTTATTAGAGATGTCAAAGTTGCATTTATTAGACAAGACAAAGTTGTATGTATTAGAGAAGTCACAGCTGTATTTATTAGATAAGTCACAGTTGTATTTATTAGAGAAGTAACAGTTGTATTTATTAGAGAAGTCACAGTTGTATATATTAGAGAAGTCAGTTATATTTATTAGATGTCACAGTTGTATTTATTAGAGAAGTCAGTTATATTTATTAGATGTCACAGTTGTATTTACCGGTATTAGAGATGTCAAAGTTGCATTTATTAGACAAGACAAAGTTGTATTTATTAGAGAAGTCACAGCTGTATTTATTAGAGAAGTCACAGTTGTATATATTAGAGAAGTCACAGTTGTATTTATTAGAGAAGTCAGTTATATTTATTAGATAAGTCACAGTTGTATTTATTAGAGAAGTCACAGTTGTATTTATTAGAGAAGTCAGTTATATTTATTAGATAAGTCACAGTTGTATTTATTAGAGAAGTCACAGTTGTATTTATTAGAGAAGTCAGTTATATTTATTAGAGATGTCACAGTTGTATTTATTAGAGAAGTCACAGTTGTATTTATTGGAGAAGTCTGTTTTGTTTATTAGAGAAGTCACAGTCGTATATATTAGAGAAGTCACAGTCGTATATATTAGAGAAGTCACAGTCGTATATATTAGATAAGTCACAGTTGTATTTATTAGATAAGTCACAGTTGTATTTATTAGATAAGTCACAGTTGTATTTATTAGATAAGTCACAGTTGTATTTATTAGAGAAGTCAGTTGTATTTATTAGAGAAGCCAAAGTTGTATTTATTAGAGAAGTCAGTGTTGTACGTATTAAAGAAGTCAGTGTTGTATGTATTACAGATGTCAATGTTGTATTTATTAGAGAAGTCACAGTTGTATGTATTAGAGAAGTCACAGTTGTATGTATTAGAGAAGTCAGTGTTGTATGTATTAGAGAAGTCAGTGTTGCAGTGCAGGTGTGGATGACGTACATGATGAACTCATTGGGCTGGCACACGGTGGTGGCCACTCCCCCTAACACCACCCAGGGATTGAGCACAGTCTGTCCTCCTGTCACGGATGTGCCCGCCTCTTCTGCGGCGTCTTTGAAGCCCTGGATGACCAGCGGCATGACTTTGTCTCGCTCCTGTCAACAACAACAACAACAACGACAACAAGGAGGTAAGCCAACAACTTCCCTGTGCAAGAAAAGTCACTCTCACCTTCTCCGACATTTTGTTGCTCACGCCCAGCAGCATCAGCATGTTGTCGCACTCCGTCACCCCCATGGCGTACAAGTCACTGAGGACGTTGGCACACGTGACACGACCCTGCAAGAGGGGAGACATTGAAACTGAAACCAGCTAAAAAGTATCACAACAACCCTGAGATACAGTTGCTTTTGTGTTGTTATTTGCTAAATAACATCAGTCAGGTTCAAACACTGATGACATCTATTAAACAAGACAAGAGGCAAAGAATTAAACACAGACATAATTCAATTTGGACTCAATATATTGAGGAGAGTCGCCCGGACATTGTATCCTTCTACAATCTCCAGCACGCTCTGCCAAAAAGATTGTATGCCTCCTTCTTTTATTTTGGACCCTCGCCGACCACACGGCTGTTTCCAAAGGACAAAGGTCGCAAAAAGTTCCCAGAAAAGGTCGTAAACAATTCACAGAAAAGGTCAGTTCAAAAAGAGTTTGTAAAATAGTTCAAAAAGAGTTCGTAAAATACTTCAAAAAAGAGTTCGTCTGGAAATTGGGCAGATTCTGTCATCTCTCCGCTTTGAAATCCTTGGACCAGAACAACATCCTTCTGTTGATTACCATACATGACAGAAAACAGAAAACCCTTCATGTGGCTCTCCCCCTTACACAGTGGAGTTTTACGAGCCTTACTCTTGGTAGGCCTCAAAGACAGCCCCCTGTCCTTTTGCCTGGAACTCATTTCAACACAAAGTTTTTTGTGATAAATTACAAACAATTATCCTAACAACATCAGTCCATGTTGACAGCCATACCATCATGTAGGGGTCGTCCACTATAGGGTAGATGTAGTCTGTTGTCTGGACAAGGGAAAGGCCTCCATGTCGGAGCGGGATGACGCAGGTGTCCATGCCGATGCCTTCAAAATAAGATAATTCTGCCATGTTACCAGGACTAATGTACACACCCCATAAGCAGTGAAGTTGTCACGTTGTGTACCGTATTTTCCGCACTATAAGCCGCACCTAAAAACCACAAATTTTCACAAAAGCTGACAGTGCGGCTTATAACCCGGTGCGCCTTATATATGGATTCATATAAATATTTATTTTCATAAAGTTTCGGTCTCGCAACTACGGTAAACAGCCGCCATCTTTTTTCCCCGTAGAAGAGGAAGCGCTTCTTCTTCTATGGTAAGCAACTGCCAAGGTAAGCACCCGCCCCCGTAGAAGAGGAAGCGCTTCTTCTTCTACGGTAAGCAACCACCCGCCCCCGGTATTACGTTTCATTTCCTTTGTGTGTTCCATGTTGATATACGACTCCATGCGCGCCCACATCACAGATGGTGTCAAAAAACAAGTGAAGCACACAAATACAACACTCGCCGTCATTCCGGGTGGATTAACCAAAGAACTCCAACCGCTCGATATTGGTGTCAACAGGGCATTTAAAGCACGACTGCGAACGGCGTGGGAACAATGGATGACCGAAGGCGAACACACCTTCACTAAGACAGGGAGACAGCGCCGGACGACATACGCCAACATCTGCCAGTGGATCGTAAATGCCTGGGCGGATATTTCGGTCACAACTGTGGTCCGAGCTTTCCGGAAGGCAATGACTTCGACGAGACGGAGCCGGCCATTTTGGATCCTGTATTCGCCCAACTTTTTAATTCGGACACCGAAGGAGAAGAATTCGAGGGATTTATGAATGAAGAATAACTTCAGAAAGTGAGCGTTATGTTTATTTTGTGTGTTGTGACATTAACGTTCGAGCAACATTAAGTTATTGATGCACTATTTTGAATTTTACTATGTTTGTGATTGCACATTTGCGTACATTTTGGGAGTGAACAGAGTTGTTAGAACGCTGGTTTTTAATATATTATTAAAGTTTGACTGACCTATCTGACTGTTTTTTTGACATTCCCTTTAGCGCAGTTAGATGCGGCTTATAACACGGGGCGGCTTATAGGTGGGCAAAGTTTTGAAATATGCCGTTCATTGAAGGCGCGGCTTATAACCCAGGGCGGCTTATGGTGCGGAAAATACGGTAAATGGTAAATAAAAACAGAATGCAACAAATCCTTTTCAACTTATATTCAACAGAATAGACTGCAAAGACAAGATATTTCATGTTCAGACTGAGAAACTTTGTTTTTTTTGTGTGCAAATATTAGCTCATTTAGAATTTGATGCCTGCAACATGTTTCAAAAAAGCTGGCACAAGTGGCAAAACAGACTGAGAAAGTTGAGGAATGCTCATCAAAGACTTATTTGGAAAATCCCACAGGTGAACAGGCTAATTGGGAACAGGTGGGTGCCATGATTGAGTATAAAAGCAGCTTCCATGAAATGCTCAGTCGTTCACAAACAAGGATGGGGCGAGGGTCACCACTTTGTCAACAAATGCCTGAGCAAATTGTTTAAGAACAACATTTCTCAACCAGCTATTGCAAGGAATTTAGGGGTTTCACCATCGACGCTCCGTAATATCATCAAAAGGTTCAGAGAATCTGAAGAAATCACCGCATGTAAGCCATGATATTACGCACCTTGGATCCCTCAGGCGGTACTGCATCAAAAAACCACATCAGTGTGTAAAGGATATCACCACATGGGCTCATGAACACTTCAGAAAACCACTGTCAGTAACTACAGTTGGTCGCTACATCTGTAAGTGCAAGTTAAAACTCAACTATGCAAAACCAAAGCCATTTATCAACAACACCCAGAAACGCTTTGCCGGGCCCAAGCTCATCTAAGATGGACTGATGCAAAGTAGAAATGTGTTCTGTGGTCTGATGAGTCCACATTTCAAATGGTTTTTAGAAACTGTGGATGTCGTGTCCTCCGGATCAAAGAGGAAAAGAACCATCCTGATTGTTTTAGGCACAAAGTGTAAAAGGCAGCATGTGTGATGGTATGGGGGTGTATTAGTGCCCAAGGCATGGGTAACTTACACATCTGTGAAGGCGCCATTAATACTGAAAGGTACATACAGCTTTTGGAGCAACATATGTTGCCATCCAAGCAACGTTATCATGGACGCCCCTGCTTATTTCAGCAAGACAATGCCAAGCCACGTGTTACAACAGTGTGGCTTCATAGTAAAATAGTGCAGGTACTAGACTGGCCATTGAAAATATGAAGGCTAAAATAGCAGAAGGGAGACTGTTGAACAACTTAAGATGTACATCAAGCAAGAATGGGAAATAATTCCACTTCAAATATGTGTCTCCTCAGTTCCCAAACCTTTACCGAGTGTTATTAAAAGGAAAGGCCATGTAACACAGTGGTAAAAATGTCCATCTGACTACTTTTTTGCAATGTGTTGCTGCCAATAAATTCTAAGGTCATGATTATTTGCAAAAAAAAAAAGTGGTTTCTCAGTGTGAACATGAAATATCTTGTCTTTGCAGTCTATTCAATTGAATATAAGTTGAAAAGGATTTGTTGTATTCTCTTTTTATTTACCATTTACACAACTTCACTGCTTTTGGGGTCTGTAATAATACATCACTTTTATGTCTCTCTTATGTTTGCAAACATACCAATACATTTTGAATTGTGCATGTTTTCCCACTATTGTTTTCAAGACACTTGGTACTTTTTAACTTCCTTAACCAACAATAAGTTAATACGGTGCCAAAGAGCGCTTATAAATACCTAATCGAGGCATGACCGCTCCCAGGAACTCTTCATCTTCTTGGTAGTGGTTCTCTTGTAGATTCTCTAAAAGCTTCTGTAAAACCTCCTGGGGCACCTGTGTCCACAACCAAAACATTTGCATCATCTTTAATAATGTACACCGTATTAGAGAGCCACATTATTGGCGCCCATATTTAGCATTTTGACGTATATCGGTATCAACCTTTTTTTTTATTTATTGGTATCAGTCTTTTTTCCCCCCAACTATATCGTATCGGCCCTGAAACCAACACATCGGTCGATCTCTAGTTTGCGCAGGTTTGAAAAGGACCAACCTTGCAGCCTGTGCCTTTGAGCTCTGCGAAGCGCGTGAGCCGGAAGTTCTTGTCCAGCTCGTAGCTTTCGGGATTGAAGGACTCCCTCACGGACATGTCTGTAGAATCTGTGGGCCCTAAAAGATGAAGGGGACATTATCAATTGCTCATACAGAAACAAGCCTGAAGATCAATTTGGCCACAACATAAGGAATGTCTGCAAATCTCAATCCAACACATATAAAAGATTTGCACTAGTGTTTGCTGTTCAAAAACTATTCATTCACATGTACTGTAGAGGTAGGGTTAGGATTCCATTGAAAATTGATGCATCTTTAATTTATGTATATTTGGGGTTGTACGGTATAGCGGTACTAGTATAGTATCGCGGCACTAATTAATCAAAAACGGAACTATACTCTGTTGGAAAGGTACCGGTTCCCAGGCATGGCGGCACGTCGTCACGTCATGACATTGCTGTTTTTAGAAGCAGAGGAGCATGTTCGGCAGCGCGCACACACGGAGTACTTACAAGCAGACACAGTGTGTAGACAGAAAAGGGAGAATGGACGCATTTTGTTGTAAAAAGTAAAGATAAAGGTGAAGTTGTAACACTGAAACACCCTAAGGAAGAGGTGCTTTAAGACATGGCTAGCTAGCTAGCGGCTGACATCCATCCACAGTGTTTTAGCTACTTCTAAATCACTAATCCTGGCCTCCATGGCGACAAATAAAGTACTTTTCGTACAAGTAGCATTATCACTGGAGGATGAGGAATAGCTAAACATGCTATTAATTTCAGGGTCCTACAGTACTATGAATGTAGAAAGTAATCTTTCAACACTGAATATACAGATATTTGATCCATGACAAAATGGCATATACATGTTACACATCTAAAGTGATGACAATACAAGTAAAATATTAATTTCAGGGTCCTACAGTACTGTAATCATTGGAGAAAGTAACCTTTCAACACTGAATATACAGATATTTGATCCATGACAAAATGGCATATACATGTTACACATCTAAAGTGATGAGTCTGATGACAATACAAGTAAAATATTATTAATTAGTAATATTAATTTCAGGGCCCTACAGTACTGTGAACGTTGTAGAAACTAATTCTTCAACATTGAATATACAGATATGTGATTTGTGACAACATGGCATATAAATGTTACACATCTAAAGTGATGGCAATACAAGTAAAATCATATTAAAGTAAAATCATATTAATTAGTAATAATAATTTCAGGGTCCTACGGTACTATGAACGTTGTAGAAAGTAATCCTTCAACACTGAATATACAGATATTTGATCCATGACAAAATGGCATATACATGTTACACATCTAAAGTGATGACAATACAAGTAAAATATTAATTTCAGGGTCCTACAGTACTGTAATCATTGGAGAAAGTAACCTTTCAACACTGAATATACAGATATTTGATCCATGACAAAATGGCATATACATGTTACACATCTAAAGTGATGAGTCTGATGACAATCAAGTAAAATATTATTAATTAGTAATATTAATTTCAGGGTCCTACAGTACTGTGAACGTTGTAGAAACTAATTCTTCAACATTGAATATACAGATATGTGATTTGTGACAACATGGCATATAAATGTTACACATCTAAAGTGATGGCAATACAAGTAAAATCATATTAAAGTAAAATCATATTAATTAGTAATAATAATTTCAGGGTCCCGCAGTATTATGAACGTTGTAGAAAGTAATCCTTCAACACTGAATATACAGATATTTGATCCATGACAAAATGGCAAATACATGTTACACATCTAAAGTGATGACAATACAAGTAAAATCATATTAATTAGGAATATTAATTTCAGGGTCCTACGGTACTATGAATGTTGTAGAAAGTAATCCTTCAACACTGAATATACAGATATTTGATCCATGACAAAATGGCATATACATGTTACACATCTAAAGTGATGGCAATACAAGTAAAATATTATTAATTTCAGGGTCCTACAGTACTATGAATGTTGTAGAAAGTAATCCTTCAACACTGAATATACAGATAATTGACCCATGACAAAATGGCATATACATGTTACACATCTAAAGTGATGACAATACAAGTAAAATATTAATTTCAGGGTCCTACAGTACTATGAACGTTGTAGAAAGTAACCTTTCAACACTGAATACACAGATATTTGATCCATGACAAAATGGCATATACATGTTACACATCTAAAGTGATGAGTCTGATAACAATACAAGTAAAGTATTATTAATTAGTAATATTAATTTCAGGGCCCTACAGTACTGTGAACGTTGTAGAAAGTAATTCTTCAACATTGAATATACAGATATGTGATTTGTGACAACATGGCATATAAATGTTACACATCTAAAGTGATGGCAATACAAGTAAAATCATATTAATTAGTAATATTAATTTCAGGGTCCTACAGTACTATGAACGTTGTAGAAAGTAATCCTTCAACACTGAATATACAGATATTTGACCCATGACAAAATGGCAAATACATGTTACACATCTAAAGTGATGGCAATACAAGTAAAATCATATTGATTAGTACCGTTTTTTTCGGACTATAAGTCGCAGTTTTTTTCATAGTTTGGCTCCAGTGCGACTTATATATGTCTTTTTCCTTCTTTATTATGCATTTTCGGCAGGTGCGACTTATACCCCGGTGCGACTTATACTCCTAGTCCTACAGTACTATAAACGTTGTAGAAAGTAATCCTTCAACAAACTTACCATACACAGTAACGCATTACTTTTTGGTGTAAGTAACTGAGTTACTTTTGAAAAAAAAGTAACTAGTAACTGTAACTAGGAACTGGTTTTCAGTAACTAACCCAACACTGTTGAATATACAGATATTTGATCCATGAAAAAATGGCAAATACATGTTACACATCTAGAGTGATGACAATACAAGTAAAATCATATTAATCAGTAATATTAATTTCAGGGTCCTACAGTACTATGAACGTTGTAGAAAGTAATCCTACAGCAAACTTACTTTACACAGTAACGCATTACTTTTTGGTGTAAGTAACTGAGTTACTTTTGAAATAAAGTAACTAGTAACTGTAACTACGTACTGGTTTTCAGTGACTAACCCAACACTGTTGAATATACAGATATTTGATCCATGACAAAATGGCATATACATGTTACACATCTAGAGTGATGACAATACAAGTAAAATCATATTAATCAGTAATATTAATTTCAGGGTCCTACAGTACTGTGAACTAAGGCTGAAACGACGCGTCGACGTCATCGGTTACGTAAATACGTCGACGCCGTTTTTGTGCGTCGGCGCGTCGCATATTTACGTCACACTACTGTCATGGCGGAGCGCAAAGCAGACGATGCGAGCGAGGGGAAAAAAGCACGCCAAAAGTCGTCAAAAGTGTGGGAGTATTTCAATAAACGGCCTAATAATGTTGTTGTATGCACACTGTGTCGAGCGGAAATGGCCTAGCATAGCAGCACAACGGCTATGAACGAACATTTGAAAAGAAAACCCCCGACAGCGTTCTTGCCATCACCATCAACTAGTCATTCGTCCGCGTGCGTATACGTTGTCATTATTACACAAAAAAATGAATGTGTCATTTGCATCTGCGTTGTAAATTCATAAACTAAAGCACCGTTTGCTCTGAGAGGCGCGTTTGGCGTGCCTGTTCAGTGTTTACAAAGACGCGCTCCTCTTTAACGCTGTGGAGAGGCGGCGGGGGCGAGCGAGCGGCGAGGCGGGGCGCGCCGCAAGAGACAGGGTACGACGAGCGAGCGAGGAAGAGGAGCTGAAAAGCGAGGAAAGAAAGAGAAAAGAGTTGGAAGAGAAAAGACTTTGTGTAAAATTAAAAGATTGTAAACCTGGCAAAGCCGTCTGGCGTTCAGTCTGTCGGTCCTGAAAGAACCCCACGGCACAAGACGTGTCACAAACGCTAACGTTAATTAGTTGTGCAAATACCTTTTACAACATTAACAGTTACATATACTATGTACAAACCAACAATTAACTTTCACTTTAATCATACTATCATTGTTGTGTTATTAAGCAAAATAAGCAATACTTTTACTTTTGTTGAAATGTTTACACTGTACACTTTTTTGTATTGGATATTTAGCTTTATTTTTGCACATTTTAGCAAATAAGCAATACTTTTACTTTTGTTGAAATGTTTACACTTGTTACAGGATATTTCCGTTTTGCACTTTTTTGTATTGGATGTTTATCTTTATTTTTGCACATTTTAAAGCAAAATAAGCAATACTTTTACTTTTTAAATGCTTATACTATTCCAGAATATTAAGATTTGCACTGGATGTTTACTTTTATATTTGCACATTAAAAAGCAAATAAGCTACTTTTAATTTTGTTAAATGTTAAAAGTTTTAAATGTTTACATTGTTACAGAATATTTTGTCATGTTGTTGTCAATGTTGACTGACTAGTGGCCATACTTTTTTTTTTGTAAATAAAAGCCATGCCTTTTGAAAAAACTGGCCTACATTTATTTTTTCCTCTTCATTTTAAATTTAAAAAAAAATCGGTAAAAGGAAAAATAATCTATAGATTAATCGAAAAAATAATCTATAGATTAACCGATTAATCGAAAAAATAATCTATAGATTAATCGATAGAAAAATAATCGTTAGCTGCAGCCTTAATACAGATATTTGATCCATAACAAAATGGCATATACATGTTACACATCTAAAGTGATGACAATACAAGTAAAATCATATGAATTAGGAATATTAATTTCAGGGTCCTACGGTCCTATGAACGTTGTAGAAAGTAATCCTTCAACACTGAATATACAAATATTTGATCCGTGTCAAAATGGCATATACATGTTACACATTTAAAGTGATGAGTCTGATAACAATCAAGTAAAATATTATCAATTAGTAATATTAATTTCAGGGTCCTACTGTACTATGAACGTTGTAGAAAGTAATCCTTCAACACTGAATATACAGATATTTGATCCATGACAAAATGGCATATACATGTTACACATCTAAAGTGATGACAATACAAGTAAAATCATATTAATTAGTAATATTAATTTCAGGGTCCTACAGTACTATGAACATTGTAGAAAGTAATCCTTCAGCAAACTTAATTTACACAGTAACGCAT
The DNA here is from genome assembly GCF_033978685.3 of Nerophis lumbriciformis. Lineage (NCBI taxonomy): Eukaryota > Metazoa > Chordata > Actinopteri > Syngnathiformes > Syngnathidae > Nerophis > Nerophis lumbriciformis. Next base: position 49,254,744 of record NC_084555.2, on the reverse strand, counting down.
TACTTTTTGGTGTAAGTAACTGAGTTACTTTTGAAATAAGGTAACTAGTAACTGTAACTAGGTACTGGTTTTCAGTAACTAACCCAACACTGTTGAATATACAGATATTTGATCCATGACAAAATGGCATATACATGTTACACATCTAAAGTGATGACAATACAAGTAAAATCATATTAATTAGTAATATTAATTTCAGGGTCCTACAGTACTATGAACATTGTAGAAAGTAATCCTTCAGCAAACTTAATTTACACAGTAACGCATTACTTTTTGGTGTAAGTAACTGAGTTACTTTTGAAATAAGGTAACTAGTAACTGTAACTAGGTACTGGTTTTCAGTAACTAACCCAACACTGTTGAATATACAGATATTTGATCCATGACAAAATGGCATATACATGTTACACATCTAAAGTGATGACAATACAAGTAAAATATTAATTTCAGGGTCCTACAGTACTGTAATCATTGGAGAAAGTAACCTTTCAACACTGAATATACAGATATTTGATCCATGACAAAATGGCATATACCGTATTTTCCGCACTATAAGGCGCACCTAAAAACCACAAATGTTCTCAAAAGCTGACAGTGCGCCTTATAACCCGGTGCGCTTTATTACGATTCATTTTCATAAAGTTTCGATCTCGCAACTTCGGTAAACAGCCGCCATCTTTTTTCCCGGTAGAACAGGAAGCGCTTCTTCTTCTACGCAAGCAACCGCCAAGGAAAGCACCCGCCCCCATAGAACAGGAAGCGCTTCTTCTTCTACCCGCCCCCGGAAGAAGAAGAAAAAACGCGCGGATATCACCGTACGTTTCATTTCCTGTTTACATCTGTAAAGACCACAAAATGGCTCCTACTAAGCGATCCGGTTCATAAAAAGACGCAATCTCTCCATCCGCACACGGATTACTACCGTATTTCACAGCAACTGATATTCCTGTGAACTGCACTGTGGAACGGGAGCACGTACGGTGAATATTCGCACCACAGGGAATGAGAAGTCATCCTTCACTGTGGTTCTAGCTTGCCATGCTAACTTCCACCCATGGTGATATTCAAAAGGAAGACCTTGCCAAAAGAGACCTTTCCAGCCGGCGTCATCATAAAAGCTAACTCGAAGGGATGGATGGATGAAGAAAAGATGAGCGAGTGGTTAAGGGAAGTTTACGCGAAGAGGCCGGGTGGCTTTTTTCACACAGCTCCGAAGGCGAACACACCTTCACTAAGACGGGCAGACAGCGCCGGACGACATACGCCAAAATTTGCCAGTGGACCGTAAATGCCTGGGCAGATATTTCGGTCACAACTGTGGTCCGAGCTTTCCGGAAGGCAGGATTCACAGAACAACAGCGACACTGACTCCCGATGACTTCGACGAGACGGAACCGGCCATTTTGGATACCACGCTTGCGCAACTTTTCAATTCGGACACCGAAGACGAAGAATTCGAAGGATTTACGAATGAAGAATAACTTCAGAAGGTGAGCGCTATGTTTATTTTGTGTGTTGTGACATTAACGTTCGAGCAACATTATGTTACTATTGCTCTACACCATTTTGAATTTTACTATGTTTGTGATTGCACATTTGCGTACATTTTGGGACAGAGTTGTTAGAACGCTGGTTTTCAATATATTATTAAAGTTTGACTGAACTATCTGACTGTTTTTTTGACATTCACTTTAGCGCAGCGTTTTTTTGACATTCACTTTAGCGCAGCGTAGGCGCGGCTTATAGTCCGGGGCGGCTTATTGGTGGACAAAATTATGAAATATGTAATTCATAGAAGGTGCGGCTAATAATCCGGTGCGCCTTATAGTGCGGAAAATACGGTACACGTTACACATCTAAAGTGATGAGTCTGATAACAATACAAGTAAAATATTGTTAATTGTTAAAATTAATTTCAGGGCCCTACAGTACTGTGAACGTTGTAGAAACTAATTATTCAACATTGAATATACAGATATGTGATTTGTGACAACATGGCATATAAATGTTACACATCTAAAGTGATGGCAATACAAGTAAAATCATATTAAAGTAAATCATATTAATTAGTAATAATAATTTCAGGGTCCTACGGTACTATGAATGTTGTAGAAGGTAATCCTTCAACACTGAATATACAGATATTTGACCCATGACAAAATGGCATATACGGTACATGTTACACATCTAAAGTGATGACAATACAAGTAAAATATTAATTTCAGGGTCCTACAGTACTGTAAACATTGGAGAAAGTAACCTTTCAACACTGAATATACAGATATTTGATCCATGACAAAATGGCATATACATGTTACACATCTAAAGTGATGAGTCTGATAACAATACAAGTAAAATATTATTAATTACGGGTAGTAATATTAATTTCAGGGCCCTACAGTACTGTGAACGTTGTAGAAACTAATTATTCAACATTGAATATACAGATATGTGATTTGTGACAACATGGCATATACATGTTACACATCTAAAGTGATGAGTCTGATGACAATCAAGTAAAATATTATTAATTAGTAATATTAATTTCAGGGTCCTACAGTACTATGAACGTTGTAGAAAGTAATACTTCAACACTGAATATACAGATATTTGATCCATGACAAAATGGCATATACATGTTACACATCTAAAGTGATGACAATACAAGTAAAATATTAATTTCAGGGTCCTACAGTACTGTAGAAATTGGAGAAAGTAACCTTTCAACACTGAATATACAAATATTTGATCTATGACAAAATGGCATATACATGTTACACATCTAAAGTGATGAGTCTGATGACAATCAAGTAAAATATTTATAATTAGTAATATTAATTTCAGGGTCCTACGGTACTATGAATGTTGTAGAAAGTAATCCTTCAACACTGAATATACAGATATTTGGTCCATGACAAAATGGTCATATACATGTTACACATCTAAAGTGATGACAATAAAAGTAAAATATTAATTTCAGGGTCCTACAGTACTGTAAACATTGGAGAAAGTAACCTTTCAACACTGAATATACAGATATTTGATCCATGACAAAATGGCATATACATGTTTCACATCTAAAGTGATGAGTCTGATGACAATCAAGTAAAATATTTATAATTAGTAATATTAATTTCAGGGTCCTACGGTACTATGAATGTTGTAGAAAGTAATCCTTCAACACTGAATATACAGATATTTGATCCATGACAAAATGGCATATACATGTTACACATCTAAAGTGATGACAATACAAGTAAAATCATATTAATTAGTAATATTAATTTCAGGGTCCTACAGTACTGTGAACATTGGAGAAAGTAAACTTTCAACACTGAATATACAGATATTAGATCCATGACAAAATGGCATATACATGTTACACATCTAAAGTGATGACAATACAAGTAAAATCATATTAATCAGTAATATTAATTTCAGGGTCCTACAGTACTGTGAACATTGTAGAAAGTAATCCTTCAACACTGAATATAAAGATATTTGATTTATGACAAAATGGCAAATACATGTTACACATCTAAAGTGATGACAATACAAGTCAAATATGGGAGGTGTTCAAGAAGCCAAAACGCTGCTAAATTCATTCAACCCCCAAAACAATGGCGTTAGCTTGCTCTTTAGGGTTCGTTCGCAAGCTCTTAATAAAAAAATACACATCTTATGTTAAATAAGGACTCCGCTGTCAGCAGAGTCAAGTTTAAAAAGATGTTTTGGCCAGTGTTTATATTTGGATGCTAACCCTAGCTAGCCACATATGCTAACATAGTGCTAACAATGTCTACCAGCGGCCGTAAAACAGGAAGGAACGTAATAAAGTACTAAAAGCGTCTGCCAGGACGCAAACGTTGAACATTGTGCGCGGCCAAAGTTGACAAAGTTGCTAATAAACAAGACAAGTCCCAACAAAAAAAATGTCGGCGGCGGAAAAAATTAACCCTTTGCTGTCCCGCCGCCATGCGACCTGCGCACCGCCAACAGACACACACACACACACGCAACATTCACCGTCACGTCGGCAGCGGCGCGGCGCGCTATGGCCGCCTACCGTCGCCACACTCGCACTTCGAGCAAGGCAGCGGAGTTTGATTCCCGCAACGTTTCCCCTTTAATTGCAAGAGCGCGTCCATGCTTACCGGCCTCGACTCGCGCCACATCCGACTACGAGGGGCGGGGACAGCGGAGGTCCTTCGGCGAGGGCGGCCTCGGACGGCGCCTGATAGAAAGTAGCCCGGGCGTGTTCACTCGGCGGGCGATGCGTGGGGATGAATGTCGCGCGCGTGATTAGACGTGACAGATATTCATATTCACAATTACTCGCTCGCAGCGGTTATCGTTTAAGAATGTATTTGGGAGGAAATGTCATAAGGACATTTACGCGGTAGCCGCGGGTCCTTTGTGCGCAATGTGGCGGCTGCAACATCCCCTTTAACACACCGGAGAGTCCGGAGTGTACCTTTAATGCACACTTTTTCATGCAGAGTGTACCTTTAATGCACACTTTTTCACACAGAGTGTACCTTTAATGCACACTTTTTCACACAGAGTGTACCTTTAATGCACACTTTCTCATGCAGAGTGTACCTTTAATGCACACTTTTTCATGCAGAGTGTACCTTTAATGCACACTTTAATGCAGAGTGTACCTTTAATGCACACTTTCTCACACAGAGTGTACCTTTAATGCACACTTTCTCACACAGAGTGTACCTTTAATGCACACTTTTTCACACAGAGTGTACCTTTAATGCACACTTTTTCATGCAGAGTGTACCTTTAATGCACACTTTTTCACACAGAGTGTACCTTTAATGCACACTTTCTCATGCAGAGTGTACCTTTAATGCACACTTTTTCATGCAGAGTGTACCTTTAATGCACACTTTAATGCAGAGTGTACCTTTAATGCACACTTTCTCACACAGAGTGTACCTTTAATGCACACTTTTTCACACAGAGTGTACCTTTAATGCACACTTTCTCATGCAGAGTGTACCTTTAATGCACACTTTTTCATGCAGAGTGTACCTTTAATGCACACTTTAATGCAGAGTGTACCTTTAATGCACACTTTCTCACACAGAGTGTACCTTTAATGCACACTTTTTCACACAGAGTGTACCTTTAATGCACACTTTTTCACACAGAGTGTACCTTTAATGCACACTTTTTCACACAGAGTGTACCTTTAATGCACACTTTCTCACACAGAGTGTACCTTTAATGCACACTTTTTCACACAGAGTGTACCTTTAATGCACACTTTTTCACACAGAGTGTACCTTTAATGCACACTTTTTCACACAGAGTGTACCTTTAATGCACACTTTCTCATGCAGAGTGTACCTTTAATGCACACTTTTTCATGCAGAGTGTACCTTTAATGCACACTTTAATGCAGAGTGTACCTTTAATGCACACTTTCTCACACAGAGTGTACCTTTAATGCACACTTTCTCACACAGAGTGTACCTTTAATGCACACTTTTTCACACAGAGTGTACCTTTAATGCACACTTTTTCATGCAGAGTGTACCTTTAATGCACACTTTTTCACACAGAGTGTACCTTTAATGCACACTTTCTCATGCAGAGTGTACCTTTAATGCACACTTTTTCACACAGAGTGTACCTTTAATGCACACTTTCTCATGCAGAGTGTACCTTTAATGCACACTTTTTTACACAGAGTGTACCTTTAATGCACACTTTCTCATGCAGAGTGTACCTTTAATGCACACTTTCTCATGCAGAGTGTACCTTTAATGCACACTTTCTCATGCAGAGTGTACCTTTAATGCACACTTTCTCATGCAGAGTGTACCTTTAATGCAGACTTTAATGCAGAGTGTACATTTAATGCACATTTTTTCATGCAGAGTGTACCTTTAATGCACACTTTCTCATGCAGAGTGTACCTTTAATGCACACTTTTTCATGCAGAGTGTACCTTTAATGCACACTTTAATGCAGAGTGTACCTTTAATGCACACTTTCTCACACAGAGTGTACCTTTAATGCACACTTTTTCACACAGAGTGTACCTTTAATGCACACTTTTTCACACAGAGTGTACCTTTAATGCACACTTTCTCACACAGAGTGTACCTTTAATGCACACTTTTTCACACAGAGTGTACCTTTAATGCACACTTTTTCACACAGAGTGTACCTTTAATGCACACTTTTTCACACAGAGTGTACCTTTAATGCACACTTTCTCATGCAGAGTGTACCTTTAATGCACACTTTTTCATGCAGAGTGTACCTTTAATGCACACTTTAATGCAGAGTGTACCTTTAATGCACACTTTCTCACACAGAGTGTACCTTTAATGCACACTTTCTCACACAGAGTGTACCTTTAATGCACACTTTTTCACACAGAGTGTACCTTTAATGCACACTTTTTCATGCAGAGTGTACCTTTAATGCACACTTTTTCACACAGAGTGTACCTTTAATGCACACTTTCTCATGCAGAGTGTACCTTTAATGCACACTTTTTCACACAGAGTGTACCTTTAATGCACACTTTCTCATGCAGAGTGTACCTTTAATGCACACTTTTTTACACAGAGTGTACCTTTAATGCACACTTTCTCATGCAGAGTGTACCTTTAATGCACACTTTCTCATGCAGAGTGTACCTTTAATGCACACTTTCTCATGCAGAGTGTACCTTTAATGCACACTTTCTCATGCAGAGTGTACCTTTAATGCAGACTTTAATGCAGAGTGTACATTTAATGCACATTTTTTCATGCAGAGTGTACCTTTAATGCACACTTTCTCATGCAGAGTGTACCTTTAATGCTGACTTTTTCATGCAGAGTGTACCTTTAATGCACACTTTCTCATGCAGAGTGTACCTTTAATGCTGACTTTTTCATGCAGAGTGTACCTTTAATGCACAATTTAATGCAGTGTACTTTTAATGCACACTTTAATGCAGAGTGTACCTTTAATGCAGAGTGTACCTTTAATGCACACTTTAATGCAGAGTGTACCTTTAATGCAGAGTGTACCTTTAATGCACACTTTAATGCAGAGTGTACCTTTAATGCAGAGTGTACCTTTAATGCACACTTTAATGCAGACTGTACCTTTAATGCAGACTTTAATGCAGAGTGTACATTTAATGCACATTTTTTCATGCAGAGTGTACCTTTAATGCACACTTTCTCATGCAGAGTGTACCTTTAATGCTGACTTTTTCATGCAGAGTGTACCTTTAATGCACACTTTAATGCAGAGTATACCTTTAATGCACACTTTCTCATGCAGAGTGTACCTTTAATGCTGACGTTCTCATGCAGAGTGTACCTTTAATGCACAATTTAATGCAGAGTGTACCTTTAATGCACACTTTAATGCGGAGTGTACCTTTAATGCACCCTTTAATGCAGAGTGTACCTTTAATGCACACTTTAATGCAGAGTGTACCTTTAATGCAGAGTGTACCTTTAATGCAGACTTTAATGCAGAGTGTACTTTTAATGCACACTTTAATGCAGAGTGTACCTTTAATGCAGACTTTTTCATTCAGAGTGTACCTTTAATGCACACTTTTTCATGCAGAGTGTATCTTTAATGCACACGTTCTCATGCAGAGTGTACCTTTAATGCACACTTTTTCATGCAGAGTGTATCTTTAATGCACACGTTCTCATGCAGAGTGTACCTTTAATGCACACTTTTTCATGCAGAGTGTATCTTTAATGCACACGTTCTCATGCAGAGTGTACCTTTAATGCACACTTTTTCATGCAGAGTGTATCTTTAATGCACACGTTCTCATGCAGAGTGTACCTTTAATGCACACTTTCTCACGCAGAGTGTACCTTTAATGCACACTTTCTCATGCAGAGTGTACCTTTAATGCACACTTTCTCACGCAGAGTGTACCTTTAATGCACACTTTCTCATGCAGAGTGTACCTTTAATGTACACTTTCTCATGCAGAGTGTACCTTTAACGCTCACTTTCTCATGCAGAGTGTACCTTTAGTGCACACTTTCTCGTGCAGAGTGTACCTTTAATGCACACTTTCTCATGCAGAGTGTACCTTTAATGCACACTTTCTCATGCAGAGTGTACCTTTAATGCACACTTTCTCACGCAGAGTGTACCTTTAATGCACACTTTCTCATGCAGAGTGTACCTTTAATGCACACTTTTTCATGCAGAATGTACCTTTAATGATGACTTTCTCATGCAGTGTACCTTTAATGCAGAGTGTACCTTCAATGTACACTTTCTCATGCAGAGTGTACCTTTAATGCTGACTTTCTCATGCAGAATGTACCTTTAATGATGACTTTCTCATGCAGTGTACCTTTAATGCTGTCTTTAATGCAGAGTGTACCTTTCTTTAATGCACACTTTTTCGTGCAGTGTTCCTTTAATGCCGACTTTATCATGCCGACTTTTTAATTCAGAATTTTTAATGCAGTTTTTCATGCAGACTTTTTAATGCAGACTTTTAACACAGACTTTTTCATGCAGACTTTTTAATGCAGACTTTTTAGTGTACCTTTGATGCAGACTTTTTAATTCAGACTTTTAATGCACTTTTTCATGCAGACTTTTTAGTGTACCTTTGATGCAGACTTTTTAATGCAGACTTTGTAGTGTACCTTTAATGCAGACTTTTTCGTGCAGACTTTTTAATGCAGACTTTTTAATGCAGACTTTTTCATGCAGTTTTTAATGCAGTTTTTAGTGTACCTTTGATGCAGACTTTTTAATGCAGACTTTGTAGTGTACCTTTAATGCAGACTTTTTCATGCAGACATTTTAATGCAGACTTTTTCATGCAGACTTTTTAATGCAGACTTTTTAATGCAGACTTTTTCATGCAGACTTTTTAATGCAGACTTTTTAGTGTACCTTTGATGCAGACTTTTTAATGCAGACTTTTAATGCACTTTTTCATGCAGACTTTTTAATGCAGACTTTTTAGTGTACCTTTGATGCAGACTTTTTAATGCAGACTTTGTAGTGTACCTTTAATGCAGACTTTTTCGTGCAGACTTTTTCATGCAGACTTTTTAATGCAGACTTTTTCATGCAGAGTTTTTAATGCAGTTTTTAGTGTACCTTTGATGCAGACTTTTTAATGCAGACTTTGTAGTGTACCTTTAATGCAGACTTTTTCATGCAGACTTTTTCATGCAGACTTTTTAATGCAGACTTTTTAATGCAGACTTTTTCATGCAGACTTTTTAATGCAGACTTTTTAGTGTACCTTTAATGCAGACTTTTTAATTCAGACTTTTTAACACAGACTTTTTCATGCAGACTTTTTAATGCAGACTTTTTAGTGTACCTTTGATGCAGACTTTTTAATTCAGACTTTTAATGCACTTTTTCATGCAGACTTTTTAGTGTACCTTTGATGCAGACTTTTTAGTGCAGACTTTGTAGTGTACCTTTAATGCAGACTTTTTCGTGCAGACTTTTTAATGCAGACTTTTTAATGCAGACTTTTTCATGCAGTTTTTAATGCAGTTTTTAGTGTACCTTTGATGCAGACTTTTTAATGCAGACTTTGTAGTGTACCTTTAATGCAGACTTTTTCATGCAGACATTTTAATGCAGACTTTTTCATGCAGACTTTTTAATGCAGACTTTTTCATGCAGACTTTTTAATGCAGACTTTTTAGTGTACCTTTAATGCAGACTTTTTAATTCAGACTTTTTAACACAGACTTTTTCATGCAGACTTTTTAATGCAGACTTTTTAGTGTACCTTTGATGCAGACTTTTTAATGCAGACTTTTAATGCACTTTTTCATGCAGACTTTTTAATGCAGACTTTTTAGTGTACCTTTGATGCAGACTTTTTAATGCAGACTTTGTAGTGTACCTTTAATGCAGACTTTTTCGTGCAGACTTTTTCATGCAGACTTTTTAATGCAGACTTTTTCATGCAGAGTTTTTAATGCAGTTTTTAGTGTACCTTTGATGCAGACTTTTTAATGCAGACTTTGTAGTGTACCTTTAATGCAGACTTTTTCATGCAGACTTTTTCATGCAGACTTTTTAATGCAGACTTTTTAATGCAGACTTTTTCATGCAGACTTTTTAATGCAGACTTTTTAGTGTACCTTTAATGCAGACTTTTTAATTCAGACTTTTTAACACAGACTTTTTCATGCAGACTTTTTAATGCAGACTTTTTAGTGTACCTTTGATGCAGACTTTTTAATTCAGACTTTTAATGCACTTTTTCATGCAGACTTTTTAGTGTACCTTTGATGCAGACTTTTTAATGCAGACTTTGTAGTGTACCTTTAATGCAGACTTTTTCGTGCAGACTTTTTAATGCAGACTTTTTAATGCAGACTTTTTCATGCAGTTTTTAATGCAGTTTTTAGTGTACCTTTGATGCAGACTTTTTAATGCAGACTTTGTAGTGTACCTTTAATGCAGACTTTTTCATGCAGACATTTTAATGCAGACTTTTTCATGCAGACTTTTTAATGCAGACTTTTTAATGCAGACTTTTTCATGCAGACTTTTTAATGCAGACTTTTTAGTGTACCTTTGATGCAGACTTTTTAATGCAGACTTTGTAGTGTACCTTTAATGCAGACTTTTTCGTGCAGACTTTTTCATGCAGACTTTTTAATGCAGACTTTTTCATGCAGAGTTTTTAATGCAGTTTTTAGTGTACCTTTGATGCAGACTTTTTAATGCAGACTTTGTAGTGTACCTTTAATGCAGACTTTTTCATGCAGACATTTTAATGCAGACTTTTTCATGCAGACTTTTTAATGCAGACTTTTTAATGCAGACTTTTTCATGCAGACTTTTTAATGCAGACTTTTTAGTGTACCTTTGATGCAGACTTTTTAATGCAGACTTTGTAGTGTACCTTTAATGCAGACTTTTTCGTGCAGACTTTTTCATGCAGACTTTTTAATGCAGACTTTTTCATGCAGAGTTTTTAATGCAGTTTTTAGTGTACCTTTGATGCAGACTTTTTAATGCAGACTTTGTAGTGTACCTTTAATGCAGACTTTTTCATGCAGACTTTTTCATGCAGACTTTTTAATGCAGACTTTTTAATGCAGACTTTTTCATGCAGACTTTTTAATGCAGACTTTTTAGTGTACCTTTAATGCAGACTTTTTAATTCAGACTTTTTAACACAGACTTTTTCATGCAGACTTTTTAATGCAGACTTTTTAGTCTACCTTTGATGCAGACTTTTTAATGCAGACTTTTAATGCACTTTTTCATGCAGACTTTTTAGTGTACCTTTGATGCAGACTTTTTAATGCAGACTTTGTAGTGTACCTTTAATGCAGACTTTTTCGTGCAGACTTTTTAATGCAGACTTTTTAATGCAGACTTTTTCATGCAGTTTTTAATGCAGTTTTTAGTGTACCTTTGATGCAGACTTTTTAATGCAGACTTTGTAGTGTACCTTTAATGCAGACTTTTTCATGCAGACATTTTAATGCAGACTTTTTCATGCAGACTTTTTAATGCAGACTTTTTAATGCAGACTTTTTCATGCAGACTTTTTAATGCAGACTTTTTAGTGTACCTTTAATGCAGACTTTTTAATTCAGACTTTTTAACACAGACTTTTTCATGCAGACTTTTTAATGCAGACTTTTTAGTGTACCTTTGATGCAGACTTTTTAATGCAGACTTTTAATGCACTTTTTCATGCAGACTTTTTAGTGTACCTTTGATGCAGACTTTTTAATGCAGACTTTGTAGTGTACCTTTAATGCAGACTTTTTCGTGCAGACTTTTTAATGCAGACTTTTTAATGCAGACTTTTTCATGCAGTTTTTAATGCAGTTTTTAGTGTACCTTTGATGCAGACTTTTTAATGCAGACTTTGTAGTGTACCTTTAATGCAGACTTTTTCATGCAGACATTTTAATGCAGACTTTTTCATGCAGACTTTTTAATGCAGACTTTTTAATGCAGACTTTTTAATGCAGACTTTTTAGTGTACCTTTAATGCAGACTTTTTAATTCAGACTTTTTAACACAGACTTTTTCATGCAGACTTTTTAATGCAGACTTTTTAGTGTACCTTTGATGCAGACTTTTTAATGCAGACTTTTAATGCACTTTTTCATGCAGACTTTTTAATGCAGACTTTTTAGTGTACCTTTGATGCAGACTTTTTAATGCAGACTTTGTAGTGTACCTTTAATGCAGACTTTTTCGTGCAGACTTTTTCATGCAGACTTTTTCATGCAGACTTTTTAATGCAGACTTTTTAATGCAGTTTTTAGTGTACCTTTGATGCAGACTTTTTAATGCAGACTTTGTAGTGTACCTTTAATGCAGACTTTTTCATGCAGACTTTTTCATGCAGACTTTTTAATGCAGACTTTTTCATGCAGACTTTTTCATGCAGACTTTTTAATGCAGACTTTTTAGTGTACCTTTAATGCAGACTTTTTAATTCAGACTTTTTAACACAGACTTTTTCATGCAGACTTTTTAATGCAGACTTTTTAGTGTACCTTTAATGCAGACTTTTTCGTGCAGACTTTTTAATGCATACCTTTTCATGCAGACTTTTTAGTGTACCTTTAATGCACTTTTTAATGCAGACTTTTTAATGAAGAGTTTTTCATGCAGACTTTTTCAACCTTTTTTTGAGCAAAGGCACATTTATTTTCTTACTTTTATTTTATAGTATTTTTATACTTTTTCTTATGCTTTCTGATCTCTCTCTCTCTCTTCATTAACAAAAAATATTTTTTTTTTGAATGTTTGTCTTTCGGTTATTTTTAAAATAAAAATATCAAGTCTTTTTAATTAATAAGTCTTGTTTTTAGCAGTTTTTTTAAAAAAAATAACGAATGTCAAGTTTTTAAATGTCAGTTTTAGCAGTTCTTTTTCCAAAACAATTATGTCTTTAAATACATGTTTTTAGCAATTAATTATTTAAATAAAAAATATCAAGTCTTTAAATAATTGTCAGTTTTTAAAATAAAAAACATCTAGTATATAAATAAATGTCTGCCTTCAGCAGTTTAAAAAAAAAAATAAAAAAAGTCTTTGAATGTTTGTCTATCGGTTATTTTCAAAATAAAAATATCAAGTATTTTAATAAATAAGTCTTGTTTTTAGCAGGGTTCTTTTTTTTAAATAACGAATGTTAAGTCTTTAATTGTCAGTTTTTAGCAGTTATTTAAAAAAAAAAAATCAATTCTTCAAATGTTTGTCTTTATCAGTTTTTTTTTTAATTAAGTCTTTAAATAAATATCAATTTTAGCAGTTCTTTTTCAAAAAAATTACGTCTTTGAATACATGTTTTTAGCAATTAATTATTTAAATAAAAAAATATCGAGTCATTAAATAATTGTCAGTTTTTAGCATTTTTTAAAATAAAGAATATCAAGTATTTAAATAAATATGTCTGCCTTCAGCAGTTTAAAAAAATCTTTGAATGTTTGTCTATCGGTTATTTTAAAATAAAAAATATCAAGTCTTTTTAATTAATAAGTCTTGTTTTTAGCAGGTTTTTTTTAAATAACGAATGTTAAGTCTATAAATGTCAGTTTTCAGCAGTTATTTTTTTAAAACAAAATATACATTCTTGAAATGTTTGTCTTTATCAGTTATTTAAAAAAAATCAAGTCTTTAAATAAATGTGTAGATTTAGTAGTTATTGTTTAAAAAGTATTTAAATAAACTAGACATTACAGGTGTTATAATAGGTGTCAGGCTACTTAACACCAGGTGCAAAGTCATTGCCCAAACATTGACGATTCCAAAAAGTAGATTTATTTACAAGGAACATGCAGAAAAGTAGAATAGAAGCAGAAGTGTTTATCCTTCCTTGATCGCCCATGTTGGCAGGGAGTTAGACACGACCATGACTACTACTTGTGCTTCTTCCCGTTCTTCAGCTGCTCTTCACACTCCGACATCTTCTTGTCACACTCTGACGTCTTCTTGTCGTTGGTGGACTTGAAAAGTGCTTGGATGTCCACCATGGCCTTCTGGATGTGCCTACCGAACCTGCACGAGTCCTGCAGGAAACACACCTGAAGTCAGACCCTGCACCCAGGTACACCTACAGTAGTAGTACTATCAGGGAAAAGTACTAGCCCAAATACCACAAGTAAGTATTTACTGTGTCAGGACTGGAGAACTTGCTGGAGATGTGGAAAGTGATGAGGTTTTCTCCAGCGATGATGTAAGACACGCCGTAACCGTCATCTGCCACCTGAAAGAAACATATTACATCATCACTTTCACTTTAATAACCTTTATTTACATCATCACTTTCAACACCTAATAGTTGTCCTAAATCACTGATGTAAGGAAATGAAAAGAGATATAAGTCACTGATGTAAGGAAATGAAAAGAGATATAAGTCACTGATGTAAGGAAATGAAAAGAGATATAAGTCACTAATGTAAGGAAATGAAAAGAGATATCACTCACTGATGTAAGGAAATGAAAAGAGATATCACTCACTGATGTAAGGAAATGAAAAGAGATATCACTCACTGATGTAAGGAAATGAAAAGAGATATCACTCACCGATGTAAGGAAATGAAAAGAGATATCACTCACCGATGTAAGGAAATGAAAAGAGATATCACTCACCGATGTAAAGAAATGAAAAGAGATATCACTCACTAATGTAAGGAAATAAAAAGAGATATAAGTCACTGATGTAAGGAAATGAAAAGAGATATAAGTCACTGATGTAAGGAAATAAAAGAGATATAAGTCACTGATGTCAGGAAATGAAACGAGATATAAGTCACTAATGTAAGGAAATGAAAAGAGATATCACTCACTGATGTAAGGAAATAAAAGAGATATCACTCACTGATGTAAGAAAATAAAAGAGATATCGTTCACTGATGTAAGGAAATTAAAATAAATATAAGTCACTGATGTAAGGAAATGAAAAGAGATATAAGTCACTGGTGTAAGGAAATGAAAAGAGATGTAAGTCACTGATGTAAGGAAATTAAAAGAGATGTAAGTCACTGATGTCAGGAAATGAAACGAGATATAAGTCACTAATGTAAGGAAATTAAAAGCGATATCACTCACTGATGTAAGGAAATAAAAGAGATATCGCTCACTGATGTAAGGAAATTAAAATAAATATAAGTCACTGATGTAAGGAAATGAAAAGAGATATAAGTCACTGATGTAAGGAAATGAAAAGAGATATAAGTCACTGGTGTAAAGAAATGAAAAGAGATATCACTCACTGATGTAAGGAAATGAAAAGAGATATCACTCACTGATGTAACGAAATGAAAAGAGATATCACTCACTGATGTAAGGAAATTACAAGAGATATCACTCACTGATGTAAGGAAATGAAAATAGATATAAGTCACTAATGTAAGGAAATGAAAAGAGATATCACTCACTGATGTAAGGAAATAAAAGAGATATCGCTCACTGTTGTAAGGAAATGAAGAGATATAAGTCACTGGTGTAAGGAAATGAAAAGAGGTATCACTCACTGATGTAAGGAAATTACAAGAGATATCACTCACTGATGTAAGGAAATGAAAATAGATATAAGTCACTAATGTAAGGAAATGAAAAGAGATATCACTCACTGATGTAAGGAAATAAAAGAGATATAAGTCACTGATGTCAGGAAATGAAACATGATATAAGTCACTAATGTAAGGAAATTAAAAGAGATATCACTCACTGATGTAAGGAAATAAGAGATATCACTCACTGATGTAAGGAAATAAAAGAGATATCACTCACTGATGTAAGGAAATTAAAATAAATATAAGTCACTGATGTAAGGAAATGAAAAGAGATATAAGTCACTGATGTAAGGAAATTAAAAGATGTAAGTCACTGATGTAAGGAAATTAAAAGAGATGTAAGTCACTGATGTAAGGAAATTAAAATAGATGTAAGTCACTGACGTAAGGAAATGAAACGAGATATAAGTCACTAATGTAAGGAAATGAAAAGAGATATCACTCACTGATGTAAGGAAATAGAGATATCATTCACTGATGTAAGGAAATAAAAGAGATATCGCTCACTGATGTAAGGAAATGAAAAGAGATATAAGTCAATGGTGTAAGGAAATGAAAAGAGATGTAAGTCACTGATGTAAGGAAATGAAAAGAGATTTAAGTCACTGATGTAAGGAAATGAAAAGAGATTTAAGTCACTGATGTAAGGAAATGAAGAGATATAAGTCACTGATGTAAGGAAATAAAAGAGATAAGTCACTGATGTAAGGAAATGAAAAGAGATATAAGTCACTGCTGTAAGGAAATGAAAAGAGATACAAGTCACCGATGTAAGGAAATCAAGAGATATACGTAACCGATGTAATGAAATAAAAGAGATATAAGTCACTGATGTAATGAAATAAAAGAGATATAAGTCACTGATGTAAAGAAATGAAAAGAGATATAAGTCACTGATGTAAGGAAATAAAAGAGATATAAGTAATTGATGTAAGGAAATAAAAGAGATATCACTCACGGGGCCAAATCCACCTCCAGCACTGACATATTTGGGGAACTTGCTGACGTCGACTAAGTTGAGCTGCTGCTGAGGAGTCTGGCTGGTGGACAACTTCCAAGGTTCTGACAGCACCTTGAAGGGCAGCAAGGTCAGAAGGTTAGAAGGTCGGAAACCAGGACTTTCGTCCGTAGATGGCGGTGAACTCTGACCTGCTTTAAAAAGGGGGAGTCCAGACCTAAATACTTGGACAGGATGTAGAGACAGAAGAGGTGGCGGTCTATCCCAGAGCCGGTCATGGCCAGACGGTACATGTTCTGATGCTGCTCTGCAGCCTTCTGGAACAAGGCCAGCCTCTGGCTGTTCTGAAGACACACCCAATAACCTTTGACCTTCACAACACACATCTTGACCCCCGTGTCAGCCTAATAAATGTGACTATTATCACACACGCCCAATGACAAGTACAATCATATTAATTAGTAATATTAATTTCAGGGTCCTACGGTACTTCAACACTGAATATACAGATATTTGATCCGTGATAAAATGGCATATACATGTTACACATCGAAAGTGATGATAATACAAGTAAAATCATATTAATTAGGAATATTAATTTCAGGGTCCTACGGTACTATGAATGTTGTAGAAAGTAATCCTTCAACACTGAATATACAGATATTTGATCCATGACAAAATGGCATATACATGTTACACATCTAAAGTGATGACAATACAAGTAAAATCATATTAATTTGTAATATTAATTTCAAGGTCCTAAGGTACTATGAATGTTGTAGAAAGTAATCCTTCAACACTGAATATACAGTGTTGCGTCTGACAAGTCACTGGTCAATCCCAAGTTCTTTCAGATGACATATATGTTGAGTAAGAAGGACCATCAAGACAGAATAGGAATATTATCAAGTTTTACTAAAGCTTTAGGAGACCAGTTAAACAGTCCGTTAATAGCAGCATCTACAAGCGGTCTGAAAATCAAACGGAAAGAGACAACTTATTGAATACGAAAACAGCCCCCACCCTCCCCAGAAAGGAATACAGCCTCTTTGTTCTAATATTGATAAGGTAAAAAGAGAGTACAACAACTCCCACATTCTAACGCTTCAAGGTAAGGCACACAGTTTACTTGCGGACATAAGATACAAGCAAAAAGAGTACACATGGGGAAATATTAGCTGCTTTAAACATGACTATGAATAAAGAAAGAACTCTTAAAAATATATGCATTCTCCACAACAGATATTTGATATATCATGGCATATACATGTTACACATCTAAAGTGATGGCAATACAATGAAAATCATATTAAAGTAAAATCATATTAATTAGTAATATTAATTTTTTTAAATAACGAATGTTAAGTCTTTAATTGTCAGTTTTTAGCAGTTATTTAAAAAAAATTTAAAAAAAATTCTTCAAATGTTTGTCTTTATCAGTTTTTTTTTTTTAAATTAAGTCTTTAAATAAATATCAGTTTTAGCAGTTATTTAAAAAAAAAAAAAACGTCTTTGAATACATGTTTTTAGCAATTAATTATTTAATTAAAAAAATATCAAGTCATTAAATAATTGTCAGTTTTTAGCATTTTTTTAAATAAAGAATATCAAGTATTTAAATAAATATGTCTGCCTTCAGCAGTTTAAAAAAAAATCTTTGAATGTTTGTCTATCGGTTATTTAAAAAAAAAATCAAGTCTTTTTAATTAATAAGTCTTGTTTTTAGCAGTTTTTTTTTTAAAAATAACGAATGTTAAGTCTATAAATGTCAGTTTTCAGCAGTTATTTTTTTTAAACAAAATATACATTCTTGAAATGTTTGTCTTTATCAGGCATGGCATATACATGTTACACATCTAAAGTGATAACAATACAAGTAAAATCATATTAAAGCAAAATCATATTAATTAGTAATAATTTTTTTAAATAACGAATGTTAAGTCTTTGTCAGTTTTTAGCAGTTATTTAAAAAAAAAAATATATAAATTCTTCAAATGTTTGTCTTTATCAGTTTTTTTTTTAAATTAAGTCTTTAAATAAATATCAGTTTTAGCAGTTATTTAAAAAAAAAAAAGTCTTTGAATACATGTTTTTAGCAATTAATTATTTAATTAAAAAAATATCAAGTCATTAAATAATTGTCAGTTTTTAGCATTTTTTAAAATAAAGAATATCAAGTATTTAAATAAATATGTCTGCCTTCAGCAGTTTAAAAAAAAATCTTTGAATGTTTGTCTGTCGGTTATTTAAAAAAAAAATCAAGTCTTTTTAATTAATAAGTCTTGTTTTTAGCAGGTTTTTTTTTTTAAATAACGAATGTTAAGTCTATAAATGTCAGTTTTCAGCAGTTATTTTTTTTAAACAAAATATACATTCTTGAAATGTTTGTCTTTATCAGGCATGGCATATACATGTTACACATCTAAAGTGATAACAATACAAGTAAAATCATATTAAAGTAAAATCATATTAATTAGTAATATTAATTTCAGGGTCCTACAGTACTATGAATGTTGTGGAAAGTAATCCTTCAACACTGAATATACAAATATTTGATCCATGACAAAATGGCAAAAACATGTTACACATCTAAAGTGATGACAATGCAAGTAAAATCATATTAATTAGTAAATTAATTTCTGAGTCCTCACTTACTGTCCGTCGTTTGTCCTCCATGGCTCCGACGAAGGCGACGGCCTCGGCGGTGCAGGATCGCACGGTCTCAGTGCGGCCGTCTCTGAACATGCGCGTCATGGAGGACTCGTAGGTCAGACAGAACTCTCCCTGGTCCTGCCGGGGAAGACGCATCAGTGTTGCTAGGCGACGGCAGCCTGCCGGGGCGACGCTCACCCTGAACTGGGCCAGCTGCAGGGCCAGTTGGATGAAGGCGTCCGGGCTGGTCCGGCACTTTTTGATCAGACCTTTCCCAAAGTCCTTGAAGACGTAGCCGTGGAAGTCCACGTCGTCGGCGACCTTCTTGGCGGACAGGTAGGAGGTCTCGATGACGTTCTGGCACTGGAGCGGGACACAAAAGACACCGTCGTGGAGCTTCGTGCTGCGCGGGAAGACTTCAGGGTGTGTCAAGAACCTCCTGAGGAATGTTCCACTGGAGTCGGGTGGGGTGAGGGAGACCCTTGTTGACGTCTCCTTTGCAGTGTCCCTCCTCTGTGTAGCCCAGGTGGAAGCAGTCTGTGGCCAGGACGTACTACACTCACACACACACAAAAGTAGATTCCATGAAATGCTCAGTCGTTCACAAACAAGGATGGGGCGAGGGTCACCACTTTGTCAACAAATGCGTGAGCAAATTGTTGAACAGTTTAAGAAAAACCTTTCTCAACCAGCTATTCCAAAAAATTCAGGGATTTCACCATCTACGCTCCGTAATATCATCAAAGGGTTCAGAGAATCTGGAGAAATCACTGCACGTAAGCAGCTAAGGCCGTGACCTTCGATCCCTCAGGCTGTACTGCATCAACAAGCGACATCAGTGTGTAAAGGATATCACCACATGGGCTCAGGAACACTTCAGAAACACACTGTCAGTAACTACAGTTGGTCGCTACATCTGTAAGTGCAAGTTAAAACTCTCCTATGCAAGGCGAAAACCGTTTATCAACAACACCCAGAAACGCAGTCAGCTTCGCTGGGCCTGAGCTCATCTAAGATGGACTGATAGAAAGTGGAAAAGTGTTCTGTGGTCTGACGAGTCCACATTTCAAAGTGTTTTTGGAAACTGTGGATGTCGTGTCCTCCGGACCAAAGAGGAAAAGAACCATCCGGATTGTTATAGGCGCAAAGTTGAAAAGCCAGCATGTGTGATGGTATGGGGGTGTATTAGTGCCCAAGACATGGGTAAATTACACATCTGTGAAGGCGCCATTAATGCTGAAAGGTACATACAGGTTTTGGAGCAACATATGTTGCCATCCAAGCAACGTTACCATGGACGCCCCTGCTTATTTCAGCAAGACAATGCCAAGCCACGTGTTACATCAACGTGGCTTCATAGTAAAAGAGTGCGGGTACTAGACTGGCCTGCCTGTAGTCCAGACCTGTCTCCCATTGAAAATGTGTGGCGCATTATGAAGCCTAAAATAGCACAACGGAGACCCCCGGACTGTTGAACAACTTAAGCTGTACATCAAGCAAGAATGGGAAAGAATTCCACCTGAGAAGCTTCAAAAATGTGTCTCCTCAGTTCCCAAACGTTTACTGAGTGTTGTTGAAAGGAAAGGCCATGTAACACAGTGGTGAGCATGCCCTTTCCCAACTACTTTGGCACGTGTTGCAGCCATGAAATTCTAAGTTAATTATTATTTTGCAAAATAAAGTTTATGAGTTTGAACATCAAATATCTTGTCTTTGTAGTGCATTCATTCAATTGAATATGGGTTGAAAAGGTTTCTGAAGTGTTCCTGAGCCCATGTGGTGATATCCTTTACACACTGATGTCGCTTGTTGATGCAGTACAGCCTGAGGGATTGAAGATCACGGGCTTAGCTGCTTACGTGCAGTGATTTCTTCAGATTCTCTGAACCCTTTGATGATATTACGGAGCGTAGATGGTGAAATCCCTGAATTTTTTGCAATAGCTGGTTGAGAAAGGTTTTTCTTAAACTGTTCAACAATTTGCTCATGCATTTGTTGACAAAGTGGTGACCCTCGCCCCATCCTTGTTTGTGAATGACTGAGCATTTCATGGAATCTACTTTTATACCCAATCATGGCACCCACCTGTTCCCAATTTGCCTGTTCACCTGTGGGATGTTCCAAATAAGTGTTTGATGAGCATTCCTCAACTTTATCAGTATTTATTGCCACCTTTCCCAACTTCTTTGTCACGTGTTGCTGGCATCAAATTCAAAAGTTAATGATTATTTGCAAAAAAAAAAAAAAAAAAGTTTATCAGTTTGAACATCAAATATGTTGTCTTTGTAGCATATTCAACTGAATATGGGTTGAAAAGGATTTGCAAATCATTGTATTCCGTTTATATTTACATCTAACACAATTTCCCTACTCATATGGAAACGGGGTTTGTACTTGCCAGGCAATGGGACTCTGTGTTTAATTACACCTGTCCCGATGCTGCATATGAAAACCTGATTAAAATGATTCAGGATGCTATTCAGGAAACAATCCCTGAAAAAAACAATCAAAACTCATACCTCAGAGATTAATCCCTGGATTACAAGGGGAATCTTAAAATCCATAAAACAAAATAATAAACTCTACAAATGTTATATTTCGAACCCTACCACTGTCAACAAAGAAAAATACACAAATTATAGAAATAAATTAACTCATATTATCAGGAAAAGTAAGCGCAACTATTATTCTGAACTATTACAAGCATCGCAGGGGGATTGTAGGAGAACATGGAACGTGTTGAATACTGTTCTCAACAAGGGACATAAGGCCCATGTTGTTCCGGATACAGGGTCTAATAGGGCTGATCTTGCCTATAGTTTTAATACCTTTTTTGCTTCTATTGGGGAAAACCCATCTAGTAAAATAAGTCAACCTCCAAGGTGTTCCTTTATTTTTATTATTATTCTTTTTTTTAAATTGACATCCAGCATCAGACATTCCTATCCATTACATCATATTCACATCAATCATATATTTATTGTCTGCCCTAAATGTCAAAATATTTTTGTTTATATCCCACCCCAAAGAAGAAAGAAACAACAAAAAAAACAAAGTAATATCTTCTGGTGTAACACCTTCTCTAG